>NW_016107462.1:2209033-2250784 GCF_001604975.1 Cebus imitator | reverse complement strand
CTGTGGCTGTAAGTGAGCTCTGATTGTGCTGTAATAACCTAGCTTGTGCTAGCCTAACTGACTCCGTCTTAGCTGTAAACTCCATTTTTGCCTCTCCCTCTCTGCTGTGTCTCCCTTGGGTGCACAACAGGAGCCCACACTGATGCTGTGCTTATGTCACACTGACTCTGTGCTTATCCTACCATATAAACAATGCACCTACATCCTGCTTGGCAAACACACCTGCTATTGTGTTTAACTCTCCTTGGATCCCCCTCTTGGTGATTGTTTGGAAAATACCCTGGTCTGCAACCACATCCCTCTAACCCGCTTATTCTGCTTTTGTAAAATTCTGCTTCAGCTAGGTGCCTCCTCCCCTACCTAAATCAAGGTATAAAAGACAATCAAGCCCTTTCCTTGGGGCAGAGAGAATTTTGAGCATTAGCTGCCTCTCGATCGCTGGCAAATAAAGGACTCTTAATTTGGAACTCAGAGCATGGTGCTTTCCTTCTGACTTGCTGGGTTACAACAGTGCCACTGCATTCCAGCCTGGGTGACAAATTGAGACCCTGTCTTCAAAACAAAACAAAACAAAACAAAACTAACGTGGTTACAATGGTGTATAAGGCCCTGCATCTTCAGGCCTTATTATTCTCTGTTCATTCCTCTGGTCCAGGAGTCTGTAAACTATGGCTTATAGGCATACAAGCACTTCCTGTTCCCCCTGACTTGTTCTTCCCTTATGCATGACTTAGTCCCTGACCTCCTTTAGGTTCTTGGTCAAAAGTCACCGTCTCAAAGAAGCTCCCCCTCCCAAGTATTCTTCCCTGCTGTTTTCCTCCATATCAGCTATCACTATCTTAATTGTCATACATTTTATGTTTATCATCTGTGCTTCCCCGCTCAATGTAAACTCTGTGAAGTTGTACGTTTGTTTTGTTTGTTTGTTATTGAATCACCAGTGCCTAGAATAGTGGCTGGCATAGAAAATGTTCAATGGAAATTTTGAATGAATGTAAGGAATTCGTCTTAATCTATTTCTGGGCTGTTGAACTGTGCCTCTTGAATAAGATGCCATAGACTGAACTACATGGATCCAAGATTCACCAGGGTTTCATATGTTTATCTAGCCCATATAAGCATGTAACAGCATAGAATGGCATTGATTGAAATAGCCTTCTGAACAAAAATATAATAGAAATATGTTTTATTTCCTGAGAGGACAAAAAGGAGGGGGGGAAACATATGCTTTAGGCATTGAAATGTTTTCTTTTAATCTTTTTTTTTGAGATCTCTCTCATTCTTATAAGCATGTGGCACTCTTTGCTCACTCCCTTGACTCTTTGACTTTCTCTGAAATGACTACATTTGATTTTCCTGGTCTTATTATCTTCTGATCCCCTTCTATTTGTCCAGACCATCTCAATTCTAATCCTTTAATTCCTTTTAGCAAATAGGAGTGAAAAGAATGAAAAAAAGAGATAAACCTCAAGCACAGAGGTTATGGACAAAAAATAAGTTCTCATGAGAAATAGACATTTGTCTTTTTTATTAAACAGCTCCTGAGAGTCTGCTGGGCAATACACAAATGCTTTGCTTCACCAAAGCAGATATTCATGGCTTGCATGTTGTGGATGAATGGAAAGATTGTGGGAGATCTGATGACCTTTTTCTGAGACCCTCCTTTATATTCTTAATTAACTATATGTGCACAATTAAGAACAAACATATTTTTGTACCTCTTTCCACACACCTATATACAGATATAGGTGTAGACATAGATATGGATGATATAGATGTGATCAAATACATTTTATAAATGAGCTCCTATATATGTAAATACATTTTATTGTTCCTAAAATATTTGTCAGATTGTGTGATGAATCAATACCAGTAGAAAATAAATTCCAGTTTCCTATGTGCTTTATTTAGTCTTTGTTGATCTGTAGGGTAAGAAACTTGACTGAAACTGGTTTAAATAAAAAGAAAATTTCTTGGCCCGTATAGCTAAAATGTCTTTGGGATTACTTTAGTCACAGTGTGATTCAGAAGCTCAACCTAAGTCAAATAAGCCTGTTTCTTCAGAGCTCCAATAGGGAGACTAATCAAATTCAATGTAGCAAATGCTGTAGCACCCACATCCCCCTTTGACCTCTTTAGTGTAGTGGGCCCTGACTCCCCAAACCTAGCATCTGTATCTCTTTGCCTGAAGTCATCAGCCTGAAGTCATCAGTGGCTACAACATCTACTCTGCTAATGCTTAGGAAGACCAGAAGTATCAGAGAATTAACAACTCTATGAGCAGCCCTCTACCAATGACTGACAGGAGTTAGTTTTCACTCCTGTGTCAGGCTAACTCTGAGGCTCCTGTTCTACATGGGTTCCCAGAGTTCCCCAGAAGGATTAAGCTCCAATCTCTTCAGTAGAAACTTACATGCTGCTTTATTGGATGCCCTTTTTTCTTCCTTCTCTACCACATTTCCTGGGATCACTTCTCAAATAAACCATTTATACTGAAATCTTTGTCTTTGGGTCTACTGCTGGGAGATTCTTCCTGGTTGAACATGATGCACACCTCATCCTGATTGGACAAGTTGGGACCACTTCCTATCTCTGCACCAGTCACTGTGGCTAGAGAGATTAGGGTGACCATTGGTTAAATTTAGACCACACTCTCTTCCCACAGAGCCAGAGTCAAGCTCAAGAAAAAGCATGTGGACCAAAGGATGTCAAGAGAAACAGACCCCAAGTAGCCCAGAAAACAAAACCAACAGTGCCACTGTTACCCATCTCTGCCACATTGTCAGCAGGCAAGTATATTTGCATGCCCAAATTTTGGGCACCAGGTGTTATGTCTAATGGACAGACAAATCATCTTTAGTTCAGATGAGCTAGACCAGAGGTTGAGAAACTATGGCCCCGTGGGTCAAATCCATCTGCTGTTTTTTGTAAATCAAATTTTATTGAAACCTGGCCATGCTCCTTTATGTATTGTATATGGCCGTTTTCATGCTCTAACATTGAAGTAAAATAGTTGCAACCAAGACCTTATGGCTCACAAAGCCTAAAATACTTACTATCTGGTCCTCTACAGACAAATTCTGCCAACTCTTGTTTGACACTAACCCTTTTATTTCCAGAAGCTGTCTCTTAGATCCCAAGTCAACACATGAATTGTTATTCTCAACTCTTCATTCTCCATTTCTATTTTCTTCATAGTTACCCCCATCTGAGGAATACCACCTGAGCAAATGGAATTAATTTAGCAGATTGAACTTGTCATACTTCCCTAAGCAAGAACTATATATTAAATCACATAACCCTGTAGCTAATCTTTTCAGTAGCTCAGTACCCATGGCCCCAGTAATGGAATATACTTACTACAAAATGCAACTTAAGCTCTTCTAAACACAGTTGTCACAAGTGTGATTAATTCAGTGAAATTGCCCATATTCAGCTGGAGAGAATGAGAAAGGCAAATGCTGATAGGTTATAAACCTAAAGTGATAATCTCAGATGCACAAAAATTAATGTTATTTCTATAAAACTCTTTGATTTTTTAACTAATCAGTCCCCTCTGAAAGAAGAGTTAATTCAGTTTTTTTTGAGGATTTTTTTCAGTCCTGTCTAGAGATTTTCATTAAGCTACTTCTGGGCTTAAACTCAGTACCATTTAGAAGATTACAAGAGCCATCTTGAGATTTTCTTCTTCCCTCAAATTCAGTCCTGATTTTAAATGCCTCAGGCCTAGACAATTTCTGCCATGGCTCTGGGGAGCCAAATCCAGATCTTGGTCCTTTCCTAGAGTTTTTTTAATATGTGATTTGTCTTATCTGAGTCTTGAGTGTGCCACCCTTTCTATGCTGGCACGTGAACTTCATGGCTTATGGGCATTGACTTTAAGCTGCTCTGCTCTCTGAGATGTCCAAGATTTTACCCTAGCTTTGATCATCAGGTCCTCAGGTTATTCTCCACCCTCCATATCCTTTATTCAGGCTTATTCAGATATTTTAGCCCAACTTCAGTCTTCTAGGTCTTTCCTATAGGGTTGATTGTTGTCCCTCATCTTTAGGAGGACCACAGGAGATACAGAATCACTCTTCCCAACTCTATATGACTTACTCCCAATCCCTTACTCCCAACTCTATATGACTACCAATGACCAGAGTTTGAAACAGAATAGACAGGGGTCCAATCCTCTCTATTATCTGCCTCCCAAATTAAAAGCCATTGTGAGGCAGTTTTCTCTCTCCATCATTAGGATTTATTTCAGGGAGAGATGACAGAATATGTCACCCTGGTACTGTGTCTTTTCTAATCTACATTCTTTTGTCCATCTGTAGCTCAAAGGATCTTTTGTAGAGTCTTGGGGTAGGAAGAAAATTTTTTGTTTGTTTGTTTTTTACTTGTTTGTCCATTTGGAGGTTAAGGATGCCACCATTTTTCTCAGCTGTGGAATCTCTCTTATGCAATAGGTGTTCATCCATTTGGTTGCCAAAGATGGATGGTCAGCAGCTATACTTGGAGGTAGTAAGTAGCCCTTCAGTTAACACTTCGAAATATTACTCTCTCACATTAAGTAATGGGTTGTTGCTAACATCCAGAAAAGGCAAATAGTCATCCTAAATAATAATTATAGTTAGCATTTCTTGGATGCAAAGAATATGCTAGGTGTTAAACTAAGCTCTTTTAAAACACTTTCTCATCTAATTCTCATAGATCTCTTTAGGATAGGTGTACTCATAATCCCTGGGGAGGAGTTTGAGAAAATGGAGTTATAGACTGAGAATACCCAAAATCAGAAGATGGAGTTAAAGGCTGAGAATACCCAAAATCAGAACGCCTCTCCCTCTACAGGGGATCACAGTTCCTCATCAGCAATGAAAGAAGGCCTGATAGAGAATGAGAGTGTTCCATTAACAGAAGTAGGCTTCACAAGGTGGATGATAAGAAACTTCTGTGAGTTAAAAGAACTTGTTCTAATCAAATGCAAAGAAACTAAGAACTTTGAAAAAAGGTTTGATGAAATGCTAACGAGAATAGACAATTTAGAGAGGAATATAAGCGAATTAATGGAGTTGAAAAACACAACACGAGAACTTTGCACAAGTTTTAACAGCCGAATTGATCAAGCAGAAGAAAGGATATCAGAGGTCGAAGACCAACTTAATGAAATAAAACGAGAAGACAAGATCAGAGAAAAAAAGGATAAAAAGAAATGAGCAAGGTCTCCAAGAAGTATGGGACTATGTGAAAAGACCTAATCTATGTTTGATAGGTGTACCTGAATGTGACGAAAAGAATGAATCCAAGCTGGAAAGTACTCTTCAGGATATTATTCAGGAAAAACTTTCCCAACCTGGCAAGACAGGACAATATTCAACTCCAGGTAATACAGAGAACACCGCAAAGATATTCCTCAAGAAGATCAACCTCAAGGCACATAATCGTCAGATTCACCAGGATTGAAATGAAAGAGAAAATACTAAGGGCAGCCAGAGAGAAAGGTCAGGTTACTCACAAAGGGAAGCCCATCAGACTCACAGCAGATCTCTCAGCAGAATCCCTATAAGCCAGAAGAGAGTGGGGGCCAATATTCAACATCCTTAAAGAAAAGAACTTTCAACCCAGAATTTCATATCCAGCCAAACTAAGCTTCACAAGCGAAGGAAAAATAAAATCTTTTGTGAAAAAGCAAGTACTCACAGATTTCATCACCACCAGACCGGCTTTACAAGAGCTTCTGAAAGAAACATTACACATAGAAAGGAGTAACCAGTATCAGCCTTTCTAAAAATATACCAAAAAGTAAAGAGCATCAACATAATGAAGAATTTACATCAACTAATGGGCAAAATAGCCAGCTAACATCAAATGGCAGTATTAAATTCACATATATTATTATTAATCCTTATTTTAAGTCGACTAAATCCCTCAATGAAAAGACACAGCCAAAACCTATTGGTATGCTGCATCCAGACCCATCTCACATGCGAGGATACACAAAGACTCAAAACAAAGGGATGGAGAAAGATTTACCAACCAAATGGAGAGCAAAAATAAGTAAACAAATAAAACGCAGGTGTTGCAATTCTCGCCTCTGATAAAATAGACTTTAAAGCAACAAAGATCAAAAGAGGTAAAGAAGGGCATTACATAATGGTAAAAGGATCAATGCAACAAGAAGAGCTAACGATCCTAAATACATACGCACCCAACACAGGAACACCCAGATACAGAAGACTTATAAAGAGACTTAAACTCCCACACAATAATAGTGGGAGACTTCAACATCAATATTAGATAGATCAACAAGACAGAAAATTATTAAGGATATCCAGGACTTGAACTCAGATTCAGAACAAGTAAACTTAATAAACATTTATATAACTCTCCACTTTAAATACACAAAATATACACTCTTATCAGTACCACATCACAGCTACTCACAAGTTTAAATGAAATATTGGTTGGCTACTTGTTTGTTATTTTCTTCCCTCATTTTTTTTCCTGTCTCTATTATTATGCACAATTATTGGTATAAAAGAGGTTTTCAATACCCATTTTTAGACTGCATACTAGCCTGGGCAATAAAGCAACACTCCCATTCTCTCTCCCTCTTCCTCTTTCTTCCTCTCCTTCATTCTTTTTTTGTTTTTATTCTTTTTTTTTCTTTCTCTCTTTCTTTCTTTCTCTTTTTTTCTTTCTTTCTCTTAAAAAAAAAAGAAAAAAAAGAGAAGATCGAGTTATGTATTTAAAAACCACCACATGAGCTCTCTATGGCAGAGATGCGGCTTCATCCCAAGTGTCTAGCTTTCTAATGAGTGTCCTTAATCTCTAAGAGACACTGCCTCCTCAGAAACATGAACAACACAGGTTTCTCTCTCTCTCTCTCCCTTCCTTCCCCACATTACTCAGTTTCTCTCTCTCTCTTGAACAGAAGCATGGTTTTGCAAAGAGTCTGTGTGGCTTCCAACAAGACCTAACAAATGGTTTTCCCAAATGTGAGAGTAGCATATATTACTATTGTATAACTGTTGAGTTCATATATATCTGCCCTTAAAAATGACAGTTACTCGGTGCTAAGACTGTAATTTATCTTTATGACCCTGGGGCCCAGCAGTTAGTAGGCAGATAGCATTTGAGTCTTGCCTGAATGAAGAAATCAAGCATCAGTAGGAAGAGGCACCCTCACTTCTTGCAGAACAGTATTTGCTCCTGACATGTATAAACTTTGGTAACATCCTTTTGGCTAAATTCATGTTTCTGTTTAAACTGGCTATTAAGGCCATCATCTTAGGATGGGGATGTCCATAATTTTCACACATTTCATCCTTTCATCCATCCACCTGTCTACTCAGCTTTCAGTAAATGCCCCCTGTGAATTCCTGTTCTAGGCTGGGTGCTGAAGAGCTTTGCCCCAGAGGAGCTCCCACTCAACTGTGGGGAGCCAGAAATATGAAGTACTGATTTCAGTGCAATATAGTGATTACAAAAGAATATGAATAAAGGGCTATGGGAGGAATCCAAGGAAACGGGTAGCTGCTTGTCTGTGGAAATTCTCATGGAAAAGTTAGAGAACGCAAGTTTCCCGGAGAAAGTTGACAAAATATACAGAAGTTAAGAGAATTATTGTGGTAGGTCCTCAAAGAGAGTTCTGTCCCAATCTGGGGAATTTGTGAATATGTTACCTTACATGGTGAAAGGACTTTGCAGATGTAAATACATTAAGAACACTGGGATTATCTTGAATTATCCAGGCTGGCCCATAAGGATTACTAACATCCTTATAAGAGGGAGGCAAGAAGGTCAAAGTCAGAGAAGGCGATGTGATAATGGAAGCAAAGTCATAGAGAGGAACAGAAAGGGAGGGAAAGGAAGAGGACCAGAGAAGGAAAGAGAAAGAGAGAAACATTTGAGATGCAATGCTGCTAGCTTTGGAAGTAGAGGAAACGAGGAAACGGCCATGAGTGAAGGAATGTGGGCAGCCTCTAGGAGCTGGAAAAGTCAAGAAAACTGATTCTCTCCTGGCACTCCAGAAGGAAGGCAGCCCTGCCACCACCTTGATTATAGCCCAATATAATTTATTTTGGACTTCTGACTTCTAGAACTGTAAGACAACAAGTTTGTGTTGTTTTAGGATACTATACTTGTAATAATTTGTCACAGCTTGATAGGAAATGAACACAGCTACTTTGGAGCCAGAGCACCTTGATTTGAATCCCCCCTCTGCCACTTGTTGGACATATATCCTTGGATGTGTATCACTTTGTTGAGCTTCATTTTGCCAAACCATAGATTCCTTCTTGTGCCAAATAGTAACACTACATCATAGAGTGTTGATCATCACTGTGCCAGGCATACAACATGCACTTAATAAATATGAGCTAATAAGGTGATCCTTAGCCAAAGCCTTGAGGGCTCCACAGAACATTCTAGGCAAAGGGAAGAGTATACGCAAGGCATGATATTATGGCCAGGTGGCATGCAGTGAAAACATTGCTCTGGAGGCCGTAAGACATTCAGGATGCGAAGAAACCAGATATGAGGCTGAAGAGGTGAGACTGGAACAAGTTGTGAATCCCTTATATAGTGTCTTAGGGAGTTTAAACTTTACTCTGTTGACTAGAGAGGCAGGAGTAATATTTAAAAGAGTGAGTGCCATGATGAGCTTGGGTATTTAGAGACATGGCTCTTTTGTTCATAAAGAGTCTATGAATGGAAGACACTTGTTTGAGGGAAATAAGAATGTAAAATACCCTTTGATCTTGCAAATGATCATCATCATCAAAATTCACATACTGGGCTAGGTGCAGTGGTTCCTACCTTTACTCCCAGGTACATGGAAGGCTGAGGCAGAAGGATCACCAGAGCCTGGGGTTTCAAGGCTGCAATGAGCTATGATCATGCCACTGCACTCCAACCTGGGTGATAGAGCAAGACCCTAGCTTCATAAATAAAACAAAATGAACTACCAAAATGCAAGTATTTCCTGAGTGCTTAGTTTGTGTCTGGCATTGTAGTAGTTACTTTTCAAAGTTTATCTAATTTAATGACTCTAAGAATCTTATACCTTGGTATATTATTAGTCCCAAGAGACAGAAGAGAACATGTACTTAAAAAGCTTAAGTGACTAGCCCAAGGTCAACTAACTAGCAAGGAGCAGAGAGAGTATTCAAGTCCAAGTCTTTCTGATGCCAGGGGTTATTGTTTTACCTACTGTGTAATTTTTCACTTTTGTCTCTTCTGAGCAATTTCATAAGTGAAGTCATATACTAATGAGGTCCTTGGGTCCTTACAGACTAAATTAGGGCTCCATGAAGTACTGTCTATCTATTAATGTTATTCCTTCTTGAACTGCACCAGAGCAAGTTTCCAGTGTAATAGTTTCTCTGCAAGCTCATTCTTCAATCTAGCAGTCATGTATGCTAGAGACTATTTAGCCACCGAACGTCTTTATTGCTGTGAATTTATGCCCTCCTCTCAGTTCTGCAGATGAAATAACAGCCACTGATGAGCCAGTGAAGCACTGCTGATGTTGGCATTCTAAAAATACAGCCAATTAAGTGTGTTGGGTAGAAATGAACCCTATCATAACTGTTGCTGATTGTGAAGATTTGCTTGTCTTGGTATCAGAAATAAATATAAGCTTTTGCTCTCTAAAAGGGCATCAGAGATAACACATGCCTTGCTGGGTGCAGAAGATGGTGTGGTATCAACTTTCGTACCTTTCTTTATGTGGAGTGGATGAGACAAGGAATTGAAGGAAGACTTCAGGTTGTGATAATCATATGAAATGTTTTTTATAAGAGATTATAAAGGAGATTAGCATACCTTCAGTTATATGCCCTTGAACATAAAAAGTATCCACGCCTTAGATATTAGAACGAGAAAAGACATACTAGAATCTGAGGTTGATCACACAGTGGTGAGGTAGTAGGGAGGGAGAGTGTTAGGAAAAATAGCTAATGTATGCTGGGCTTAATTCCCAGGTGATGGCTTGACAGGTGCAGCAAACCACCACAGCATATGCTTACCTATGTAACAAACCTGCACATCCTGTGCATGTACCCTAGAATTTAAAATAAAAATAAAAAGGAGTCTGAGGTTGATAACATGAGACCAAAAGAAATTGAAAGGTGACTTCAAAGGCAAGGGAAGACACTTGTGGTGCCTAAAACTGAAACAATTAGAATAAGCTGAAAAAAAAATAAATAGGAGAAAAAAGAGAAATATGGAATTATGGACTTAGAGAGCTGGGAAATATTGGCTTATCTAGTCAAGAGTTAGCTAATAGATAGCATTTGGTCCATTATATCTCAAGGTAGCCCTGCAGGATGGATCTGGGAAATTAATACCCTGACCCCCCTTTTCTCCCTCCTTCTAATGTCCCACACACGCTCCCCATTGGCTGAGCCCAAACAACAGCCGGAAAGTAAGGAAACCTGATGATGTCACATATACAGGTCAAGCTTGAGACATGGATGGGTGGTGTGTAGACATACAGGTATAAAAGTGAGATATACACCACATTGGGATGGGAAATTAATCTGTGGGCTTACAGTAAGAAAGGGCTCCTAAGCCCCTAGTTAATAGTAAAAGAGCTGGATGAAGCCATCTAATGATATGTATATAGTAATTCTCCCTAACCTTCTGGGGATGCATTTTAACATCCCTAGTGGATCACTGAAATCACAGATACTATCAAACACAGATATACTATATTTTTTCCTAAACATACATATCTATGATAAAGTTTAATTTATAAATTATGCCCACTAAGAGATGAACAACAATAATAATAAAATAGAACAATTATAACAATATACTGTAATAAAAGCTATGTGATGTGGTCTCTCCCTCAAAATATCTTACTGTACTGTAGTCACCCTTCTTGTGATGATGTGAGATGACACAATGTGATAAGAAGAAGTGAGGTGAATGACATAGGCATTGTGATGGAGCATTAGGCTACTATTGACCTTCTGAGGACATACAAAGAGGAGGATCATCTGTTTTGGATGATCTTGGATTACTGAGCCATGACAATGTTAATTGTTGGATGTTGGGAGTGAATAATGTCATTGACTAATGGGCAGGTAGGAATACGGCATGGAGAAACTGGACTAAGGGGAACTCATGTCCCAGGTAGGACAGAGTGAGACAGTGAGATTTCATCATGCTACTCAGAGCACTGCATAATTGAAGACTTATGAATTGTTTATTTCTGGAATTTTTCATTTAATATTTTTAGACCATAGAAAGCAAAACCACAGATATGTAGGTACTACTATATTCTAGATATGTAAGCTGGCCACACCAGAACAGGGACTTAGCTTCTTGGTAGCATCTCCCCATACACATGTAGATAACCAGTTGCCTGGAGCTTCTCTCTTATTAAGGCCAATATTCATCTGAATAAATACTTGGTGACCAAGACTGCCATGCATGAGCTAGACCCGAAGACAAACACATCTGGTGGAAAACCATGCTTAGTAAGTTACAGGGCCAGCTTGCTTTTAAGTTATGACAGTCCGTGAGCTGCAGATATTTAGTTCCCACTACCCTGCTTCTCAAATCTACCTTCTTGAATATTTCATCAATACATTTTTACCAAATGATTGTCTCCTTTAGGCTAGCCTTTATAGCTATTTTTGAACATAGGAAACACTTCTCAACCTTATGAGAAGAAATGTAATACTACCACATTATTCATCAAGCTGTACACAGACAAATGTGCAGTTGTCAGTGTGTATGTATGCATATTACACTTCAATAAAAAGTATAAAATATTATCTTGAAAGTGATGCTACTGATATGTACACAAACATTGTTTTGAAACACAAAAATATGGGTATTCTAAGAAGATATGTTCCTCTTGGAATCAAGAAACAAGATTATAGCAGACATATATTTTTATCTCCCCCATTCTACTTTCTTTGGAGAATTATCTCTCCCACTTTCTGTCTGATTTTTTGGGTGGCTGCCCTTGCTCCCTGAGCCCAAGGATGAGCATATAAGCCATTTCTGGCTAACACACCCCACCCCTCTGGCTGCAGCAACTGGTGTGACAATAGATACTTAACCCAGATAAGCCAAAGTTCTCCTTGGACATTTCTGGTGGAACTATGGAGATGTAACCTCTTATGTTTGAATCACAAATTGTAAGAAAGATGATGTATACGTGGGACTTCTGGTTGTCATATTTCCAATTACACGAAAGGAGAATGAATACGGTGAGGGCAACACATATTAAAGTAGAATTGAAAATTAAAGAAAGGCAGCTGATATTATCTGAGCCCCCTGGAATCAGCCAATGTGTGAATGTCTTGATTATGTCATGTGTCCATTATTAGACTTTATAGCTAGATGAGCCAATACATTCTATTTTAGAGTCAGGTTTAGTCATTTTTTTGCCATCTGTCATTAAAGTAATCCAATCAATAAAATGGTGTTAGTAGCATAGTTTTTTTTTCTCCCAAAGGTTGAAACGTATCTTGGGCGTCTTTTCCTTGGAGCCAGGAGTTAAATAACAATGTCCTGACATCTTCCAAACTCACTGTGTGTCTTATTAAAGAGATAATGATTTTATATACCTTAGCATATGCTAATCCCAGTTTGCATATCCAACAGAATTATTAGGTAAAGGTAGGGAAAGCTTTAACAAAGTCATAGGACCTTCTGGGCTTCAGATTGTCTCTTCTTCCTTTGATTTCCACCGTGTCTTATCGACCCTGAGACTCTTGAGTTAGAACTAATCCCGGGCACCATGCCTCTGAGAAGGCATGTCAGCTCTCTAGAACTCACCTCAATTTTCTGGGATTTGCAAAGATATAGAAAAGAACAATGCTTCTCTCATTTGAGAAGCCAAGAGATACTGATATGTGGCCTCCATTGAGAGCTGCAGGATGTCAAGAAAACTTCTGAGTGACCAGCAGAGCTGTCCCAGCCTGCTGAAAATCAGCCCCTAGGGAACTGGCCAAGAGCCTGGCATGACGGCAGCTGGCTGTTTCCGTAGGGTTCTCACTCAACACGTCTGCTGCAAAAAAAATTCCTGCTCCCTGGGAGCTTCTTTGTTCTTTGGCCTAGACTCAAACTCTATTTTTCTGTCAAAAATGCACTTATTATTGGACTCTTTCTTAGAGCAGTTGCAAAGAGAAATGTAATTTTCTTCTCCCAGGTTGACTGGTTTTACAGTAAGACCTACCACTAAACTTCTAAGATGACACTTCTTCAGAACATGGCCTTGATCTTAAAATAACAGATAAACCCTCACCTTAAGGGTGTTTGTTCCATGTAAGATGTGATCTCAGACACTAAGATTTATTTGCTAGGCTGACCTCAGCGTTTCTCTGAGATCTGAAGGTTCTACTTGTAACACATTTTCATCATTTTTGAAACAAGAGGGAGTTACCTATTGATCAGTATGCCCGAATCTCAAAAGCGGCTTTCCCCTCTTGTGTACTTTTTATAGTGTTCATTTCTTACTCCCTCTATGTCTCCCATTCTCTTCTGGGCCACCATCAGGTCTCACCCAGATTGCCATCACACCTTCCTAACTGGTCTAGCTGCATCTACTTCTGTACTTCTGCCCCTGCCCCTATAATCTGTTTTCAACAAAGTAGCCAGAGTGATTTTATTGAAAGGAAATCAGATCACATCACAATTCTACTCAATATCCTCCCACGGTTCTCATCTTTTACTTGGAGTAAAACCAGAGTTCTTTTCTTTTTCTTTCTTTCTTTTTTGTTTTTTTGAGATGGAATTTTGCTCTTTTTGCCCAGGCTGGAGTGCAATGGCGCGATCTCAGCTCACCACAACCTCTGCCTCCTGGGTTCAAGTGATTCTCCTGCCTCAGCCTCCCAAGTAGCTGGGATTACAGGCATGTGCTACTATGCCCAGCTAATTTTGTATTTTTAGTAGAAATGGGGTGTCTCCATGTTGGTCAGGCTGGTCTCAAACTCCCGACCTCAGGTGATCCCCCCGCCTTAGCCTCCCAAAGTCCTGGGATTATAGGCGTGAGCCACTGTGCCCGGCAAACCAAAGTTCTTAACGTAACCCACTGGCCCCATATACGATGGGTCCTCCTTCCCTTTCTAACTTGCCTTCCCACTACTCTTTTACTCATTCAATCTGCTTCTGCCATATTGATCTTCCTGCTATCTTTTGCCTTCCTCAAGTTCACCAGGCATGCATGTACCTCAAGGGCCTTTGCACATGTCCAGAGTTTTCTCCCTCAGATATTCTCATGGCTAGTGCCCTGATTTCCTCAGGATCTTTTCTCAGAAATCACTTTCTCACTGAGGCTACGTATAACCACCTAAAATTTCAACCCCTGCTGTCTGTCATTTCATATTGCCTTCCTTTGCCTCCAATTACTTTTCATGTATTATTAATAATTCTATTTGTTATCTGCTTCTTCTATTAGAAAGTAAGCTCTACAAGGGCAGGAATTTTGGTCTTTTTTTTTTTTAAAACCACTGAATCCTCAGGGTCTAGAAGAGTGCTTGATACATAGTATGTGCCAATAAATATTTGAAGAAAGAATAAATGAATGGATGAATATTTAAAATGGAAGACAGAGGCACACAACTGAGAACTAAACTGAAAATGTATATGGAAGATTTTCAGAGACGATATTGCTCCAAAGTGGGGAGGGGCAATGGTTTTATAGAGGCAGGAAATATAAAATACGTATGAACTGCTACTTAGGAGATAATAAGCAGTTGAGATAAATATATGGACATGAAACAATCTAAAAATATGCTATATACAAATATACTATTAAGCAAAGCACATCAAAGAACAATGAATAAATAAAATCTTACATCTATAAACAAATCAAAAACAAACTATAGATTTCTGTATGTGTATTTGTGTGTATGTGTGTGTATACATAGATGCATACCTAGAAAAGGGTCTAGAAGTCTACACCAGTGATCAAAAATTGTTTTCTGTAAAAGGCCAGACTATAAATATCTTAGGGTTTATAGGCCACATAATGGTCTCTGTTGAATATTCTTATTTTTCTTCTTGTTTTTAAAACAACCCTTTTAAATGTAAAAAGAAACATTTATTTTATAGAAAGTGCAAAAACAAAATCCAGCTTGTGGTCCTTCAGGTTATTGATTCCTAATTCAGAGTTTTTCAGTTATGACAAAGGCAGTGGCATTGGGAAGAATGAGGAAGACTAGTTTTTGCCTTTATAACTATTTTGAATTTTTTTTTTAATTTTACTTTAGGTTCTCGGGTACGTGTGCAGGTCATGCAGGGTTGTTTCATAGGTGCATAGTATATCCAACATTTCTCCTATGTTATCCCCCCCACCCCCTGCTGTCCTTCCCCTAGCCCCCCTGCAACTCCCAACTCCCTCCAGCGTGTGATGCTTCATTCCCTGAGTCCATGTACTCTCATTGTTCAATACCTGCCTGTGAGTGGCAACATGCAGTGTTTGGTTTTCTGTTCTTGCGTTAGTTTGCTGAGAATGATGGTTTCCAGATTCATCCAAGTCCCTACAGAGGATACGAACTCATCGTTTTTTATGGCTACATAGTATTCCATGGTGTATATGTGCCACATTTTCTTTGTCCAGTCTATCATTGATGGGCATTTGGATTTGTTCCAGGTCTTTGCTATTGTAAACAGGGCTGCACTGAACATACATGTGCATGTGTCTTTATAGTAGAACGATTTATAGTTCTTTGGGATTCACGGGTCAAATGGAATTTCTTTTTCTAGATCCTTGAGAAATTGCCACCTGGACTTCAAACTATTTTGAAATTTTAGAAAATTATTTGAATTATTTTCAATTTCAAAATGATTGATGAGGTTTGAATTACGCTTTCAGGGAATGTATTCCTGAAATTTATGAGTAAAAAGAAATAAAAAAAAAAACACATTGGAAAAACACTTGGTCTATAGTAGGTATTCAAGAAATATTTGTTGAATGGATCTTAAATGAATAACTGAATTTTCAAATGAATGAGTGAATCCACGGATTCACATGTTTCCAGTTCTTCTGTTATGTTTTGTGTAGAGGCAAGGAAGTAGTTTGTGCAGTTCTAGGGATAACAGAACAAGCCTTGAGGCACGTCCTATAAGATTCAAAGTCCAAGGTACTGACTTCATATTTTTCATTATTATCAATTTTCATAATATTAGTACTGAAAAAAATTGTTAATAAAATCAATTTCATGAAATTAAAATTATTTTACCTGTGCATTAATTTTTGGTTTGCCTGAGGCTTTAGTGTAATACACCACAGGAAAACTTGCAATAATATTTAGTTACTTCCACATTTCCTTTTAAGCTTAAGTGAGCATTGAGCCACAAATATTTATTCATATTAAACCCACTTGTCTAGGAATGAGCTGCTTTTCAGGTTCAATATGTCAAGCTTTTTTGTAGAATAAGCATTTTAAACCTTTTTGGATTTTGCAAAAATCTATTTTCAATGACCTCTTTACAAAGAAGCTAAAGAAAACACATGCACATCTGTGTCCTTGTAGAGAGATGGGACTCTCTTCACTTTTGCTTTAAAATCCTTTTTATACAATAATAACACATAAATTTTAAATTGTCCTTGAGATTACTATCTAAATTGCTAATAATTGTTTAAAACACCCCCTGCCACGCTTTAGTACCTATCCCATGTGTTTTTGCAAAATAGCACATTTATCATCATCAATATAAATCTCATTAAAAACACACATTAGGCACCCATCTGTATATTGTGTTCTGATGCTATACCAAAGGGTTTTGGGGAAAAGAAAAGCAACAATTTAAGTCTGATAAGTCCTTCAAAAGTCACTATTGAAATTTATTATAATTTTTTTTTTTGAGATAGAGTCTTGCTCTGTCACCAGACTAGAGTGCAGTGGTCCGATCTTGGCTCACTGCAACCTCTGCCTCCTGAGATCAAGTGATTTCCCTGCCTCAGCCTCTGGAATAGCTAGGACTACAGACATGTGCCATCATGTTTGGCTAATTTTTTGTATTTTAGTAGAGGTGGGGTTTCACCATGGCCAGGATAATCTCTATCTCTTGACCTTGTGATCTGCCCACCTCAGCCTCCTAAAGTGCTGAGATTACAGGCATAAGCCATCGCACCCAGCCAATTTATTTTAATTCTTGCAAGATTTTATTCTCTTAAATATCTACATTCTTCTCCCTCTCTGACCCATGTATGCAGAAGATTTCACTTCCTACTAAATTTATTACCTAATCTGGTTTTCAAAAAACATATTTGAGGACAGAGCACGATGGCAGAATAGAACTCTCCAGCAATCATTGTCCTGCAGAAGCATCAACTTAAACAATGCACGCACAAAAATACCTTTACGAAAGCTATATGGCTATAGTGTAATAATAAGAAAAGACACACCAAAGAGCGTAGAAGGAACAGCTTTATATTTCCTGTGTCACCTCTTCCCCAGTTTAAGGCAGCACAGCACAAAGAGATACCATTACCATTCCCTTAGGAAAAAGAACAGAAAGTGAGCATAGAACTTTGCCATGGTCCCCAACACTGAGACTACCACAGATGGTCTCAGTGGTAGTCTGAGCACCAGGGTGACCCTCATGGTCCCCAAATGCAGTCTTGTACCCATGGACTGAGCCCCAGTGTTAGGTGGGAACCCATAGTTCCTGTGAAATAATTTCAGTCTGGACTGTACCACAGTTGGCTGACTGCAATGGCCTTGGATCTCAGAAAGACTTCAGCAGCAGACAGACCTCAGCAGCTGTGGACTTTGGCTGTATCCTGTGGTATGCCAGCCTCAGCAGCCAGACAATTCCAACTCAGCACTATGCCAACCACAGAAGTCCTGGGCTTTGAGTACTCCCTAGCACTGCAATAGTTGCAGTAATCACAGCCTTAGTAAACATGCTAGAGGCCTACCCAGAATCTCTGCAATTATAGGCATTCTGTTAAGGGCATTACCAGACAAAGCTAAACTGTGAAGACAGGAGTAAGTACTTCTTCAATGTGCAGACACCTATGAATGACTGCAAGAATCAAGATCAGAAAAACATAAAAAGACCAACATCAAATTGACAAAATAAAGTTCCAGTGACCAACCTCAAAAAGATGGAGACATATGAACCGCTCAATAAAGAATTAAAAATATGATTTTAATGAAGCCCAGCAAACTTCAATAAACTACAGCACAGAGAAACAATTAAACAAAATTAAAAAACAGTAAATGACAACACTGAACAATTTAACAGAGAGACTGAGATAATACAAAATTTTTAACTGAAATTATGGAGCTTAAAGATATAGTAAACAATGAAAAATGCAATAGACAGCATCTAGAGCAGAATTAATTAAGCAGAAGAATCTGTGAACTTGTGGACAGGTTGCTGAAAACACATAGTCATAGAAGAAAAAAGGAAAATGATTGAAAAGGAATAAAGAAAGCTTACATGATTTATGGGGTGGCATTAAAAGAGCAAATGTTTGAATTATTTTGAGTTAAAAAGGGAATAGAGAAAGACAAAGGAGTAGAAAGATAATTTAAAGAAGTAATAGCAGAAAACTTTCAAAACTTGAAGAAAAATAAATGTTCAGGTAAAGAAAGGTCAAAAATCTGATTAAAGTCAAATAAGACTACTCCTACCCCAAGGCATATTGTACCCCAAGGCATATTGTACCCCATGGCATATTATAATCAAACTGTCAAAGCTCAAAGATCAAAAGAGGAGCCTGAAAGCAGTGAGAGAAATGAGAAAAATAATGTGCCTAGCATCAGACCACTTAGCAGAAATCTTACAGGCCAGTGGGAAGTGGGATGACATATTCAAAGTGTTAAAGAGAAATAAATGCCAAGGCAAGAAGCAACCCACCCTCACCACAGGCCTCTGAAATACAGGCAAGAAGAGACCCCATGACCACCATAAACCTTTGGGATGGCAGAGAGACCTGCTTAGAGAAATGGTAGGAGCAGAACTCCAGCCAGAGTGGAGCCCAGAGGGTTTGGTGCAGGAGCATCTGTAGTGGAGCACAGCCAGGGATGACCATCCCCCTAGGCTTAACTTGCTCCTGTAAGAGACTTTAGCCCTAGGGGAACTGTCAGACCTGACCTTCGCAGGGTGGTCTTGCCTGTTCAACTCACTCCTTCTGCAGGAGTTACTGGTTGCCAGGAATGAGTCTGGGGGGATTATAGTGTCATGTATGGTTTCCAGCTTTGTCCCCCTTCAGGGCAGCATCTGTGTCTTCCCTCTACCCAGTCTCAATGCCTTTTCTCTGAGACCTGCTAAGAGTGTGCCAGTCCTCCTGATGTTCCAGTCCTTCAGTGACAGAGGATCCCTCTGGCTGTGTCTAGTTCACAATCTTGTTCCAGAGGGTTTTTTTTGCAATTAAAATTAAGTTGTTTTCAGCCTAAAACAATCTGTTAAAAGACGTTTTTGTAAGATTCATGATAATCACAAAGAAAAATCCTATAATAGATACACAAAAAATAGAAAGCAAGGCATCAAAACACACTACTATAGAAAATCACTGAACTACAAAGAGAGGATGAAAGGAAGAAAGTATCTGTAAAACAACCAGAAAACAATTTACAAAATGGCAATACGAACTCTGTACCTACAAATAATTATCTTGAACGTAAATGGATTAAATTATCTAATTAAAAGACAAAGCATGGCTGAATACATTTTACAGAACAAGACCCAACTATATGCTGCCTACATAAGGAAGGACACAAATAGACTAAAAATAAAGGGCTGGAAAAAGATATTCCATGTAAATGGAAACCAAAAGAGAAGAGGAATAATTATACTTAAATTGTATATAAAATAGACTTTATTTCAAAAACCATAATAAGAGACAAAGAAGGTCATTATATAATGATAAAGGGGTCAACTTAAGAAAATATAACAATTGTAAATATGTAAGTATCCAACATTAGAGTTCTGAAATAGATGAAGCAAATATTA
Organism: Cebus imitator; assembly: GCF_001604975.1. Taxonomy (NCBI): domain Eukaryota; kingdom Metazoa; phylum Chordata; class Mammalia; order Primates; family Cebidae; genus Cebus; species Cebus imitator. Next base: position 2,230,864 of record NW_016107462.1, on the reverse strand, counting down.
ATAGATCTGAAAGAAGACATAGACTGCTGTACAGTAATACCAGGGCATTTCAACACCTCATTTTCATCAATGACAGATCATCCAGATAGAAAATCAACAAGAAAACATTCAATGTAAATTGCAGTCTAGACCAAATGAACTTAACAGACATGTACAGAATGCTCTATCCGACAGCAGCAGAATACATATTCCTTACAACTGTTCATGGAACATTCTCCAAGACAGATCATATGTTAGGCCACAAAACAGATCATAATAACCCTAAAAAGATTGAAATCATGTTAATATCAAAAATATTTTCTGACCACAAGGGAATAAAACTAGAAACCAATAAAAGAAGTTCAAATAATTCACACATACGTGGAAATTAAACAACATGCTATTGAACAACAAATGGGGCAATGAAAAAATTTAAAAATTTCTTTAAACAAATGAAAATGGAAACACAACATACCAAAACCAGTGGAATACAGCAAAAGCAGTTCTAAGGGGGAAGTTTATGGATATAAATGCCTAAATCAAAAAAGTGGAAAGATCTTAACTAAACAACCTAATGATAACCCTAAAAGAACAAGAAAAGCAAAAACAAACCAAAATCCAAATTGGTAGTAGGAAAGAAATAATAAAGATAAGAGCAGAAATAAATTGAAAAGACCAGAAAAACAATAGAAAATATCAATGAAACAAAGAGTTGGTGTTTAAAAAAAAATACACAAAATTGGCAACACTGTAGCTAGACTAAGAAAAAAGACTCAAATAAATCAAATAGATAAAAAGGAAGCATTACAATTGATACCACAAAAACACAAAGAATAAGAGACTGTTATGAACAATTATATGCCCAAAATTGGATAACCTAAAAGAAATAGATGAATTTCTGATATGATTGAATTATGAATAAGTAGAAAATCTGAACAGACCTATAATGAGTAAGGAGATTCAACCAGTAATATAAAGTCTCCCATCAAAGAAAAGCCTAAGACTAGATGGCTTCACTGCTGAATTCTACCAAACATTTAAAGAAGTAATACCAATCCTTCTAAAACTCTTCCAAAAATTGAAGAGGCAGGAATACTATCAAACTTGTTTTATAAGATCATCATTACCCTGATACAAAAACCAGACAAAGACACAGCAACAACTACAATAAAACTATAGTCTCATATCCCTAATGAACATAGATATAAAAATTTTGAACAAAATACCAGCAAACAGAATTCAAAGATTTGCATTGAAAGATCATTCACCGTGATGAAGTGAGATTCCTTTCAAGGATGCAAGGATGGTTCAACATACACAAATCTGTAAACATGTTACATCACATTAAAAGAATAAAGAACAAAAATCATATGATTATTTCGGTAGGTGTAAAAAATGATTTGACAAAATATAACATTCCTTCATTATAGAAACTCTCAACAAATTAAGTATAGAAAGAATATGCTTCAACAGAAATAAAAGCCATATATGAAAAACTCATGGCCAACATTATACAGAACAGGGAAAAGTTGAAAGTTTTCCTCTAAAATCTGAAACAAGACAAGGATGCCCACTCTTGGCATTTATATTCATTTTAATACTGGAATTTTTAGCCAAAGCAACTAAGAAAGAGAAAGAAATAAAAGGCACACAAATTGGAAAGGAGAAAGTTAAATTGTCCATATTTGGAGATGACTTAATCTATACATAGAAAACCTAACAGATTCTATCAAAAAGTTGTGAGAAATAAAAAAAACAAATTCAGTGAAGCTGTAGGATACAAAGTCAACATACACAAATTAACATTTCTATACACTGACAGTGAACTATCTAAAAAAGAAGTCAAGGTCAGGCATGGTGACTCATTCCTGTAATCCCAGTGCTTTGAAAGGCCGAGGTGAGAGGATCACTTTAGCTCAGGAGTTCAAGAACAACCTGGGGAAGATAGTGAGGCCCTATATATACAAAAAATAAGAAAATTAGCCAAGCATGGTGGTGTGCATCTTTAGTCTCAGCTACTTGATAGGGTGATGTAGGAGGGTCCCTTGAGCCCAGAAGTGTAAGGCAGCAGTGAGCTATAATTGCACTACTGCCCTCCTGCCTGGGTTACAAAATAAGACACTGCAAAGAAAAAAAAAAAAAGTCAAGAAAACATTTACAATCATTACAAAAAATAAAATACTTAGGAATAAATTATTGAAGGAGGAGAAAGAGCTCTATATTGAAAGTTATAAAACCCTGATGAAAGAAATTGAGGACACAAATAAATGGAAAGATATCCCATATTTGTAGACTGCATGAATTAACATTGTTAAAATATCTATACTAACCAAAAGTTATGTACAGATTTAATGCCACCCCTATTAAAATACCAATGACATTCTTCACAAAAATAGAAAAAGCAATTCTAAAATTTATTTGGAACAACAAAAAAAGACCCTGAATAGCAAAAACAACCTTGAGCAAAAAGAGCAAAGCTAGAGATAGTATATTACCTGACTTCAAAATATACTACAAACTTATAGTAACCAAAACAACATGGCACTTGCATAAAAACAAACACATAGGCAAATGGAACAGAATAGTGAGCCAAGAAATAAACTAATACATTCACAGCCAACAGATTTTTGACAAAGGTGCCAAGAACATATCATGGGGAACAGACAGTTATGTCAGTAAATTGTGTTGGGAAAACTGGATACCCACATGTAGAAGAATTAAATTAAACCTTTTCCTCTTATCATATACAAAAATCAATGCAAAATCAGCTAAAGATTTTAATTTAATCCCAGATCTATGAAACTACTAGAACAAAACATAGGATAAAAACTCCATGACACTTGTGATGTGGGCAATTATTTCCTACTTATGACTAAAAATCACAGGCAGCAAAAGCAAAATTAGACAAATGGGATTACATAAAACTAAAACGTTTCTGTGCAACAAAGGAAATAATCAACAGAGTGAAGAGACAACTTACAGAATGGGGGAAAATACTTACAACCTATACATCCAATAATTGGTTAATAATATCCAGAATCTACAAGGAACTCAAACAAATCAATAGCAAGGGAAAATCCTGATTCGAAAAGGGGAAAAAATGAATAGACATTGCTCAAAAGAAGGCATACAAATGGCTAATGGTTATATGAAAAAATACTCAACATCAGCCACCATCAGGGAAAGGCAAATCAAAACAACAGTGAGATATCCCTACACTCCTGCAAAATGGCTATTAATAAAAAAGACAGATGATAACTAGAGTTGGCAAGAATGTGGAAAAAGGAAACACTTGTGCACTGTTGGTGAGAATGTATAGCTGTTACAAAAAACAGTATATAGGTTCCTCAAAAAATTAAAAATAGAACTACTGTGTGATCCAGCAATCCCACTACTGGGTACGTATCCAAAGGATATGAAATCAGTATGTTGAAGAGATAGCTGAACTCCTGTGTTTATTGCAGCACTCTTCACAATAGCCAAGATATGGAATCAACTTTAGTGTCCAGTAACAGATGAATGATTAAATAAAACACGGTGTATATACACACAATGGAATACTATTCAGCCATTTAAACAAAAGGCAATTCTATCGTTTGTGACAACATGGATGAACCTGAAGGACATAGTGTTAAGTGAATTAAGCCAGGTATAGAAGGATAAATACTGCATGATTTCATTCACAAGCAGAATCTGAAATAATTGATCTCATAGAAGTAGGGAGCAGAATCGTGTCTACCAGAAGGGGGGGAGTGATTAGAAGGAAGTAGGGTGGGGAAATGTTGGTCAAGGGATATACACTTACAGCTAGATAGGAGGAATAAGTCCAGAAATCTGTTATATAGCCTGGCGACTATGGTTAATGGCAATATATTGTATTCTTGAAAAGTGCTAAGAAAGTGGATTTTAAGCATAACCACCACAAAAATAATGATAGGAAGTAATTCGTTTGTTCATTAGCTAGATTTAGCCATTCCACAATGTATATATATATATACTCATACATCATGTTGTACTCAATACATATATATAATTTTTCTGTCAATTAAAAAATTTTGAAAAAAAGTATGTGAGGTCCACATTTCACTGTTTTTAGCTAGAGTTGTTACTGTCACATGGCTGTTTCTTTTGATTTTATTTAAGACTATCACATTTAACTGCATTGAATGCCATTTACAATAAATGCTAAAGCAGCTCTAACTATAAGCAAATATCCTACTACAAGATGTGAACCACTCAATATTTTCCTGTCATACTAAAAAGTGTGAATTAATTTATAATATAATGAGAAACTAGCAGTTTGAAGTCATTCAAAATGTGGCAAATCTTCACCAGTGCATAAAACTTTTCAGTGATTGTAAAAAACATCAGAGCAGTTTAAGCCTTGAAGCTTTCACCCAATAACCAAAAAAAGGGCCCAAAACAAACAAGCATAGTTAAGCATTTCATCCTGGAAGCAGCTTATTGAATTAATAAGACAAGTCAATTAATGTAATGCTCTGTTGCTTCAGGATAAAACATGAAAATGGAAAAATGTGGAGCTGTTTACCATATTGGGATCAAGCAACTAGGAAGACTCTCAACAAAACATCTTTCCTTCTTTAATTATTAAAGAAGAACTCAACATGGCTTCTGCCATGGATTAAATTGTATTTCCCCCAAATTTATATGTTGAAGACCTAGCCCCCAGGGTGACTATGAATGCTCTTTCTCTCTCTTTCTCTCTTTCTCTGCCATATGAGGACAGAGTGAGAAACCAGCCATCTACCAGCTAGGAAGAGAGCCCTTGAGAGATAACCAATTGGCCAGCACCTCAATCTTGGACTTCCCAGCCTCTGGAATTGTGAGAAAATAAATGTCTGTTTAAGCTACTCAGGCTTTGGTGTTCTTATTGGCAGCTTGAGCCAGCAATATAGCAGCCAATAGCTTTCTGGAGAGGAGTATACTGGAGGGGAGGTTATGGTGGGCACTGAATGGGCATTCAGCAAGCTATCTCTTTTCCTTCCTGGGTGTACAATTGGACTGTTTTTGTTTTTAGCCAGCTTTCCCTACAGTCAGCTGGGGCCATAAGCCAGAGTGCTGCTTAGTGAAATGTGGGGAGTTGTACTTTACACCACTTCCAAGCCTGTCCTTTAACACATCTGGAGTAGTCCTCTGAGCTTGTTCTCTCTTCTTTGCTTGCTGATTGGAAGCAGAGACTCCATGGAAGGTTCCATGGGCCCTGAAATGTAGAAGCCTCTCCTACATTTTTACAAGGTATTTTTAGCTTGGAATCCAAGGACCCCTTAGTCTATGGATAAAATGGAGTTCAACCATTTTCTAAGCTTGGTTAGAAAATTCTACATCTGTATTTTCAGGAGACTCTATCTTGAATTTAGCACTTTCATTTATTATGAATGTAGGCAAATCACCACTATGCTATTAGAAGTACCTATGACTTTGTCACCTAGAGAAATTACAGATTCTTTATATTACATTACAGTTGTTGTAGATATTTCAAAGTATTTTTACCCTCAAGACTCCTTAAAAATTATGATAGTTATTAAACTTGCTGCTAGATTTTGTTATTTAATACTTTAATAATGAAGCATGTATATTACTACATATTAAATTTGTTTTTTAATAGTTTGATCACTGAGTTTTAATACAATTTTCTTTGAATCCCGTGAATTTTATTTTATGCATTTTAAAACTACTATTGTGGAAAAATGTTGACAGACTACACCAGACTGCCCAGTATCCAAGGCAGAAAGAGGTTAAGAATTTGGGAGGCAGATGGAAGGAGACTGTGTCAGTGTTACATGGGGAGGAAATAAACATTTGTTGGGTTAACCCACTGAGACATTGAAGTTGTTTGTTATATTTGTTAGTCTTCCCTCTAAAACATGGGTTGGCAAAACTTTTCTGTAAAAAACAGATAGTAAATATTTGGGGCTTTGTGGGACTCACAGTCCCTGTTGTAATTATTCAACTCTGTCATTGTAGAGTGAAGACAACCACAGATAATACATAAATGAGTGCACTTGGCAGGGTTCCAGTGAAACTTATAGACACTAAAATTAGAATTTTATAGAATTTTGACATGTCACTAACAGTATTCCTAAAAATATATTCCCAATCATTTAAATGTGTAAAAAATATTCTTACCACAGAGGCCATACAAAAGCAGGCAGTTGCCAAGCTCTGATTTAAGACATGGGTCAGGTGATCCTTTGGGGAATGGTTAGGAAGCATCATTATGGTGACTGTTGAGCTTCTTGGATGATTCAATTCCATAACATATCCTTACTGGCTATGTCACTTAATGGCAATCTGATGCAATTCTGCGTTGTCTACTCTTCCTAAATCCAAATCCTAACACTATGTGTGCTTAGTGTAGAATAGTGGTTCTCTGGCCTGGCTATACTTTAGAATAACATATGATGCTTTAAAAAGAAATAACAAAGTCTGGGCCTCACTCTGTCTGTACCCATTAAATCAGAATCTCTGGGGCTTGGGACTCTGGCATTTTTACAAAGCTCCCCAGCTGATCTCATGCAAAGGAATATCGGTATAGATGTTCTGAGGCTAAAGAAGAACACTTGTCCTGCATCCCATAATAGGGGCAATGAACAAAAATTGAGATTTCTTCTTTCACCATCTTGGGCTTCAATTTATTTCATTTCTATTAGGTTGAAAACAGCACTTATCATTTTGGTTATTAAACAAATAAAAAACATCTCCTTTCTTCTAACATATACCACGTCGTCAGGCTAGAGCTCGTACCAAACATGAATGACTAGGATGTAGCATCTTGTGCAGAGTTTAAAAACTGGTGCTTAAGGAATGATTTTGGCCATCTGTCTCCTTTTCTTTCTGTCTTTTTCTCTTCTCAGGCTCCTGCCCTACCTTTCTTCTTTCCTTCCTGCCCATCTTCCCTTCCAACATATGCCTCCTAGATACTTTTCTGGATGGCTTGAGATTTGTTTCAGTTTACCCATACATTGTCTTAAAATTTTCATATTATTTTCCAGCATTTAAAAATAGGAAGAGTTCATCAAAAAATTAGTGAAGATGGTGGTCTTACACATTTCCACATGGTGACTGTCAGGTACATCTGAGTAACACGATTTTTTGACACTGGGTTCTTTCTGCTTAGCTACAATCCTACCCTTTCAAATGTCTCATGCACACCTACATTTCTCATGGAACTGAGATTCTTCAGCCTGTAGAAATTTGAGCTGTGACCCCTTATGTAGCCCACTTCTTTAAAAAAATATTCTATAGTGTGTACCTTTCTGCTCACCCTGCAACTAAGTGCCAAATTCTCAGATGAAAGTAAGCTATTCTGCTATCATCCATATCAGAGGTCTGCACACTATAGCTCCTATACCAAATCTGGCCTGCTGCTTGTTTTTGTAAATAATGTAATTAAATTATATCAGAATACAGCCCTGTCCATTTGTTTATGTATTGTGTATGACTCCTTCACATACTGATGGCAGAGTTCAGTAGTTTCCTGAAAAGTCTAAAATAATTACTGTCTGTTCTTTTACAGAAAATACGTTCTAACCTACTATCTAGACTTTAAGTGTAAGACATTTTGCATCAAGACATCTGTTGAAGCCTGGCTGATTTCAATTTTAGCTTTTCATTCTGATGTTTCATATTGTTGTGGTATCCACTTAATTTCTTGTAGCCTATTAAGCAAACCAGAGGCCCCTTTTTATTAAAAGAGAGCAACTTTAGCAAGAGGGAACAAATGTGGAAAGAGGTTATTGGCATTTGTTATTCTTTTGCTAAAATACCTTTGCCTTGACGTTAATTTCAATCATACTTATTATTTTGTTTAGTCAATTGTTTCTTTAAACAGTTATTAGGAGAAATGCTTTATTTCACCTTGTTATGTAAATGTGGTTACCTTGCTTGGAGAACAAAATTATTGCCTGACTCTTCAGCAAATTCCCACTTACTCCCAAACACATTGAACCCCACAGTGTAATAGGAATGGTGATGGAGGAAAGCAGCTAGTCATTGCAGAGCCTTTGACCATTTTGACAACTACAATTGCAGCTAATCTACTTGAAATATGCTTAAGATATTATGCTCATTTTATGTCTCCAGTCAGCAGGAAAAAGATCCAATTTATTGAGTTGGAACAAAACGTACAACAGTGGTAAGACACACAGCAAAGTACCTAGTCTTTCAGGAAAAGATTGTCTAAAAAAAAAATCATTTCAAAACTCTTCTCTTTCACCTTCTCCCTACATTTGCTCAACCAACTGACTAGAGTTTGTTAAAATAAAATTTTCTCTCTGTAGAATGCTTACTCACAACACTTTCTTAATCTTTCTCCATCCTGGAGAATGGGATTTTTGTTGAACTTTCTGTACTGTGGTTCTAAACAAGAGAAAATATAACATAATATATAATTCACCATGGTAAACTGTAGCATAAAAATGTTCTACAGGAAGGGGTATCAATGTTATTATCAGTCCACATTTGTTTTGTCAAGTACCTAGCAAGCGCCTAAGATTGGTCTCAATAATAAGTATAAAGGAATAAAAAAATTATGAGCATGAGGAAAACATGGCTTAGCTTTATTAAGATACAATATTAAGAGCCTTGAAATTGGACCTGATATCTCATCACAGCTTTACTATCAAGAAGCCCTGGTGACACAGGCAGAGTGGCTTCAATTATCTGGGCTCTCTGTGCTCTTCTGCATAATGTGAACAGCACCATCTATCATCTGAGAGCTGACTGCCAATGTTATTTTTATTTTGGAGATGACCAAATAAAATGATAGAGCATTTATACTCTGTCAAGGACTCCACAAAGGAAGGGAGTATTTAATGTGCTGCTCAGGAAGACCTTGAAATTTCTACTGGATTTTTTTTTTTTTTGTATTTTTCTTTTAAAAGTCCCTGGCAAAACCTCAGTAAGTTTCAGCTGGTTGAAGGTGGGGCAATTAGAGCATCAGTAAGGATAATACGTGCAAAAAAGAGAAACATATCAAATACATTTACTTCCATGAAGTCATTATCATACTAAAAAATTCATTAGCTTCCTTGAAGGTTGCTACTGAAACAAGTCAATATTTTGAAAACTGATAAACCAAGAGAATCAAGCATTTATCATGCCTGCTTATAAAATATGTACCTCTGGATAACAACATGAGAAAATTTCTCTTTGGAGTAGTATTCAGCTAACAAACAAAGAAGGAATTATAAAAATTAAAATATCATGCTAAAATATTAGTGTATCTGAGAAGTTGTGATCAATGGCTGATATTGTCATGAAAAGAGACAACCAGACATTATGTGCCTTCTGATGGAAATAAACATATCCACCTATGAAGCCTTGCCCAAAAAAATAAGGAACAAAAACATACAACGTAAATCTGATCAAACCTTTGGATCTAACCCACTAATTTATAGAAAATTCAAGAGACAAAGGAACATTTTAAACAACACCATGGAGATATTACCAACAAAATTCAGACTTTGGGAAAACTTCACAGAACAGAGACAATCCATTTCTTAAAAATTATTTCAAAGAAGAAAAAAAGAAAGGCAGAAAGAAAACATGTAAGTTAAAATGGACATTAAAAGCCTTCAATCTATTATAATATATAGAACTTATTTGGACTCAAGCAATTTACTAAAAAATTATAAGGCAATAGAACATGGGAAATATAACTGATTTGGTAGCTGATAATATTAATAATGTATTGTTAATTGTTTATTTGTTTTGATAATTGTATTATGGTTAAGTCTGAGGAAAATGGCTTGTTTTTTACAAATACAGTCTGATATATTTACAGATGATATGATTCGCTTTAAAATAATCTGGGGTTGGGAAGTGGGTGGGTATATGGATGAAACAAGGTGGGCCATGTACTAGCACTTGTTGAAACTGAGTGATGAGTACAGAAGAGTTATTACATAATTCTATCTACTTTCATGTTTGAAATTTTGGATTTTCTCTGTTCTGTAAAGTTTTCTCAAAGTCTGCATTTTGTTGACAACATCTCCATGGTGTTGTCTAAAATGTTCCTCTGTCTCTTACATTTTCTGTAAGTTACTAGTTAGACCTAAAGTCTTGATCAGATTGACACTGTATTTTATCTGTTCTTTGTGTTTTTGAGGCAAGACTTCTTTGTAGATGGAGAAACATGTTTCCATCAAGAGGCCCATAATGTCTGGTTGTCTCTTCTCATGACATTGTCATTCTATCTACTTATTATTAAAGGTAAAAAACGTGAAAAAAGAGCTCCAGCATGAAACAATGGTAATAAACCTAGGGATCTTTCTGCATATTCAGGGACTTTGGCCTGGGAGCTGGCAGTTCTAATAGCAGATAGGGCAGAGTGAAGGCCTAAATGAGTCACTTTTCCATAGATGCTTAAACTACGTTGGGATCAGTCAACTCTGAAACCCATAGAAGTTTAAAGCTGCCTCAGTAAAATCCATCTCTCTCTCTCTCACACACACACAAACTCACACACCCCACACATGCGTTTCAAATGTCATTAAAATCTGCTAAAAATCCCAGAAGTTATAAAAACCAACATAATGACCACCAATTCTATGCCCACTGAATGACTATCCCCAAAATAGACTTAGCCTATCTTGAGTTTCTTTAAAAGTGTGCTTGATCTGACATAAATCTGTTATTCTTTTCAGATATAAGCCTAAACCAATGTGAAAAGCAGAGTGGTCAACTTGAAGGCTAGACAATTTTATTCAGAGAGATAATTAGTTGTATGTTCAGATTAAAATATTCAACAAAAAGAAGTTTTTATTTTCAGTTGTAGAATTCACAGCGCTTCTGTTAGGAGGTCAAATGGAATTATCATAGAAAAATACAAGACATGTCTCTAATTCTACTATGGGATTTTAAAACCTTCAATTGATGTTTAGAAAAAGAATGACATTTTTGAATAAAATACATTCCTTTCCTCTCTCTTTGGGACTATGGTCAATGTTTAAACGGAATGATTGTTTCATTAGAATCCAATCCCACAAGTAGAAGTGGTTCACAGGAGGTTACAGAAGGCATTCTTGCAGTGATATCAGCCAGTGGCCAGCAGGCTAGGATATCACCTTTGTGAAAGTCTGTGTTGCATTACTCACGTCTTCTAGGATACTCTGGGGCATATTTTATTCTTTATTTTGAAAAAACAAACAAACAGCAAAAAACACCAATAAAAATGAAGCATTTTGAGAATTTTAGATTTTCTTTGAAACCATTAGAGACATCCCTGTGTATGTCAAAACTTGGTTTCAGAATCACTGACTTAGATCCTTGTTTTAAGCCTTCGGCACTTGGAAGGGGCCAATTACAGAAAAGAAAAACTGAAAAGATTGTTTGCTATTTTTGGTGACATCAGTAGCCCCTGGTGCGTCTATAATTCTGCAAGTACTCTGCTACTAGGTTTCACATTTGAAGCTCATGGTTTGAGGCCCTCTTAGCTGCTGTTTTTTGTTTGTTTGTTTTTGTTTGTTTGAGGTGATGTTTCGCTCTTGTTGGCCGCGCTGGAGTACAAATGGTGTGATCTCTGCTCACTGCAACCTCCACCTCCCAGGCTCAAGTGATTCTCCTGATTCTCCTGCCTCAGCCTCCCAAGTAGCTGGGATTACAGGCGCCCACCACACACCCAGCTAATTTTTGTATATTTAGTAGAGATGGGGTTTTACCATGTTGACCAGGCCAGTTTTGAACTCCTGATCTCAGGTGATTCACCCACCTTGGCCTCCCAAAGTTCTGGGATTACAGATGTGAACCACTGTGCTTGACCCTTAGCTGCTATTTTAAATGAAAAGTAAAAAATTAAATCTTTGAGAAACAGGAAGACATCTAGCCCTGATAATTCTTTCCTATATATCTTAGAAGCTTTCTTGTATTTTTATCCTCTACCTTGACGCAGGTTGATAAAATTTTCCTCTTTGAGGCAGATATTTCTGAAACTTAAGGGATACTGCAAATTCTCAAAAATACTGCACGTCCTAATCCTATTTATTTAGGAAAAATCCCAGAATCCTGCAAATATTGCATAGATTACTGCACAAGAAAACATTTCACATTGCTGTCTTAAAAGTTGGGGTGAAATGTGACAAATAGACAGGTGAAGGGACCAAATCATACAACTAGGACAGTCCTTGAAGTGGTCTGTAAGGGGTGAAAAGTCGTGGCTATTTGTCAGTTTAGAAATGCAGGGAGTTGCACTGCAAACTATTTATACACTTTGATTATTTTTGCATGCTGCTAGGGCTGTGGTTGTCAACAAGCACAATATCTAAACTAAAAATATCTTTGAGGGCCACATGGAAATTTGTGCAATGATTTCTTGGTTTTCACAGCAGTTGTAGGATGCTACTACTATGTGGTAGGCTGGGAGAAGTGCTATTATGTCCTGAAGTGTAAGATGTAATTCTGATCAAGGAAGAATTATTGTCGCACTGAATTATTAATGTCTCATTGAACATTAATGTAAGTGAAAAACCTGCTCACGATGAGGTAAGCCCAGAAATGAACTCAGTTTACAAAAAGTAATTTTTAAGACCTCAGACATAATTAACATTCCATAAAATTTACTCTTTTTTTAAGTGGTCTATAATTTAGTGGTTTTCGGCATATTCACAAGATTGTACAACCATTACCAGTATCTAATTTCAGAACGTTTTTATCTCCAATTAGCAGTCACTCCTTTATGTCTCCCTTCTTTCTAGCCCCCAGAAATTAGTTTATTTCTGTCTCTATAGATTTGCCTATTCTGGACATTTCGTGTAAGTGGAATCATATAATATGTGAACTTTTGAGTCTAGCTTTTTTCACTTAACGTAAGGTTTTCAAGGGATGAAATACTGATACGTGTTACAGCATGGAGTTGTCATCCTTTTTATGTTTGAGTAATATTTTCTTGTTTGAATATGCTGTATTATATTTTATCTATTTGTTAATTGATAGATGCTTGCATTGGCATTATTTTGATTTATATTAGAATTACCCAGGAATGCAACTACCATGTAAATCGGGGAAAGATTGTACTCTTTTGTTTTAAATTTTACTAAAAATCAATTATCATTTTAGAAAAATTATGTAAGTCTGGCTTGTGGATTTGAATCACCAATACTACTACTTGTTTGTTTTTATTTACAATGTTGTATTCTTGGGTTTATAGCTACACACCTATACCATGTGCACACATATTTTTACTGAGCTTGTATTTTAAAATATAAAACAATGTGTCAACTGTATCTGGGTAAATTTTACTTCTCTTAAATCTAATACTTATTATAAATATGTGTACAACTTTATTTCATTATGTCTTCCGGCATTATGTGCTAGACTATTTACAAATTTAAAAATAAACATTTTTAAACAGATTTTCTTATATTTCTCCTCTATATCACATTTGAGAGTTATACTGATTTTTCTGAATTACATATATAAGGATGCTATTCATGAATTTCGCTTCAAGAGAGTAAGGTCATGTCAGAAAATACTTATTATCAAAAGGCAGTGTTAGATCTTATAAGGTTGATAATCACTGTATTAGGGCAAGACTATAGTGAGATATCTTCTGAGAACTATCCCTCTGACATAGGCCACACATTTATTTGGTGGCATTTGTATGCACGCAGGCATTGTTCAGCTCTTTAGGGTATTTGAGACAACTGATTTGCATATTGCTGTTGGACTCTGCAAATTTGCCACAATGACAAAATTAATTAGCAATGGCTATTGCACCTTTGAGTTAGTGGTGACAATTCCTATTTAATAATTTTTCCTAACATAAGAAACACAAAACTTGTAATGAGACAAAAGAATATCTGGTGGTCTTCTGTTTAGATATTGCTAAAAAGATTGTTGAGAGTTTAAATAGCATGTTAAAGCTGGAATGCAAAATAGAGTCGAGAAATTTTTGTCTAGACGAATTTTCATTAATTGCATATCCCATGACTTAATATATTATTGCTTTTTAAAAATCTAGTATATAATTAGATGATATCTATAAATTGGATAAAGTATTATCTGTAAAGATAGCATAAACATCTCTGGCTAAAATATTCAGTTGCTTATTTAATTTCACATTTTTGAACCAATTCATGCCTTCAACCATTTTATAGTTTTGGCCAATTTATATTTCAACTATTTGTATTTGTTCTGCTTCCTTGTTATCAAACTTTTGGCAGGTTCATCTTTGCAGTCATGGATATATCTGATTGAACACCTCTGAAGTCTTTCTGCCAGCCTCCATAAAAAAGACTGTTGGTTTATTATAAAATTCCTATGACTCCAAGTCATTTCTATTATCAACCTATTATTGATGTAACTGACTAATTAGAGATGGAGTTGGCTTACCTTACAAGTGGCTTACTTACTCTGAAGAAACAGATGCCGTTGAAATTGGTTTTAAAAAAAAAGAAAAAGAAAAAACAACACCTTGTTTTTGCTGGTAAGCAATGCTGTTAGACAGTTAAGGGACATCTGCATTTTTAAACAAAGCAAACTCCTTATAGGCAGTTAGAGCTGCTCTTCTGAATCTAGAATTCTTTGTATCAGAAGAATCTGGCATTAGAGAGTATCTCTAATTTCATTTTCATTATACAGATAATGAAACAGGCTCAGAGAACCACACATTCTGGGAAAGAAAAGATTGCATAGGCATGAACCCTTCTAGAATGTTCCTAACAGTTCTTGTCTGTTTGAACACCATCAGTAACAAGAAACTCACTACCTTCCAAAGAGAATCTGCTGGGTTATTTGTTCTTATATTAAACTGAAATGTGTGTGGCTATAAATTCCATGTACTCTTTAAAAATTAATTTAATTTCTTTTCTAAATGACAGACCTCTAATTACTTAAATGCAGCTTCATTCTCGATCCACTTATTGTTTTTCCATGAATCTGAACACTGTGTTCTTAAACTGTTTCTAATCATCACAGCTGAACTTTTGTCTGCTTGTCTAATTTGCTTGAACTTGCTTCAACCATGCAAGGTGGTCAATGGCCACTTTGAATGTACGTACCTGCAAAATTCGTCTGCATGCCACACTAATGCCCTCTTTCACATGATAAAACATTGCATAAGACATGGTCAGGACAGAACCCAGGATTCAACCACTAGAAATCTTTCTCCAGGACATGACTAGTCCATGAATTAGAAACATCGAAATATGGCTATTCATTATGATTATAAACCTACGCAATGTTTCACTATGATCCAGAGGTCTCCATAATAAGCCAGGTGTCAGCAAATGTTTTCTATAATGGATCAGATAGTATTTTATGTTTTCAGAGCCTTAAAGTCTCCGTTTCAACCATTCAACTGCTATGGTTGTGCAAAAGCAGCTGTAGCCAGTATGTAACAAAAGGTTGTGTTAGAATAAAACTTTATTTTAAATAAAGTCAGCAGGCCAGATTTAGTGTAGGAGCCAGTTTGCCACTCTTGGACTGGACTTGTACTTTTCAAAATTCTAGATGTATTATGTCCATCATTTAAAAACTTAATCTCTCAGACTAGTTAAACAATGAGGCCAATGGAAAAGGTGTTCAACACGATTTTTTTCTCAGTGAACTCAAGCTGGCCTCTAGTGATTACTGTTTCCCTAATTATTCATACAAATTCCCTTAAAGATACACTCGAGAATATACCTCAGGGTCACTAGTCTACAGTTTTCAGAATCTACTTATTTTTTTAAAATAATTATAACTATACTTAACTGATTCTAACTTCTGGAAGCACCTCACCTTGGTGCCTCAAAATTCCTTAGCATTGGTGTGGCAATATTTTGATAGTTTTCCTTTTTTTCTGGTTTGAGGAATGTAGTTCTTATGCAGGGAGTGATATATGGGAGCTGGCTCTTACTGGCTCGTGAGAGCCGACTGCGTACATCTCTTCCCATCTCCACACTGGTATCTTGAAATCAGCTGTAGTGAGAGGATTTACACCACAGGGATCAATAAGTGGTACAAATCAGGGCTTTCCCTTTCCCTCTGTCATGCATCCTGGGTAATTCAATCACCGAGGAGAGCAGGATGCTGTCTTACAAATCTCCTTCCCTATCTTGGGTTTATTTTTCTCTTAACACTATTTCTTCTCAGGCAATTTTAGCTGAAACAACATAGCTGCTTGAGAAAAAGCAGAATTCTCTATCACCTACACATTACTGGATTCAGGCAGTAGGTTTGTCCCTTCCCTGTTTTTCCGGCTTTGACCCTAACTACAAAAAGTTCTTTAGGTTGCTCTTAGCATTCTGGGGAAGCCATAAGTCACTGGGGGAATTTAACTTTCCTTACTATGTTCTTCCAGGTTCCTGTCATTCTTATATATAGTCTTTCTTGATGGTTTGCTTTTGCTAAATATTTTGCCCATGTCTTTTAAAATTCCGAACTGTTTCTTTAGCTAACTTACCATATTTCCTCACTGTTATCATTTGCTGTTGCCTGCATAGGATGCCAGTTCTAAGAGCTGATTTGAGAAATTTAAGTGACTCCCTAAGTTAGGACTAAAAATTAGGACTCTTTTAACCTAATGCATTTACTAGGATGCTATGCTTTCATTAACATTCAGTAAAAGAAGATATTGTAATTAAGAGACAAATTTGAAACCTTCTCATTCATAATTGAATCTGAACTTTGTTCACTGACAATGAGGCTAGGCCTCATGAGAGTAGACTGAATCAGATGAAACAAAAACTTTCTCTCTACGACTAACCTCTAAAAGACTCAGCACAGTCTTATGCTTGTTTATCAAGATGGCCTTAGATAACTCGGTCCACTGAATGGCAATTGATTGATATAGCTGAGACTTGAATCTAAGCCATCAGCTCCCCATGAAAGGAATAGTCTTATTCACTGCTCTGTCCTCAGGCTTTGACACGGTAAGTCTTCCATGTACATTACTAAATACCACAAAAACATCCTTACTGGTCCCCTCAGTTTACTTGGGCGCCCTTCAATCTCTTCTCCATTTTGGAACCTGAGTTTTCATCTTAAAAGCTACCTTAGAATTTTATTTGAAAGATGAAGCCAAGAAGCACTGTTAAGGACATAAGGAAATAAGACAGGAAATTAAGGGAAGCCAATAAAGTGTGTGTTTATGGGCTGGCTATGGCTTTAGGCAGCCTGGGCTCAGTCTTACATGGGAATTCTTAAAAGCTGAAGAGAACTGTACTGTACCATATGATAGCCACTGGCCGAATTAAACATTGAAAATTAAATAAAACTAAATATCAGTTTCTGTCTTGTAGTTGCCACATTTCAGTGCTCAATAGTTTCATGTGCCAATTGGCTACCACATTGGATAGCTCAGATATAGAATGTCTTCACATTGCAGAAAGTTCCACTGTGTAGCCCTGATATAAAACATACCTCAGGATTGCTCATCTGGGAGCAAGGAAGCTGGGAAACTTATATATCAGTCTAATTTGTCAACAGTTGCTCTCCTAATTTCCTGACATGTCTGGTTTGCCCTGCGTATATAAGGGAACAAGGAGAGAATACGGATAGACACCAATAGGGTCTGCTGTAAGTATAAATCAGATTGTGCCACTCTTGGCTTAAAAATCCTTTTTCATGGCTTCCTGCTACAAGTCAGATAAAACCCAAACTCTTCATCATGCCCTACATGGCCCCATAATCTGATGTCAAGTTTACTCCCCCAATCTCATGCCACTTTGCTCTCAATTACTCTGCTTTCAAATCAAACTGAAAAAGACTTTAAGTTTTGCAAACAATTGAGTTCTTCCTTGGCTAGGGCAGTGGCACATACTGATGTATCCACTTATGATACCCCTATTGGTTCACTTCCACTCCCCATCAGCTCTCTGCAGGGCCATTTCCTGCTATCCTCTAGTTCTCAGCTAAATGCCACCTCTTCCAGGAGATGTTTCATGGTCATCTTACCTAACGTTAGCATTTCCCTCTCATTGTTTACTTTCTTGGCTTGTTCTGAATTTCTTTTTTATGATGATTTTTGATTATTTGTTTACTTTTTTGTTTGTTTCCCCTAGAACAATGTAAGCTCTGAAGTCATCCCCAATATCTAGTAGTATACCTGACACATGGTAAGAACTCAACAGATATTTGTTTATTGAATGAATAACTGAATTAATGAACAAAAAGTGTCTTTACCAGTGAGGTAGGTGTAAGAGAGGGCACAAAAGATCACAACTCTGCAGTATGCAGGATTATATGTGAATCTGCTTGCTCAGTTAGCCTGAATGACAAAAGAGCTGAGTGTGAGGGAAAGAGTGGCCTGGCCATGGCGTTGTGCGTAGTTGCCGATCATGGTCTTACACACCAGATGGCTCAAGTCATTAGCAACTCAGCTTCTGAATTAACACTCTGGACACCAGCAGGGTGCATACTCCAACATGCTATTACTTGCTTATGTCAATGGCACCACTCAAGTGTGGGTTATACTGGCATTTTCCAGTGGCTTAAAAACACGGGCTAGCAGATGGAGAATTCTACAAAATGGAGCAAGCATCTGTCTAGTCTTCCAGCTTTCTAGAAAAGAAATATGAAATAAAATTTTGGCTATTTTTGCTATGTTTATTTGCCTTGAGTAGAGCTAGCACAGACACAGGGAGCATCTAGGTGACACCTTAGTCATTTGAGAGTAGTACAGTAACAGTTATCTGGGAATAATAATTGTTTTATGTTTGTATAACATTTCCACTTTCTCTATCTCTCTAATCCACCCATAACCTTTAAATTTTGTGTAATGATTTCTGTTTTGCAGACGAAAACTCAGGGAGAGAGGTTGCAAGCTCTTCTGGGTTGAATATGTAAGTAGAATGCAAGGACTTGAACCTTTGAGGAGCTCTTCTCAACACATACAGTGCCTTTTAGGCGTGAGATGTAAAGGGAAGAAGAGAGGAGAGAAAATGTGACAGTGGTGAGATGAGTGGTGGGGGGTGAGAAACCTTGAAAGCTTCTCAGTATAGTCATCTTTGGAGGAGCCAGATTAGGGTCCAAACACAGCAAGAACTCACATGGAGTCCAGGTATAGATGTAGACAGCAGCAGGAGTCACGAAATGATTCCATGTGACTCAACAGAGAATCAGAAGGGGAGGCCATTTTTATTGGCCAGCCAGTACCTAGCATTCTTTTGAGTAGATGTAAAAGCATCTCAGGACTTTTTGCACAAGCTGGTAGGCTCTGCCAACCTTATACTGCTTCCTTTTGGTCCCCAAAGTTTGCTTCCACACTAGTTTGGTTACCCCAAAGTTGAAGCCCATGGAAATGCAATAATTTTACTCCATTCTAACAGAGAGGCTGGCTCCCTTTTGCAACCTTGACATTTCACCCAGTAGAGGACAACTGATGTTCCCATAAAATCTTCAGTGGCATAGGTAAGATAGGCTGTAGATTATGTATGATTGCCTGCGAACTAGCTGTCTCTGCCACTTCTTCTACCACCAGAGGAATCACATGAAAATGCAAATACATGAGAATAATGTAGTTTTGGGCCACATTTAACAAAATTTCAATGGGTTATAAATATGTGAAATTTGGATATTTCATATTTCGATATTGTGAAATACACTTTTGGTCTTCAACATGGTGCCCTGGCATACAACTCTCAAACTCCTTAGAATTGCCAAGTGATGTCATTTTATATGCTAGTGAGCTGACTGATGATGGCTGGCTGCTTCTAGTTAGCTTCTCTGAAAGGAGACCAGCTCTTATCCCAAAGCATTAGATCCAAGGCAGGATTAGAAGGTCAGGACTTCAGCCCTACCTAAAACACCTAGGGAGGTGACAAGAGCTGAAGGTTGATCTGATTACCAATGGCCAATGATTTAGTCAATCATTCCTATGTAAAGAAGCCTCCATAAAAACCCAGAAGGACAGAGTTTGGAGAGATTCTGGGCAGATGAACACGTGGAGGTCCTGGAGGGTAGCAGGCTCAGCGAGGGCATAGAAGCTCCATTCCCCTTCCTACACTTCATACTATGCATCTTTTCATCTATATCTTCTGTACTATCCTTTATAATTAATTAATTGGTAAATATAAGTAAGTGTTTTCCTGCGTTCTATCAGTCACTTTAGCAAATTAATAAAACCCAAGCGGGTGGGGGTGGGGGTGGGGGTGGGGGGGTGGGATACTCCATTTGTAGCCAGTCAGTCGGAAGCACAAGTAAAACAACCTGGGGCTGTGATTGGCATCAGAAGTGGAGATCAGACTTGTGACAATGAGCCTTCAACCTGTGGGATGTGATGTTGTCTCCAGGTAGATAGTGTGAGAACAGAATTGAATTAGAGAACATTCATCTGGTATTAGCTGCAGAATTGCTTGCTTGATATGCCGGGAAAACCCCCCACATATTTAGTCACAGAAGTCTTCTGTGTTGATTGTTGTATGGTGTGGGAGCAGAGGAAAAATACTTTGAGTTTGTTTTTGTCCACACATTTACCAGCATCTGAATTTCTGGATATTCCTAAAAATAAGTCAGAAAAATATGGACATATGGCTCCTTAATGAGCAGCATTAAGCATGTTTCCATGCATGGCAACAACAGTTTGAGATCAAATTTTGGCTAGTGGTACCCTGCAATGTGCCAGGGTTTCTACCTTCATCATGGTATGTTAGGCACTGTAGGTGGCCCTGCTTAACTAGTGTTACCTGGCTAGTTTCTGTAGGCTTATGGGCCTTTAGTGCCATGTTCGAGACTACCCTCAAACCAATTATAATGCCTTTACAAACTTATTCACAGTCTTTCTAAAGAAGGCATTTCCAACCCATTCCATGATCTCTGGCCATATATCCATGTGTCATGGCCTGATGGCTGCAATACACTGTCTTATGAAAAATCTGGCTGCAAGTTTTCCTCATAATATGCCAGTCTACTCTTGGGTTATATCCTCTTTAAGTGTGTGGGAATCAGGACTGGATAAACATAGCCTGGTCTATAAAAGTCAGTTAGGGTTGGGATCGTGGGTTTTATATTTTGTAATTATTATTTCTTTTAATAATGTAACTACCTACCAGGATGAGAGCTTAAATTTTTGGAAAATGAAGCAAACTACCTAAGTAAATGAAATAAACAAATGAGAGCCACTCATGAACCAATGATGTGAGCATGTCATGACATCCATTGATATGCCCCAAGCTCTTTTACAATGGGAAAAAAAATCCTGACCTATTCAATCTCAAATCTCTAAACCTTTAATAGGGGATATATTAAGGGGCATGTACATACAATTGATGGTCTCCTCTTTAAAGTGTGAACCTGATTCTATTTCATCACTTTTGTATATTCCCATGGGTAGTAGGAAATTAGATTCCATTACTGCTGCCACTAGTCCTGAGCTCTCACATTCCAGAGCAGTGCCTTTTATCATGTTTTCTTATACTTATAAACTAGCTGGAGATGGCTTGAGCCCCACAATTCACTAAACACACAGTCTTTTATTTAGAAGGTAGACAGCTCACAGAAAGACATGACACACTTGTTTGTCAAGCAAACTCTAATAGCTTTTAAAATGGGGATGTCTAGCTTAATTAAAATAAAAAGTAATATTATGACATGATATTTAATGTCCCAGGGAAGGAGTGTGTACCCTGTGCAGGTGAAGAATATGGTGGATCGCCTCATATGAACAATTTTTATACCCTCCATAACCTACTGTATCAGTGACAATGGCAAGGTGGCATAATATATTATACTCTAAAACCACTGTATTGCTTTGTGAAAGTTATACTCAATTTCATCGAAAAACATGTTGAATTGTATCTTGGTGAAAGCATTCTTCATCATTCTATAATAGAAAAAAGCCAAGTAGTAAACTTCTCAATGTGCTTGCCTAGTCCATTAACAGATGACCCAAAAATGTCAACAAATAGGCTTTAC
>NW_016107462.1:2025155-2208977 GCF_001604975.1 Cebus imitator | reverse complement strand
TAAGAGGAGTCTTGATAAAACTCTTTGCATTTACTCTAATTATGTTATAACATTATTCATCGTCCTGGATGCACAAGCTCAAAATCAACATTAGTCATACCACACTGAGCTCTTTATTACCAGAAATACGTGATATAAGTTTTTACACCATAAATGTGCAGATTCAATAGGCAGATGGTAGCTACTGAATTCCCCAAACTGAAGCAAGTTAAATTTAAACACAATTTGATGGTTCACACATTTGTGTAAGGGACTTGGATAAATCCAAATTGAATTTGACGACATTTACAAATATTTGCACTGTCTTATTGGATGGTTTCCTGATTCTGTTGTGATTTTTTTCTCCAGGTCTTTCCAAGAAAGACTATTGCATGAATTGACCGATGGGAAATGAATGAACAGATGTGGGCCTCTAGACCAGCTCCTTCATTGACTTAAAGGCTCTGGTTACAGAAAAGAAAAAAATGCGACCAGCACATTTTGTGAGTTATGAGAAGTGTCTGCATGTGTGTGGCCTTACAAAAGAGAACAGCCTTCTTTCTTCCCATTGGATTTTCATTTAGGATCAATTCTTTTAAAAGAGTATCCTAGGGAACACTAATCCTACAGTAAAGTCCACATGTTCAGACAATTTGGGTCTATAGTAATGCCGGCTGCTTTTAAAAAATCGAATTAGTTCATCTCACTTTAGGCATGATATACATTTTTATGTAAAATCTAGATTTCTGGTGCTTTTGAAAAACTGAAGATGTGATAATGCAGTGATTATATCCTCACATAGAAGCAATTTTTTTACAGTTCCCATTATGCAGGGTATGTGCACTCCACTAGCCATGTGACCAGCTAGAGGCTTCTTACTTGACTTCCCCTCTTATAGTCTTTCTTAAAGATACACAGTGCTTTTTGGTTTATTAAAGGCTCTGAAAATTCCCCCAGTAATGTCTCTATTTTGTTTGAAAATCTTTCCCAAATATATTTGATTATAGAAGTTTTTTTTTTTTTTCACATTTTGAATCTGGTACATAAATTCAAAATATTCTGATTTGCTAGTGTGAATTTTGTGCTACCTTCTGTCAAATATTTTGTGAAAGTGTTTGAGAATCCTAGATTTTGCATTCAGGATTCTATTTCTGTCTCTGAATGCTTTTATAGGCCTTCAAGATGCAGCATCAGTTTATCTGGTTAAAGTGTTTGTATGTTCAATCAGACTTCAGGAGATATATATATATATATATATATTAAGATGGAGCCTCACTCTGTTGGCCAGGCTGGAGTACAATGGCATAATCTCGGCTCATTGCAACCTTCACCTCCTGGGTTCAAGTGATTCTCCTGCCTCAGCCTCCTGAGTAGCGGGGACTACAGGCACCCACAACTGCACCTGACTAATTTTTGTATTTTTAGTAGAGACAGGGTTTCACCATCTTGGCCAGGCTGGTCTCAAATTACTGACCTTGTGATCTACCTGCTTGGGCCTCCCAAAGTGCTAGGATTACAGGCATAAGCCACCATGACTGGCCCAAGCTATATTGATAGAGATGGGGGAGCCTCTGAATTTGACCTGAGGTTTAAATTAACAAGTCCAGACTATGTGGGACCCAATGTGCTACTGTAACAATATTCAACAGGCCGTATCAATATTCATTACAGAGAATATGTTTTACAGAAAAAGTGATACATTTACAAGATGATTGGAACTAAAAGTATGATTATGCTATCCTAAGGAAAACTAGAACTTTAGATATTTCTTTCCTATAAGTATTAGCTGAGTAACTCTCAAAAAGAGAAGAGTGTCATTCATTTTTTGGTGGGGTTAGCCCCACATTTATTATTCCAGTGACCATTACAAAAGCCCAGTAATGGGAACTGACATTTCAGCTAGCTGACTGAGAATACTGCAGTTATAATAATGGATTTCTAATTTTCAAAATATTAACATTGGAAATAGTAGCCACAATGGAAACAAAGACATTATGGGATAAGTTCTGGCTGACTATGAGTCTCTGAGCAGGGCATTCTCTGGATTTGGTTAAGGTTGACTGAGTAAAAAAAATGGCAAATAAAGAAGACAAGTAGGTTTAGAAAGAAGTTATTTACCACTTTAATAGGGCTGTCCAACATTTGGTCACATAGATCATTCTGAAACCTAATTGCTTTCATAGCCTTCCTATCTCACCAGAGGAGATCTGAATACTCTTGGAAAAAGCAAACCAAACATAGAAAGAGATGCCATGATAAGACTTGTTGCTACAGCACTATGTAGTTAATGATGCTAGACTTTGGATTTAATCAGAGGACATTTCTGCAGTCTAGGACAGCTATACAAAGCCTTAAGACATTGTATTTACAGGACTTATTCATGTAGGGTTCCATATCCTACCCATAACTCTGCCAGAGTCTTAATAGCATGGTGGAATGGCTCCCTTAAGAATCCTCATTTTCTTATATGTGGAAAAGCTAGTAGTTCTAAAAATACTTTCCTGGAAGAGGTTAGAACGGTTATTATATATCAATTGAATATAAAGTATGATTATGTAAGCCAAGCTTGCATGCTAATATTGCACAGGGCAGAAAGCAATAAAACAGGACGACGTGCTTCCTTGGACCATCTGGTAGAAGCAGAAGAAAGTTCTTGATTCAGTATCGTTATGATGCCTCAAATTCCAGGAGTCCACCTGTAGCTGGCCTTCCCTTGTCAGTGCCATCTTGAATTCTCAAAAGGGCACATATCTTCCTTGCCGTTAGAAAAAGAAATGACTAACAAAACGAAGCAAAACAGACAAAACATCCAAAACTCAAAGGGGTATACCAGCCGTCTCAAACTGTGGTACTGTTCATTTCTTGAAGAGAATAGATAATATTTCAAAATATTATATATATATATATACATATATTTCAAATGGTACAAAGTAACTATAGATTCAAATTAGAAGATAGTTGATCTTTCTTCATGATCCCCAAAAATTTCACTGAGAAACCCGTTTTTTAAGCCCACTTTCCATGGTGTTGCCAAAATGCCGTGTCTTCTCATTGTAGGATATTTCTTTACACACAGTAAACACCCTGTGATTATCTGGTAGCCAGTCAAAGTGCAAGTAAGAAATCCATTTGGCTTGTATATATGTAAGATGTTTGAGATTCTCAAAATGTATTTTCCACAGGGTTGGTTTTCCTTTACTACCATAAATTCCTCTGTTAGGTTCTTGGGTGAATCTGAAACCAAAGAAAGACAGACATTTCAGGGAGAAAAGTGCAAAAGGAAGGCACAAAGAAATGTGATTACGCAGAAAATGAGGACACCTTGAATCTTTAGGATGTTGCTTTTTTCAGGTGATCAGAAGTCAAAAATCTTAAAGTTTAGAGCATTCATTTTGAAATGGTAATCAGATCACATTGATAGGCCACCATACTTTTATCAGTGCAATAAATTAATGTTGTCACTACGGAGGAGTGAGACTCTTGGAGCAATGCCTATCCAGGACTGGTTTCCTAGGCATGAGACCTGTGGAGCTGCACAAGGCTGTATCCTGGAAAGAGTCTCATGCTTGGTTTAATATTCTTCTGTTGCCATCTTGAGATTATTAGTAATTTTTAAACAAGGGCCCTGCATTTTCATTTTGTACTTGGCCTTGCATATTATGTAATCAGTCCAGTGTCTATCTGATGAGAATTTGAACTGAGTGAGTTATTCCATGGTCTTGTCAAGTTGGCCTGTTGTAAGATGTGGAGGGCTGGCGTGAGGTGAGGTCATTGCCAAGGTTAGACCACATCTGTGTAGGAATACACAGATGAGAAACTGTTCCTGTGCACGGTGACAAACTGTTGCACTCAATGATGCAGTGTTCAAAGACAATCAAGATTACATTTCTGTCGCTGTAGATGTCTTTTAATCCACTTGAATAGGGTCTTAAAAGCTCAAATATTCAAAAGGACACATGTATAGAGAACCACTGATTTCAAGCATAAATAACAATTCTAACTGAGTTGAAGCCTCTACTCTAAAGTTCTAGGAGATATGGCATTTTTCTTTATTATCTCTTACTTCTTTGTAGTTTTAGAAGTTGAGTGTTCTGAGGCTGGGGTAGAGGTCCATTTAAGGATTTTAGAGTAAGGCAGGAGGATTTGTGTTGGGCCAGTCACAGAAAACACCAATTTGACAAGATGGCTATAGTGGTTAGTTGTACAATCGGAGGTCTTCTACCTCCTCCTTTTAGGGAATAAAACTTGACTTTACATTGTGTACTAACTTGATTTTCTTACTAGTCTGAGAGACATGCACATATTAGAAGGAATCAAATCCAGAGTGGTTTGCTACTTCCCAGGATATTACACCAGATTATGTTCTGCCATTTTAACCTGTGAACTTGTCTTTTCCAGTGACTGGTTTTCTTCTCATTTTATCCTCTTCCTCTTCCTGCCTCCAAATAACTGACATTGAGATTTTAGATGAAATTCTTACAGCATTGTCAAAAACTTATTTTCTCTTTGAAAAACAAGCAACTTTAAGGACTCCACAATCACTAAGCCAAAGGGAAAGTCAAGCTGGGAATTATGTCAGGCAAATCTACCTCTCATTTTATTCCTAAATAAGTTAGCTATAAATATATTTTTAAAAGCCACATACCTTCCTCACAATTTTCCCACAAGGAAATTCCTTGTGAGCCCCAGATCTTTACCCTAAAGCCTTTCTGTTGAATTTTAACCTGGCAGTGTAAATTGATAGCTTATTTTCTCAGATGCAGTACAAAGGAGAGAACTCTAAGTTAACACTCTGCTCACCAGAGACAAATGCATATCTGATTGCATCCTCTGATGTAAAAATGCAGATTCACTAAGCTAGATGAAGGCATAAATTAGTTTTCCTCTACCCTCTTCCCACATGTAAATTGTGTATTTGGTAAAAGGCTGGCCAAAGACTCAAAAGAATTCAACCGTTAGTCTCTTATCTACCCACACCTTTAAAAATTTTCTTCTTTCCCCAATATCCACCTTTTTCCCTTTAAATATTGAAACCCTCAAAATCATCTTCGGAGGAAGGCACAGACTTACCTCTAGATCATGCATTCATAACCTTGGTAAAATAAACTCTCTAAATTGAGTAAGACCAATCTCAGATACTTTTTGTTTTTACATCTCTAAGGGAAAGTCTATCTTTCTAATTTAAGCCACTGTTCGTGAATATACAAGGTATAGGTATGTTCCTGAATACATAAGATAGAGCCTCCTCAACTTTCGAACATATGTATTTTATATAGTTTAAAGAAAATACATAAATAAATAGTTATCTAAAACTGCAAGAACAAAATCTCCAGTCAATATTTTGGGTGCTTAGTCTTGCTTGTAAGTACCAACAAAGTGATTTACTCAAACAATTGAAGCAACGATCAAGCAGACACTGGGGAAAAAACTGACCATGAAACTTCACCCAGACATACTTAGATTCTCCCTGGAGTGTGTGTGTTGTCAGATTTATTCTACTCCAGCTTAGGTCTTGAAAAATCTTTCAAGGTGAATACTTCCTTTCTATAGCGTGGCCTTCTGCGGTAATAATGTTACTCAGATCCATTGCTCCTGAGGTTTTTTGTTAGACTGTGGCCTAACAGTCCGTTACCTGAGCTAGTCCAGATGTTCTGGGGTATCTGGTGGTTTAGATGAACCACCACATTTCTACTCTTCACCTGCCTTAAAAAATGAACACCATAAAGTTTTAAATTAGATCATACTTTGAAACATTATTTATCTACATTTTGAAGAGAATTTTGTTTCAGGATGATTATTTTGGAAGCAACCTAAATAAGACGAAAGTTTGGAACAATCTTTTATAAGAAACAGAATGAAGTCCCAGGAAGCTTTCTCATGATTATCTTTATAGTGAAGTTACTTTTAAAATAATATTATGAAGGAAAATCTCAGTTGCTATTAACAATCTGAGTGTGTTTCTCCAACTTTTTTATTTTCCTGAGTGAACTCTCTTTGATATAATCTTACACAGAAAAGAACAAAAGATGTAGTTTTCTTTTTTTCACCTCATTGATAACAGCAAAACAATGAAAATATGTGACTTGTAATAATTAAAGTACATCTGTGAATTAAACGATTTTTAAAGTTAAATTGTTAGAATCAATATTTGAAGTAAGCCTATTTGTCATATTTGTGCTCTGATAGAGAAAAATACATAAGGTGTATTTTCAGAGCACATGATGTAAGGACTGGTGTTGACACATCATTTACACAGAATAGATGGCTCCCATATATATCATCTGGACTTAATTAGTACCTTTTGTGTTTAAAAGTGCTTAGTTCATTGTGAATTTCTTGAGAAGGAGGGATGAGGAAGGACGTATGTCAGTAGGAACATTTGAGTCCTCTGAAGGTTTAAAAAGTACTGCTTTTCCAACGTCCTCTTTTTCCTTTTCTAAGGACTTGAGAATTCTCAGCTGACTGATGTGCAGCTCACATTACTGTACAGTAGCCTCCTATTGCCTTACTTAAAATGGATGCACACGTCAGAACAGGTACATCCTCTGCTTTCAAACCAATTGCAATGGCGATTTATTTAACTTGTCCATTCAACTGTTTGGTTTGAATTCAGCCCACCTAAGGCAGTAGCAAATGGTGTGCTCCAGCCTCTGTTACTGTGATCAGATTCTGCACAATACTTCTGTGTTGTCAGAAAATGTCTAGGGTGCATCTGCAACTTGCTTGATGGTTTTAAAATGTACTCTACAGAGGCCAAATAAAAGCAAGTTATACTGGTCTCAAAAAAATAGCATTAACAATTTGTTCTGTTTTTTTTTTTTTTTTTTCTCTCTCTCTCTCTCTCTTTTTTTTTAGTTTATATTCTATCTTCCAAAGAGTCTCCTAGTTGGTACTCTTGGAATTTCACATATTTAAATCCTGACTTGAATTACTTTTCTTTACTGTGTTTCAGATCTGGAGACACCATGCAAGCAACATTTGACTTCAATAAAGAGCAATAAATGGTGTTGGGAAAACTGGCTAGCCATGTGCAGAAAGCAGAGACTGGACTCCTTCCTGACACCTGACACTAAAATTAACTCCAGATGGATTAAAGACTTAAACATAAGACCTAACACCATAAAAACCTTAGAAGAAAACCTAGGCAAAACCTAGGCATAGGCAAGGACTTCATGACTAAAACACCAAAAACATGGGCAACAAAAGCCAAAATAGACAAATGGGATCCAATTAAACCCCAGAGCTTCTGTACAGCAAAGGAAACAATCATTAGAGTGAACTGGCAACCAACAGGATGGGAAAAAATTTTTGCAATCTACCCATCTGACAAAGGACTTATATCCAAACTCTACAAAGAACTAAAACAGATTTGCAAGAAGAAAACAAATCCATTCAAAGTAGGCAAAGGATATGAACAAACACTTTTCAAAAGAAGACATATATGAGGCCAACAAACATATGAAAAAATGCTCACATCACTGGTCATTAGAGAAATGCAAATCGAAACAACATTGAGATACCATCTCATGCCAGTTAGAATGGCGATCATTAAAAAATCTGGAGACAACAGATGCTGGAGAAGATGTGGAGAAATAGGAACACTTTTACACTATTGGTGAGAATGTAAATTAGTTCAACCACTGTGGAAGACAGTGTGGCAATTCCTCAAGAATCTAGAAACAGAAATTCCATTTGACCCAGCAATCCCATTACTGGGTATATATCCAAAGGATTATAAATCATTCTATTATAAGGACACATGCACACGAATGTTCATTGAGGCACTGTTTACAATAGCAAAGACCTGGAACCAACCCAAATGCCCATCAATGATAGACTGGACAGGGAAAATGTGGCACATATACACCATGGAATACTATGCAGCCATAAAAAATGATGAGTTCGTGTCCTTTGTAGGGACATGGATGAACCTGGAAACCATCATTCTCAGCAAACTGACAGAAGAGCAGAAAATCAAACACCATATGTTCTCACTCATAGGTGGGTGTTGAACAATGAGAACACATGGACACAAGGAGGGGAGCATCACACACTGTGTTCTGTTGGTGGGGACTAGGGGAGGGAGAGTGCCGGGCAGGGAGTTGGGGAGGGATAACATGGGGAGAAATGCCAGATATAGGTGATGGGGATGGAGGCAGCAAACCACATTGCCACATATGTACCTATGCAACAATCCTACATGTTCTTTACATGTACCCCAGAACCTAGAATGCAATAAAATATATATCTATAAAAAATAAAGAGCAATCAGTTATTTAGACTAGAGAAAAGAGATCTGGCAGGACATATGTCAACAATGTGTTTAAAACAAAGGTGGTTAGATTCCAGTTATACCAGCCATAATTCAGAATAGCTTAAACTAATTAGTGAGGGCAACTTCAAATTATTTGGAAAAATCATTTTTAGGCAAAAGGTAACCAAAGGGAAACCTAATATCCATCTTCCACTAGCTAATTAAAATGGTTTCTGTAGGTAAGTCGCATGAACCAGGCTCATTTCTGAATAATGTCTTTTGTAGGTGTTTCATTACAATGTAACAGGATAATCCACATTAAACTACTCAGGCACAGACAGATGCATGTTAGCAAGTGAGGGTGGTTCAGAGGTCCTTCCTAGTAACAGGCTGGAAATGCATGGCCATTTCCTCCTGGTCAATGTGGTCAAAATAGGCAGGTAAATTTTTTTTTTTTTTTTTTTTTTTTGAGATGGAGTCTCGCTCTATAGCCTAGGCTGGAGTTCAGAGGCGCCATCTCGGCTTACTGCAACCTCTGCCTCCCAGTCCTGGTTCAAGCAATTCTTCTACCTCCGTCTCCCAAGTAGCTGGGATTACAGGCACAAGCCACCATGCCCAGCTAATTTTTGTATTTTTTAGTAGAGACAGGGTTTCACCATGTTGGTCAGTCTGGTCTTGAACCCTGGACCTTGTGATCCACCCGCCTCGGCCTCCCGAAGTGCTGGGATTACAGGCTTGAGCCACCGTGCCCGGCCAGGCTGGTAAATTTGATATACAAAATGCCTTCACTTATTTTATATGTGAAAGATATGTTTTATATAGTATTATGTAGCATGGTTTTGTTTTCTGCATCACAAAGACATAAGAACTAATTTTATTTATTGAAAAGATTATGCTGAGAAAGAAGAGTAAGTCAAGATTAATACTAAGAGGTGAGAAATAGAGACATCATTTCAAATAAGTCAGCCTTTTGGTAGAATAAAAGTTCAGCATACTAGGAATTGTAACTGATGGAGCTTGCTTTAAAAAATACCCCATAGGCTGGGTATGGTGGCTCATGCCTGTAATCCCAGCACTTTGGGAGGCTGAAGTAAGATGATCACTTGAGGCCAGGAGTTAGAGGCTGCAGTGAGCTATAATCACACTACTGTACTCCAGCCTGGGTGACATAGTGAGACCCTTGTCTCTCAAAAAAATATTCCTGTAAATTAAAAAACACACATGCATGCACGCACACACATACACAGAGAAAGAGAGAGAGAGAGAGAGAGAGAGAGAGACAAAGACAGAAAGAGAGCAAGAACAGGGCTGATACTCAATTGATATGCATACATATATATGACCATACTTGTTGTCAAAATATTGACAAAGTTTTTATTAGTGGTACATAGTTACTGTTGTGAGCATCCCCTATCCACGCCCCTTTAGGATTCTAAGGCTGTCCAGTAACTGTAGGGTTAAAGTCTGGCTAGCTAGGGCACCAATTCTGATAGGTGGGATTACCCCACCCTGAAGGTTGTTATTTATTTAGAAGATCACTCCTGATTTAACCAGAGAAATTCAAAAATGAGTTTTCACTCCCTAAAACCCTTTTCAGTTCTCTGGAAGATCATCACACTCTTCTAAAGAACCATTAGAAATGGCTTTTGTATGTGTACTTAAATGCAGATCCTTTCAGCAAACCATCTGGATGAATTAGGGAGGACCTTTATTTGATTATCATTCTGAGCACTATAGATATTTGATGAATTATCTGAATAATTACCTCACAATTCCTCTCCCCTCTGGCTATGGAAACCCAGGTTAATTTATGAGTCTGTGACAGAAACACTAAACTGCTCAGTGTGGAACAGTTAAGTCCAATCTCTAACATCTCATTCATGGATGGACACTGATCTGCATAGTTAAGAATGCCTCCTGTCACAGGAGAATCTTTCTTCTCTCCTGTGCAAAGCTTCTGTGGATGCTGCTTGCACAGCACAAACTCGAATAACACAGTTTGTAACATGCAAAAATACATTTGAAATAAGTGCACTTACTCTCGTGGTCTTAATTTTGTTGCCTGTTGCGCACATCCATCCAGAATTGTCAGGGAGTGTCTTACATTCTTCTCCTTCTAGGCAAGGCTCCATCTCACACCACCATTTCCCAATCACTATGGAGGCTGTGCAAAAACAGGAAACAACTGTGTTTGCAATTCATCCAAACAAACTGAACACTGACGTTATGTCCCTCTGCAGATTTTCATGTTCTCGGAAGCACGCTAAGTCCTCTTCAATCTTCCATGACTAGCTAAGAAAACTCTATTAAGAAAAATAAGATTCTAATTTACATGTCTTATAATGCAAAAATAATTATGTTATCTGGTTTTATCAAGCAGCATCTTGTTGGAGATTGAGACTGCCTTTTCAAAATTATGACAGTAAGAGAAACCTAACATAGCTGACTCCATCTTGCTTCTAACATCCAAGCTATCTTTGGTCATTCTTGGACATAGGCCAAGCTAATTTTTGGAGGAATTTAGTTTAAACTTAAGGCAAGGATAACAATAACACTTCTCACAGGTAAACTACATTTGTAAAACTAAAGAAAGGCAACAGTTAGGGCTATGAGGGGGGCTGAATTCTGTTAAAATGCGGAAGTAGTTAAATGATAATCAGCTATTGTTCCGGAGGCTATAAGATTTGTAACTTTTCCAGTTATTCCTGTAGCTAACATCCCTACTGTAGAACCTAAAATTGACTGTTTGAGATGTTTTACAGACTTCCCCATTCTAGCAACCGACTCCATTCAGACCCACGCACTCATGACACATCCAGTCCTGTGGTCCCTACCTGGAGGCTGACTTAGCATATGAGGTCCGTTTGCCACGCCTCTATGATTTCATCCCTGAACAATCAACATTCCCCTTTCCCTAGCCCCCTGCTGGCCAAACTACCCTTGAAAAATCCTAACCTCCAAGAGGTCAGGGAGACTGATTTGAGTGATAACTCCAGGTTTCCCATGTGACCAGCCTTGTGCTAATTAAACTCCTTCTTTACTGCCATATTACGGTCTCAGTGAATTAGCATTTGTCTGTGCAGTGGACAGGAAGATCCCACAGGCAATTAAAATAAAAATTTTTTTTTATGATGACAGCATATGGAAGAGGAAGACTTATGAAGGAAATAAAAATATTTTACCTCAAAATACACTTCT
Organism: Cebus imitator; assembly: GCF_001604975.1. Lineage (NCBI taxonomy): Eukaryota > Metazoa > Chordata > Mammalia > Primates > Cebidae > Cebus > Cebus imitator. The sequence continues at coordinate 2,197,546 of NW_016107462.1, read as the reverse complement.
TTGACATTGTATGAGATGGCTGTTCAGAGAGCCAGCAAACAGCAGTAGCCCAGAAAACTTTTCTTTCATGGTGGGGATTTGCATCTATAGAGAAAATCTGCACTGATACAACCAAGTTTCTCTGAAGCCCCCGTTGTCCGGTCTAGGAAAGAATAACTGAGAATCTGATACTTTTAAAGGCCTAAAAGAAATATTTACCACCTTTTGTTTCTCTGAGGGCTGCCACCTGCGAGGCCAACTTTGCTATCCAGGCCTCCTCTTCTATCCCTCCCCTAACCTGCCTTGCCATATAACCTGATTTACCATCATAACCTGTTTTGGACCATGCACTGAGTCCCCACTTTTTATGTAACTTCAAGATGGTATATAAGCTTTTATACCGCATTAGGGGGTTGGTGTAATCACTGTGATTGTCTCTCATGTACACATGAATAAGTTTGTATGTCTTTTATTAATCTGCTTTTTGACAACTGATTTTTCATCAAAATTTCAGAGGACGAAGGAGAAGTATTTCGTTGCCCCCTACACTTAATTTTTGGGTCTTGAGGAACTTTCATGCTATTAGTTTTTGCAGAGCATAGACCTTGAACTATTTCTATTCAGTGAAGGGGACAAAATGCCTTAATGTTCTTCAGAATGACTGAGGCATTCTTCCCAGAAAGGCCAATTTATTCACCCAGCATTAGGGTTTATCGCCTAGCCTAGGGCCTTGAAGAATTTCAAAGGCCTGGCAAAAGAAAAAGTGAATTGAGTGAAAGTACAAAAGAAAAGTTGCAAAAATAAAAGTCAAGAGTAACATGAGCTGAAAATATTTCCTTCCCATTGAGAGTATAGTTGATATGGGTTGTGGTTACTTTTTAGTGTATTTGGCGTGGGCGGAACTATCACAGCTTGAGCCTCTGATAAAACAGCCCTAATTTTCAGGGGGATATCAAGAATGACCACAATAGGAAGTTGGCAATGAATTTAGTGTATGTATTAAATATTTACAGCACACATGTCCTGATAAAATTTTATAAAACCAGTGACTAGATTTGCTCAATGCAAATCAAGAAACTCTACATTTTCCTTAACGCCTTGATTGAAAAATGATTTTTGCGCAAACATCAGTTATTTCTGTAGCTCCTTCCTGTGTTAGCTCTTCCCAAATCCACCTGGGCTTTTCCCATTCAGAATCCTCAAAATGTCAGCCAGGTGCGTGTTTCACGATGCTTTTCGGTTGGCTGTTTTTACTCTGAATCAGGACCCTTGTTCTTTAGATACTCACTCCCTTCCATCCCCCACGTTCCAAAGATGAGTCTCCACCATCATGTGTAAGTCTCACAACAAAGAAGCCAAATGACATATGATAATGTCACAGAGGATTAACATTAAAATGGGATGGAGTAAACCCTTCAGTGAAGCAGGAGCACATTAAAATTCTCTCTCTATCCAGTATTCACTAGAGGGATGAGATTGCTGACTTAAAAGCAGAATGGTTTAAATATCCAGACATCTCTCTGCCCTTAGGCTTTCCTTCTATGCTTTTCTTACTTCAGCCTTTCCTTCCTTTGTATTCGGTGTTCCTCAATCTTTACTTTGAATAAAATTATTATGTAGTGAGGAAAGAAAAGAACTTTTATGCGAGGAATGTGAGCCTTTTCAAATCATTAGGCCCAGAGAGGTATTAAAATGCGATAGCAATCACACTCCACTTCCCCTCTTTTGAGACACACATTCATCTAAGGAGATGGCTTGTGGTTGCAGCAAATAGCTGTGCATTTACCTAATGCCTCAGTGGACACCATATCCCACACCCTATAGCTTAACAATGTATAGCCAATCACTAATTAATGTTATTTTTTTAAACTAATGAGAATTCCTAATAAAACTTTGTCCCCATCCCCATTTTTTCCTCTTTAAAAACCTGCTTGTAACAATGGCTGGCCAGTGGAGCTCATATCCAGGGTTACTTGGGTCTGAGTCTCCCAGGGAGCTGTCCTAATTTTGGCTCAAGTAAACTCTTCAAATTACATTTTGTGCTTCAGGATCTTTCCTTTAGGTCGACAGTAGGCTTCTATATGCAAAGTCATGTCTACTCTATTATACTGTCAATTTAAGAAACTTCTCAAGGGTAATTTTGCCATATTTTATTCTTGCTTTATATGTGGACCACACCAAAGCACGTCCAATGGAATTCCATTGGCTATGGCCAGCAGGCATAGGAGGTGAAATCTTGTAAATAGCTCTATTCACATATAAGACAACGTAATGTTATGGGAAAACATAAAGGTATAACAGAAGACACAAATCCTTCACAGGGTATAGAATGATTGGAGTTTAAAGTTTTCTTTTTGATAGCGGTGCTCTGTATCTGGGCATGAAGTAAAGGAAGATTCTTGTCATGGGTAAAAGTACTTATTTATGTGAATGAATAGATGACAAAATTAAATAAGAGAAGCACATGTTACAGTAGGAAGAAAAACATACACTGTTGAAAGGGAACAAAAATAAATTGTAAAACTTCAAGTTACATAAGATAGAAATCAAGGTTTGCCAGTCTTTATTGAAAACCTATAATCTGAAGTTCCCTTTGGGCAAGCACTTAAATCAGAAACAGTCCAGTCACATTTACTACCATTTCTGATGCTTATTCAATTAAAGCCCACCTAATATTTCAATATTGTTGCCCTGAATCTAAACCATCAAGAATGGAAAACATTTAATCTTAGCATGACGGGAGACCCACCTTTCCCGGCAGTCCTTCAGCTTAGCATTTTGTCATTCTTTTTTTTAAAGAGGCATGCAAATACTGCACATCTGCCAGTGGGGTCAGCTTTTTTGCCTCCTTCTAAGCCCTGTTCCTCCTCCTCCTTCAGGCTGCTCTCTGCCTTCTTGGAGCTGACCTACTTTGTTGTAAGCTAACAAAGCAGTTTCCTTTTGTTTTAAGCATTAATGTCTCCTAAATGAAAATGTAGGCATTAGGGGAAACAATACATCTCCAAACCCATGCATCACGCTTAATTCAAGGTTGTAAAAATCCACTGGCTCACAGGGGAAAAAGAAAAGTCTTTCTAAGAAAAAAAATGTCCTCAGACCTGTTATAATATCTAAAAATTCACATGAGAGTTGCCTCTTCAAAATAGAGTTTGATGATTTGGCTCTACCTTTTGGCTTACTAGAATCCAATTCATTCTTCCAGTTGTAGAGAAGTTTAAATCTGCAGATTTGCTAATTTGAGTCTATAAACACTAAACAGATTAAGAGGGAAAAAAAGACATACAAATTATGTGCACACGTGTGCAAAGGAGTCATTCAAAATATAAAAATTTAAAGAAAGGCAAGATGATTGATGTTTTTATGCCATCTTGAGTTTACAGAAAGAAAAGGGACCTGGAACAGGTTATGGAAAAAGGCGAAGAGAAATCCGGCTAGCAAAGGTGGTCCTGTTATGCAGATGAAACTTCTCAGGTAGCAGCCGTCAGAGAGAACAGCAGGGTGTCAGATTCTCAGTCAATCTTTTCTAAATACTGACAAGGTGGGGCTTCAGAGAAAAGCTGTTGCATCTGTTATCTACTTCACTTTTTTTTTTCCTCTACAGATGCAATTCCTTTCCACTGGAGACAGCTTTGCAGGGATACTTCTGTCGATAAGCCCTCTGAACAGCCAAAATATGTCAAAGACATATATATGGGGGTAAAATATTTTAGTTTTCTTCACGACATTGCCTTTCTTAAGATATTATTAGACCAATTTTGTTTCTGATTGATGCATTACATGGCCATCTTCATACACACCCTTTTATATTACAGGCCAAGCTGTGAAAGGAAAATAAAAATCTCAGGACCACAAACTCCCTATACCAGGGGACAGCGTTAAGCTTGCAAACTGAGTCACACACACAATCCTTCCTTTTGTTTTTAAACAGCTGCAAGATAGAAGGCCACACGTCTCTCTGTGTGGTCTCTCTCACTCTGACAATGTAAGTTAACAGCTTATCTTCAGGGACAAAGACAAGAGTAGAAATCGTCCCTCTGCCCACCCCAAGACAAATGCATATTAGGCTTCTTCCTCTACTCTATGTTTACTTTATCTCATGTAAAATGCAGATTTACTTAAGGCACAAGACAAACCCATAGTTGACTGTGCCTCTTTCTGCTCCTTTCACATGCAACATGAAGATTTAGTGAGCAGTCATCAACGCCTCTGATATGGTTTGGCTGTGTCCCCACTCAAATCTGATCATGAATTGCAGCTCCCATAATTTCCATGTGTTATGGGAGGGACCCAGTGGGAGATAATCGAATCATTGAGGCAGTTTCCCCCATACTGTTCTCATGGAAGTGACTAAGTCTAATAAAATCTCATTCTTTTAGGGGTTCCCCTTTCACTTGATTCTTTCTCTCTTATCTAGCACCATATAAGATATGCTTCTCACCCTCGGCCATGTGGCCTCTCTAGCCACACGGAATTGTGAGTCCATTAAACCTCTTTTTCTTTATAAATTACCCAGTCTTATGTAGATCTTTAACAGCAGCATGAAGATGAACTAATACAGCCTCATAAGGAAGTGACGGCTCACCTTAGTACATACCTTCCCTCTTTTTATGTTGCTCTGCTTACCATCCTGCCCACTTTTCCCCTTCCAATACTGAAGCCCTCAATACCCTCTTTGGAAAAAGTGCAGGCCACAGATCCTACGGTGACTGGTGTCCTTTTTCCCAGGTGTCTTCATTGGCAAAATAAAACTCTAAATTGATTAAGACCTGTCTCAGACATGTTTTTAAAATTTTTTTTGGTTCACAAAGCTACATTCTCTAATCATAATTTTCTCATAAACTATTTTTTTCTGTAATATCTTTTTAAAATTTTATAAGGTAAAAATTTCAAAACTGCCTCCTCTTCACTCAATCTGAAAGTTACCTAAAAACCTTCAGATTCTTGGAACAGAATTGATCCACTGAATTTAATAAAATGATCTAATATCAATGCTAGTTAACTGTTTTTACAATTTTATCTTCTGGAAATACTTATGATAAGTGATAGAAATCCAAATATGCACCCCGTCAACTACTTCTTTGTCATATTTTGAAATGGCTATTCAGAGAGGCTGCAGACACAAAAATAATTCTGACGTGCTGTCTTTTGTGGGGAAGATTTGTATCTATACAAGAAATCTACATTAGTGAAGTAAACAGCGGATGTAAATGGGCTTTCTCTGAGCAACCCCCACCCCCCAAAAAAAGAGCCTCAGAGTTTGACACTTTTAAAATCTGACAGAGAAACTATTACCACAGGCTACCATTTACTCTTTCTGAGGCTGATCTCAGATACCTGAGGGGCTTTTATCCACATAAGAAGGCAGCCTTTATTTGGCAGGTTTTGCCCTTGTTATCTCCCATAACCAGTGATGCCACCTCCCACTCTTCCACCTGAGAAGACCCCAGCCCCTGTTCTTTCTGTAACCTCAGGGTGGTATAAAAACTTTAGTCATCCAGCTCTTTTGGGGTCCTACTTTGTGAGACTCCCATGTCTATGTACATGTTAATAAATTGACTTACTTTCTCCTCTGTGGATCTATTGACCATTCATTACAACAAACAGATTTGAACCTTCAGAGAGAAGAAAATTCTCCTCATCCTTGCATAAGAAAAATATAAAGATAAATAATTCTTAAATATTTTGAATTAAGATAGTCAATGGAATAATGAAAAGGATAATTAATATTTATTGAGTGCTCCTATGTGATTCTCTGTTAGGAACATTAAATTTACTACCTCAGTCTTTGCAGTAACTCTGTTAAATTAGGTAGTTGGGTTGGCATGAGCAGGGCAGGAGAGCGCCCCCTACCAGGAATGCCTGGAAACCATCAGGTGATGGTCAGGTAGTTGTTAAACTGTCTTTCTAAAATAGTAACTGGTCACAGCCAGTACCAGAGAAAGACAGTCTCCCAATAGACAGAAAACACCTGAAGCTGATGATCAGCCGCTTCCCCATAAGATATCAGGAACTTGGTGAGTGTGCTCAAGCACGTGCACCAAGACGCCAAATGGTGGAGTTTAATGGACCTCCCTCTAGAGACACTCAACTGGTCAAGGAAAAATGCCTCATATGAGTATTTGAACAACTTCCCAAATGCTGGCTGGTCACTACATGTGTGAACAACCCAACCCACGGGAATAATCAGGGGAGATGGGACACAACCCCGCAGAAGCAAGCCAACGTATAAAATCCCAAATCAAAGGTCAAAATGTGCACTTGGGTCTCTCAAGTCACCTGCTGGTCTCTCTTTCAAGCGTACTGAACTTGCTTTTGTTCCTGCTCTAAGCTTTTTAAATAAACTTTCACTCCAGCTCTAAAACTTGCCTTGGTTTCTCTCTCTGCCTTACATTGTTCTGTGGAATTCTTTATTTTGAGAAGGCAGAATCTGAGGTTGCTGCAGACCCATATAGATTTGCTTCTGCTAACAACCCTATAAAGTAGGTATTATCATTAACCCATTTTAAAACTGATGAAACTGAAGCCCAGAGAGATTAAGCAACTTTCCGAAATTTACACAGATAGTTCAGGATTTAACACTAAAACCCAGGCTTGCTTCACTACCAAATCTATGTATTTTTAGAAAATAATTATAGTGCTAGCTCAGTGCTCTCTAGTTTTGCATTCAGCAGTCATGGAATAAAAAAAAAATGATTGACTTGAGTCTGTGAATTCTCTGTTGTATCACTATCAAGAATAAATTTCATATCAAACACAAATACTTGCAGAAAATAAAAACATTTAGTTTCTTGTAAAATTAAGTTAGCTTTAAAATAATTCAGGCAAGAGCCAATTTATCACACTTTTTTTTTAAATCTGAGCTACACATTACTTGATTTCACTAGTTACAGCATTTTAATAGAAATTCCCACAAGTGAACAATTTTCGAAGCCATGAGAAACTTTTGAGGTAGATGCATAACTACTGCAAGAACTTTTTATCCCTAAGAACTGAATTAATTAAATATCGGCCACCAAAACCAACTTCTCTTATCTGTAGTGATATGAAATAAGATCTTTAAGGTCCCTTTTAACCCTGGGGCTCTAGGATTTGCTCTGTGAATTTGCCATGCTCAGGAAAATATCTGATTTTCAACTCTTTCGAGAATGTTCATCTTTCTTTTAGAGATTCTTAAAATCAGTAAAGCTTCTCTAATCACGAGTGTTGATTTTTCCCTTATACTAGGTCACATTGCTGTACAGCAAAAGAGAGGCTATAAAAGGAAAATCAATCCTTTATTTCAGTATAAATCCTAAATAGAGCAGAAATCTCTTTTTCATTATGGTTGTTGTTCACTCATGAGGCATTTTGCCATGGAAGTATAGCAAGATACTAATAAGCAATGGGCTTAATGAAAACAGTAAATAAACATTATGTTGACTAAGAACGGCAGTCCCTTTCTATTGTTTCAGTAGATAACGAAATTCAGCAAATGTTTAACAAAACCATTACCTGCTTTACCGAGAGTGATAAAGAACATGACAGGCCTGTCCTCAAAGGTGACAGTTTAGCTCAGAGTTTCTCAAGATAGGTTATTGGCATTTTGTCATAATTACAGGAAAAAAATGTAAATGAGCAAAGTGCTCCTCCCCTAGTAAATATGTTGTTGTGTTAAAAAGGCTTAGGTTGGGAAATAAAAGGGAAAAACTGCTGTAGCGTGGATGTTTCTCCTCTCCAGAGTTCCTATAGAAGTTTGATCCCCAGTGTTAGGAATGAGGCCTAATGGGAGGCATTTGAGTTATTGGGTGGATCCCTCATGAATAGGTCAATTCCCCTACAGAGGAGGGTGAGTGAGTTCTCACTCTCTTAATTCCAAGAGCGCTGGTTGTTAAAGGAGCCTGGCACCTCTCCTCTCTCCCTTGCTTCCTCTCTGCCATGTGGTCTCTGCACACTCAGCTCCCCTTCACCTTCTGCCATGAGTGGCAGCAGCCTGAGGCTTTCACCAGATGCTCAGTCTTCCAGCCAGTAGAACCATAAGCCAAAGAAACCTTTTTTATTTATAAATTACCTAGCCTGAAGTATTCTTTTATAGTAACACAGGTAGACTAAGACAAAGGTTTAATAAGACTGTGGAAGTCCTTGAAAGCTAGCAGCTTGGGTTATTTATTTATTTATTTATTTATTTTTAAAGAGAATGGTGAATTTAGATTCCATGAGCAAAGGAAAAACATGATTAAATGGGTGGTTGGGGAAGATGCATTGGTGGGGTGTGTAAGATGGATGAAGCAACAGCAGAAATGCTTGTTAAGTGTCACTAAATTCAAAGAGAAGGGATAAACTCTTGATTTTAGGTGCTTGCACTAGAATTGTGAAGAAGGGCAAGGCTGAAGGCAATGTTAGGAATAACAGAGGAACATTTTAGCCAGCAACTCGATCATCTTAGCTGTAACTCCAACCATATTGGAGTCATCTGCTTGCCTACTTGTACTAGGCAGTGAACTCCTTAGTGGCAGGATTAATAATGCTATAGTAATCTTTGAATGGCATGGGGTAGCTCAAGACTGATTTCCAACTTAAGAATGAATGAAGGAAGAAAATGAAACAAAAAGAGAAAAAAAATAGTGCCTATATCAAAAAGTTGTGAGGGTTACATGAGAAAGTGCATTCAAAGCACTTAGCAGAGTATTGCGCATTCAGTAAATGTTCAATAAGTATTAGCTATCATTATCTTCATTGGCATCATCAATTTTATTACTCTAAAGAATAAAATCATTTCAAACCAAAAAGGCAATTCTTCACTAAGTTAGAGTAAAACATTATTCTTCAATATTATGCCAAACTCTCAGCTTGCTTCTATGACTTATGAGAGTTTGAGCACAAATTAAATGGTTGAACATATGATTGAATTCATGTTCCCAGAAGTAGGTTATAAGTACATCAATCAAGACAAATTTCCAGCCTTATTTTTGTGCAACCTGTCATGCAATTTAAGCAATGGGTAGAACTCCACTGGAGGGATGGGACAGCTCTCCAGCCTCCCTTTTTGCACAGGTTGATGGAACAGCTGTTACAATTCTTTTCTTCAAAAGACCTGCAGTGACTCCATGTCATAATAACTCCGTGTTATTGTCTTTATCAAAGTGAACAGGAAATTAAAGGCATTGGATAACCTTCCCTGCAGTTATTTCAAAGTTCTGCTTTTCTATGAGCACACATTTAAGGATAGGATCCAATTTGGAGACATTATGTATTGGTTAAGACTCTAGGCTCTTGGGTATGTGATAGAGGAACATGGGTTTGAACTTTACTTTTATCACTTTCTAGTAGTATGCCTTTAGAAAATTGCTTAGTTCAAGATTAAGTTTTCTCAGTAGTAGATGGAGTTAAAAGTCACAACTGGTTATTGTGAATTTTAGATAAGGCACTTACCATAATGCCTAATAAACTTTATACTCGGCATGTGGCAGTTATTACTTATCCATTATCCAGCTCCGTATGCATCCATCCCATTACCTTTATACAGGGTTAATACCTTATCTTTAATTCGAGATTATACTAATTCTGGAATGCATATGCTCATTTTTTACAGGTCAAACTGTATTTATTTAGAGGATCTACAATATATTTCAAAGACGTACATGAGTTAAGAGCTGATGATAAGGTTGATTAGGATTGCATTCCCTCTACTAGAAATTTTATTCTAGTGCTTTTTGAACAGACAATCTTATATTGGTGAGGGTAGAAAGGAAGGTATGGGTTGTGAAATGAGCAGGATTGAAAGTCACAAGTTAAATGTAGTAAAATTTCCTTCAGTCAGTGGTAGATTTTTCTAAAGGTATTTGAGACAAAGGTTATCTTTTAGTCATTCAAAAGCTAATCATTTACCGCAGTGCTGGACATAAAATAAAGACACACAGTTCCCACTCTAAAGCAGCATATAGTCCCTTGTTGGAACTCTGCACTGCATATAAAGACCAGACAATATATATTGACAGGTTGTGGTGCATAAATAGATACAGCATGCTATCAGCGAAAATCACACTCAGAGATTCTCAGAGTGTGGCCATAAGAAGACTCCTCATTGATGAAATAATTTAACTGTTAAATAATTAACAAAATTGTTTAGTATTAAAACAAGTAAGCATATATATTATGATGTAAAAGGCTAATCTGATGTGAATTTTAAAATAAAAACATAAAACAGAAATCTTTTACTTGTGATGGGCTACCCTGAGCTGTGTCATTGGAACACAGGTATATAGGCCTTATTTTGAAAAAAAGCTGTATGCTCTGGCGACGAGGAATTTTCAGAGACCTTTTGTAACGCAAGGGAGCTCTCCTAAAACCTGCCACTAATAATACTTTGTCTTAGGCAGAATATCAGTGCTGGAGTCCCTGGCTTATTCTGCAGTTTCAATTTGTGATAACTTTATCCTTGATTCTATTTTTTATCAAGCCCTGAATATTGGTCTTGCTTTCACTAAATAGATGGTTTTATTTTAGAATTAAATTTAGCTTTATGTGACTTTGCATTTTGTGTAGGAAAATAATTTTTAATTAATGGTTAGAAAGGAAGACAAGGAATCATGCTTATTAAATACATTTCTCACTGTATATCCCTTGTTTCTTAAAATTTAACATCCTACCTTCAAATTATGTAAGAACGACCCTAAAGTCTGTTTATACTAGACGGTAACTTGCAATTTTGTTGAAGAACAAATGTTTTTAGTATTTCTTATTTTACAAACTTGAGAAACCTTTGTGTTTTTCTCTAATTCTGAAAGCAATACATACTCTTTTCTAACATTTAAAGTATACAGATCATTATCAAAAAGAAAATAATTATCATTCATGATTCCATTTGGCAGAGGCATACTTTTACATTTTGGTATTTTTCTTACAACTTTAGAAATGGCTCCTTGAAGGAATATGTTTGTATACAAACATTTCCCCAATTTTAAAAAGTACTTTATGAGAGTACTATTAGACTTTCTAATATAGTTTTTGCTAGAATTGCTACAAATTTACCATAATCAAATAATGTCAGTTAAGTACCACCGTTTCCTCTTTTCATATGTAAAGCAATCATTTTTATAGTTATTGAGGTATTAAAATACCACTTTTGGTTGATTCCACTATGCAGTTAATCCCAAATATTAAATTATGCTCAGAAAATTCCTGGCATTGAATTCATTTGCAAAACTTGTTCTCACAATTTTGGCAGTAATGGGAAAGTTGTACACTGATTGTAAGGTCTTTCATTTTAATCTTACTCCTGCTAGAGAAGATTGATATAAATAAAATTTAAATAGAAAACATATTTTAGATGCCAGCTTGAAAAAGACTTTGTCAGACTAATGAAAAGTTATCAGTTTTCTCTACTTTATTCAATGAGTTGTGAGTCATTTTCTAAATGGATTAAAGGGAAGTTCAAACTCCCAGGGATATGCTCTTGGTATTGATGGAGACTTTAGTCAAGGGAGAAGTAACAGGGCATGCAACACCTCGTAGGCCGCACTTCAGATCTATACAAATTGATACCAACTAGGATTAGAAGTGCCTCTAACCCTGAACTCACCTATTGCCTTAGAAGCCAAATCCTAGGGAATCGAATGAGACACGTTGTTTCTCTTATTTTATTAGGGTGTCATAGGTGGCTGAGTAAATCATAACTGAGGAAACTGGAAAATTGGGAGGACTGAGGTCTGGATGAAAAGCCTGTGGCTCCCAGCACTTTACAGGGTTGACTCACAGACACTTGAGAATGTGTTACTACAGGTGTTTGATTAAAAAAAATAAAAATAAAAGAGAATAACATGATATAATACCATGGTGTCATTGCAGTCTCTAGGGGAGACTGATGGCTTCAGGTTTGCTGTGATTAAATTCACAAAATGTAACTTGACTCTCATGTGAAGATCAAATATGGAAACCTTGATCATAGAGCACTCTTGAAATGAATTTGATGCGTGTGAATATTTGAAATGGCAAAATAATTTGATAGTTGATTGCTTTAGTCATTTGACAAGAACTTCCCAATATCTCCAGAATATGCCTTTGACATCCACCTCCTAAAAAATGGACAATAACAATCAACTGCTTTGTTTTTCTATATAATACCGCACAACTGCTGTGGTTATTTTTGTGGAATTATCTGGACAATTTTGTGGAATTGTTTGGAAGAGTTTAGCTTTATTTACCAGAAAAATATTTATAGATCATTTGCTCTATGCTCAGCACTACTTAAAATAGGCAGCCTGAACTACATAAAAGCATAGCGGCGCTTTCACCTGTGAGTTTTAAAGCAGATGAGAAAATGAAGGATGATATAAAGTTCTTACTTTTAAATATGTAATTTTACTAATATCAAAACCGCTAAACCAGAATGAATCTGCCGACTGCAAACATAAATGGGAAAAAAATTCACCATACTGACCCTTCAAAATTCATTTTGTTCATGTGAGTGATGGCAATAAGAAAGCTAAAAAACAAAAAAAATCAAAGGAGACCAGGAATATACATGTGGTAATGTTTCAGATGGATCTGCTTACAAAAAGTTCAGCATCAGTTCTACCGCCTTGAGCCACATATCCCCTACACTTCTGACTCTGTTTATGGCTATACATTTAGCGAAATTGAAAGTGGAGTATAATGCACGCTCAAAGTTCAACAGTAAAACCTAGAAACAAAGAAAAGTATTTCCCAATCTGAGGGCTCAGGATCCTGAGAGGTGGGGAGGCTTGTGGTGGTTTAAAACCTCACTTTTCTAGCAATAGTGGTTTAGTAATGCTGATTCATTTTGATTGTATTTTCTAAATGTGCTGCCTCTTTATGTCAGGTGATAGCAGTTTTCCATTTTCTGATTGTAAGAAAAACTACCAATGCTTCCTCTCCTACACCCACCTCTGTGCACTGACTTTGCCTCTCCTTCCATTAAGAAGTGAAGTCTATTTTCCTAGGCCTTCTATCTGGGTTTGGTTATATGATTTTTTATTCATTCAATAAAAGGTAACAAGCAAGACACAAGAAGAGATTTGAAGGGGCTTGTTGCTCTTTGGAACCCTGTTGTGGCCATGATGAAAAGTCATGTGGAGTAGAGAGTAGCTACCCCAGCTGAGGCCCTCCTGGCGTCATCAGCTTGCCAATCATCAGATGTGTGACATAGGCCATCCTGACTCTAGCTCCAGTGGAGCCAGCCTAGACCAGAAGAAAGCACCCAGACAACACAATTGTGAGAAATGGTACATTTTTGTTCCTTTAAGTCATTCAATGTGTGGAGATGACTTAAAGGCAATGGAAAAGTAGTCAGAAAACATCCTTTTAAAATGAATACATTTCAGTAAATTTAAAGAAAAGCATCAAGCAAGTAATGATAAAGACAATGTACTGGTATAGCAAGAAATAGGAAGATGGTATAAGACGGACAGAAGTTCAGAAAAAAGTGATATAAAATGTTGGGTATTCTGCACCTAAATCCAAAACAACAAACCCCAATCTATAAATATATTTTCCCCTTGGATTTACTGGGGAGCAAGAGTCTATGCAAAGAAAACCTAGGCCTTTGAAAAGGAAAACAAAAACAATCTTATACATAATACACTGAAATAGCAAAACACTAGGAAGATGAAAATAATCTAGTATACTGAGTAATTATTAAGAGTGTTATTTTAGTATTTATATTTTGGGGGATATTTTATTTTAATCAAATTCAGATACTCTATTTACGAGTTTTTGCTTCTAAAAGCACTGATGTAAGAATCAAGCAATTGATGACAGGGAATTTTTTTCATGGCTTCTTGATCATTGGCTACTCACTTTCCTGATTAAAGGAGATGTTCTGTTCTCCAGTCATATTGATCCTAAGAAATTACAAAACATTCATTTAACACAAAGGTCAACAATTGGCAGCTTATGTGCTGAAATTGATGTGTGGATTCTTTTTTCTCCCTGCATAGTACTTTTAATAATTGAAATTAATTACCAATGTCCAAATTAGGAGATTTTACATTGAAGTTCAAATGTTAGGTTTCTGGGAAACATAGACTAGCAACAATGGGGATGCATGTTTATAAAAAGAACAGAGCAGTGTTTTCTCCTTTGGGTAGCGTTCATGTACTCCATAGTCCGTGCCACTGCCTATCATCCCTAGCATTCACTCATTCCATAGACATACATACACTTCTTTCAAGTGCATTTTTTTTTTTTTTTTTGAGACAGAGTCTTGCTCTTGTCACCCAGGCTGGAGTGCAATGGCACAATCTCAGCTCACTGCAACCTCTGCCTCCTGGGTTCAAGTGATTCTCCTGCCTCAGCCTCCTAAGTGGCTGGGATCACAGGTATGCACCACCATGGCCGGCCAATTTTTGTATTTTTAGTAGAGACGGGGTTTCACCATAGTGGCCAGGCTCGTCTCAAACTCCTGACCTCACGTGATTCCCCCCCACCCGCCTCAGTCTCCCAAACTGCTGGGATTACAGGCATGAGCCACAGCACCCAGTAGCCCTTGTTTATTTGTTTGTTTGTTTTGTTTGTTTTTCGAGATGGAATTTACTCTGTCACCCAGGCTGGAGTGCAGTGGTGGGATCTCAGCTCACTGCAACCTCCACCTCTCGAGTTCAAGAGATTGTCCTGCCTCAGCCTCCAGAGTAACTGGGACTACAGGCGCACACCACCATGCCTGGCTAATTTTTATATTTTTAGGAGAGACAAGGTTTCACCATGTTGGCCAGGCTGGTCTCGAACTCCTGATCTCAAGTGATCTGCCCACCTAGGCCTCCCAAAGTGCTGGGATTATAGGCGTGAGACTCTGTGCCTGGCCTCAAGTGCCTTTTATGTCCCCAGATCCTGATTTAGGTGCTACCTCTGAAACACCAGTCCAATTGACTGGAAAAAGACCTAGAAGCCTTTCTTTTTCTGCTTCAGCAAATCTGAATGGCATCTACTTCCATGAAACTTTCCCTATCATTTCTCTGCACATTTACACATGTTGCTAACACCACTGGAACTGCTTTCCTTCCACTGGCCCGCCTAGTAGAGACTTTTGACTTCTTACATTCTCAATCCAAATGCGTGTTCTCATTGAGAATTTGTAGTGAGGAAATAATTCATATCAGCCCTCACCAGGTTAGATGGAAAGACCTTGGCAGACATTACACAAAATCAGCCTATCATGTTCACTCCACAGACAAAATCTCAAGATCTTTTAGAAAAATCTATAAATAACTGAAAAGTTTTTGATATTTCTAGTTGGCTTTTTCTGAGACAGAAAGCTATCAGGAATTGTGGCTCACACCTGGAATCCTAGCACTTTGGGGAGCTGAGGCAGGAGGACTGCTTGAAGCCAGGAGTTGGAGACCACCCAGGGCAACAAAGCGAGATCCCATCTATGAAAAATAAAAAATAAAAAATTAGCTGGGCTTGGTGGTGTGATCCTGTAGTTGCTACTCACGAGGAGGATCATTTGAGCCTAGGAGTTTGAGGCTGCGGTGAGTCATGAGTCACGATCATGCCATTGCACTCCAGCCTAGGTGACAGAGTGAGACCCTGTCTCCAAAAAAAAAAAAAAAAAAAAAAAAAAAAAAAAAAAAAAAAAAAAAGACAGAAAAGCCCAGACTCACTTCTCTGTTTGTGCCATAAAATAAGCCAAGAAATTTCACTATTTCCAAACTGTCTATATTTCCTTCCCTATCCCTTATGAGTTCTGTGTCATTGTTACTTGACTTAGTCTACCACTGACTCTCTCAAATATAAGAAAATCATTTGCATGAGAAATAGCTGAACCGCATGCCAAATAACTAAATGTCTCTAAAGTATTCTTTGATGCTGTATAAATTTCTTGATCAATTCCACACGTAACCAGACTTGTCTTCCTTCTTTCAGGCTTCTATTGTATTGTGGTCCTATTTCCTCATGCATTTTAAGTGTTTCTGCGCCTATTTCTCCACTAAGCTGTATACTTCTTGAGGCCAGTGATGATACATATCCAGTTGTGTGTTTCATGCGCTAAGTAGAGTGCCTGACATAGAAATTGTGACCAGCACCGTAAATTGGCTACAGAAAAGCCATTCCCAACCCCTTCTCCCTTGATACCTCCCACTCCAGCAGTGGAACTTAAAAATAATTACTTTACTAGCTTTCCTGGTAGCTGAGGTTGGGCATATGATACAATTCTGCTCCATGAGAACAAGCAAAGGTCTGCTGGGGAGGGCACTCTGGAAGAGTCTTGATTTCCTGTTGAAAAGACAAAGTCACTGCTGGCCTGGTCCTTAAGTCACCTACTTACAGTCTCGAATGCGTATATGACAGCTGCAGCTACTATAGCCATCATAAAAGACAGTTGAGGAAAACTGCTGCAATGCTAGCACTTATGTCAACAACCAATACCTCTATACTTTCTGCTGTACAAGAAAAATCAATTCTTACTGTCCAAGCTGCTTTAGGTGGGCATTCTGCTGCTTGCCACCTAACACAATCCTATGTTACGCTGAAGATGCTCAATAAATATCTGTGGAATAACTAAATGATTGAATGAATCCAGATGTTCAACTGCACTAAAGCCAGGTTACTGCTATTTTCTAGCCATTTCGTACTGAATATTAAGAATTACTGAAGAATGAGATTTTGCATTAATATTAAAAAATTCAGTTGACTAATAGATAATCCTGAGAGTGGATTTCTGTCTTTATTACGTGTCTCTCCACTTTGCATGCACAGTCACAGTGCCCCTCACAACATGCCAGATGCAGAAGTTACAGAACTGGCACAGATCTACATAAATTAGGCATTTTCCTAGCGAACTTCCCTGTCAGTGGTAATGTTGGGTTTTCTTAATTATAATCCAGATCTGTTCACAATGGAGTAACACTGACTACTATGGCCTAGAGAAGCCAAATTCAATTTTACTCAATTATTAAGATTCATTTGGACGTTTCTGACATGATTTCTGCAAGAAGATGAGAGCATGTAGAAATTGCTTTGATAGTGAAGTATTTTTTGAGACTTGCTGTAGTACAAGAAAGAAATTGGGAGAAGACTGAACATCAGCCATCAATAGAAAAAGAAAAAAATGGCAACTAAAGAAAAGGTTTCTAATATTTATTTATTGTTCTTTTAAAATCATTTTCTGTCCTACCTGTGGCAGGCTGAAATCTATTTCTACCTGAGTCTGAGCCACAGGGACAGGGTCTGAAAATCTTCGTGAATATGATTTGTGGAGAAGACAGGTCTAAAGAAAATTTTTTTTTTCTCATGCTCTGAATTTTCAAGTTGGCTCTAGCCCAAGTGCCAAGCTCAAAAGCCATTTTCATTTTACTTTCTGAGACGACAACTTTTCCCAAAGAAAAAAACAATCACCAGTGCAACATTCTGAGTATAGACAACTTGCTTTGTATTTTAGGATTTTGTTAGTCATATGATCCCCTTTCTACAAGAAGGAATACTCCAGAATTATTTCCTTTCAATTCATCTCATTATGAAACACTTCTTGAATAACATTCACTCTAAATTCAGAAAAGTAATATATAAGCTCATGTTATAAACTAAATGTTTGCATTCCCCCTAAAAATCATATGTTGAAATCCTAACCTGCAACATGATGATGTGAGGAGGTAGGGTGTTTGGGTGGTAATTTGGTCATGAAAGTGGAGCCCTCATGGATAGAATTAGTGCCCATATAAAAGAGTCCCCCGGAGACCTCACTCTGCTTTCTGCCATATGAGGATACAATTAGAAGCCAAGGGTATACAACCCGGAAGAGGGCCCTCACCAGAAACTGGCCATGCTGGCAACCTGGTCTCAGGCTTCCAGTCTCCAGAACTGTCGGAAATATGTTTCTGTTGTTTATAAGCCATCAAGTCTATACTACTTGCTTACAGCAGCCTGAACTAGCTAAGGTAGCCTATAGCACATATATATGAATTTATTTATGAAATGCATCATACTAGGCAAGGTAGCGGATACAAAACTATGAGGCGATCATTAGCAATTGTCTTTGTCCATTTGGGCTATTATAACAAAATAATATAAGCTGGGTATCTTGTATAGAACAGAAATTTATTTTCCACAATTCTGGAGGCTGGGAAGTCCAAGATCAAGGCAATGACCAATTCTACGTCTTGTGAAGGTCTGCTTCCTTGTTAATAGATGGTGTCTTCTCACTGTATCCTTATATGGCAGAAAGAGACAAGGTAGCTCACTGGAGTCACTTTTATAGGGACACTAATTTAATTTATAAGGGCTCCACATTGGTGATTAGGTTTTAACAAATTGAGGATGGGGGAAACACACACATTCAGACCACAGTAGCAACATTCAAATTAGTCTTTTATATATTGTATTTTAAACCAACAAGCTCAACCACCTTGATATATGTAAGCTCATGTATCAACTCATTCTATTTGGGAATGGAGGAAGGATCACTGATACTTTAAATTTAATCTTATGATCCAAGAAGCAAGTTTTACAGATAAATAAAAATTAATCTGAAGCTAGAGTTATACTCATCTGACATTTTGTTCTCCCCAGCAGTAATCCCAATTTTCCCCCTTTGATAGAGGTACTTGGGTTTACCTTTGGGGAAACAACCTTCATTCACTCAATCCATGTGGTCATGGGACCTTGTCTCAAGTCCTTTGCATATTTCTTCCCCCTTATTTCAGTGATTGGCTCAGATGGGAATGAAACCAGCCAATGAGTTAGTTTGGGGACTTTGATCCCCTGAATGCCTGGTACAAAGTAAGTGCTCAATAAACTTGCTGCTGTTATTGTTATTATACAAGTAATCATCAGTAATTAGTAATCAGTAACCATACATTGCCCTCATCCAGATGCAATTCAATGCAGTTCAATTAAACATAAATATGTTATATTCCTAAATATGTTGAGGCTGAGGACAAATTTAATAAATTTCAGTGCATGCTCTTAAAAAAACTGTTAGCTAAAAGAAGCCACAATTTAATTGCAATCAATGTAGTCAGGGCAATGACAAAATAAATAATACTTTGAAATCATAAACATTTAGGGAGAATTAAATGTGCTAAATAAATTGTGGCATTGTGCTAAGTATTTCTTCTATAATTTAATCATTATAATAATATATGATATTGGTACTACTATTACCCCATTTTAGAGAGGAGGAAACCAATCAAAAGGAGGATATATAACATGCCCATGCTCACAGAGCTAGTAAGTTGCAGGATCTAATCCAGAGCTGAGAGGAAGTTGAAAAAGGGATGTCTGCAATGAGTGCTAAATGATCAGTAAGAATTTGCAAACGCAGTAAAGTTGAGAAGGGCAATCTCAGTGGAAGTAATGCTTGTGCATGACCCAGAGGTATGAGCTAGAATGTTGTATTCTGGCAACTATTAGTTCAGCATACCTGGAGCAAAAGAGAAAGCGAGAGAGAGAGAGAGAGAGAGAGAGAGAGAGAGAGCGAGTGTGTGTGTGTGTGTGTGTGTGTGTGTGTGTGTGTGTGTGTTTATCAGCAAATGGGGACAGAGAAGCTGGGTATATTTTAGAAACTATGCTGCATAAATTTAATCACAGTCCACAGTCTTAATTAACTAGGCTTTACACAAATGCACTTGCTGTAACAAATCAAAGACACCATGATGATAATAGAAACGATCACTTTTGATCCAGGGCAAGTTCTATCTCATCTCAGTAATACTGTTTCTCTGTCAGATGAATGTCTCCTCCTGGGCCATAGTTCTGCTTTTGCAAAGTACAATTTCATACATGTAACTGGAAATGAATTAGTTCATCTGACAGGATTAAGTGGTCTGTCTTCATCAAATATTTCCTTCAGTCCAGATCTCTATCAGATGCTGCCCGGAGGAAGCTTATTCAGCATCTGTATCACTTGTCTTTTTACAGACCACTTGACTGCACATTTACACAGCTTTCCCTGCACCCAGATCACAAAACAAACTGGGGAGTCTTGGTTTATATACAAGAAGCCAGGATGAAAGGTACTACTTAAGGCCATGACCAAAACAAAGAGCTCCACCTGAGTTTTAAAACAAAGGGTGTTACTTTCAGGAATTGATTCTTTTACTTCAATGAGTTTCTATAAAAAGGAAACAATATTATCTTACTATAAGTTGAAAACTGGTATTACATGCTCTGAGGCCAGTATAAAAATAAATACAAACAATTTTTGTATTGTTTGTAAAAATAAATACAACAAAAAGTTTAGTGATCATAGTTAGACACTATTGTCTTTCTAAGGTGAAATCCTCAGTTTCTTTTAAAAAGTTGGAGACAAACAAATTTTAGAGAGGTGTTAATGACATGATAATACTAAACTGAGATTTTCTCCTTCAATGTAGTAGTAGGATAGAAGGAAATGGAAAAAGGAATGATTGGCCAGGCGCAGTGGTTCACGTCTGTAATCCCAGCACTTTGGGAGGCCAAGGTGGGTGGATCACTTCAGGCCAGGAGTTTGAGACCAGCCTGGCCAGCATGATGAAACCCCATCTCTACTAAAAACACAAAAATTAGCCGGGTGTATGGTGCATGCCTGTAGTTCCAGCTACCTGGGAGGCTGAGGCAGGAGAATGGCTTGAACCCAGAAGGCAGAGGTTGCAGTGAGCGAAGATTACGCCATTGCGCTCCAGCTTGGGTGACAGAGCAAGACTTGATCAGAAAGAAAAGAAAGAGAGGGAGAAGGAAGGAAGGAAGGAAGGAAGGAAGGAAGGAGGGAGGGAGGGAGGGAGGGAGGAAAGAAAGAGAGAAAGAAAGAGAGAGAAAGAAAGAGAAAGAAAGAAAGAAAGAAAGAAAGAAAGAAAGAAAGAAAGAAAGAAAGAAAGAAAGAAAGAAAGAAAGAAAAGAAGGAAGGAAGGAAGGAAGGAAGGAAGGAAGGAGGGAGGGAGGGAGGAAAGAAAGAGAGAAAGAAAGAAAGAAGGAAGGAAGGAAAGAGGAAGGAAGGAAGGAAGGAAAGAAAGAAAGAAAAAGAAAGAAAGAAAGAGAAAGAAGGAAGGAAGGACGGATGAAGGAAGGAAGGAAGGAAGGAAAGGAAGAGAAAGAAAGGGAGAGGAACAATTTATTTACTCTGTTCTTCAATTGCTATTTTGTGTCACCTGTACTATTATCTCAAATGATTTTACTTATCAGTGCTATGACCCCTGCACACTGAACACAATGAAACATTCGCTCCCTCTCCTGTTCTTTTATTGCCTCTTCTAGCAGCAGGAGAGAGAAAGAACCAGTGCCATCCTTAATGCCACACAATATCCTGATGTCTTTCAATCCAAGATCACTTTTATTTATGTCAAATTCAAGAACTAAGTACATTAATTGAAAATATATACAAAGGAAACTATAAAATATGAAGGAACTGCAACATATGTAGCCTAACTTTTTCAGTTGGCATTCACATTAGAAAATGTAACAACCAAGGCTAACACTTCTTGAAGGACAGCTCAGTTTCCACACTGTCCTCTTGATGAAAAACACCAGATTGAGAAGTCATCAGTCTAGAATCTTAAGACACAGTTAATCGCTGAATTTGGAACACAGCTTCTAGCACCTGGATGCTCAGGAAAAAATATTAAGCAATCAAATTTTATCAGTGATGACCAATAAGAGAGAAAAAGCTAAATTCAGCCCTAAATTTCATTATCAAGATGGGTTGAGCAACCTCAATAATCTTAAAGGACCAATGACCTTGGACTGCTTTGGATTCTGAGAGAAATGAATTTCAGAGATGAAATAGGAAAGTATGTCACTGCAAAGATGCATAGAGGTACTTTCTCATGTGAACAGAGACCAATATATCTGCTTTTACTCATCAAAGTGAAAATGTAAATTGCATTTGGTAAGTAAGGGCCACTGCTGCCTGCAAATAATGTTTGTTTTCTACACATTTGAAACTTCTTAGGCGACTATGCTTCAGGTCGCTCTAGGAGGAGGTGCTAATTTCAAGAGGAACTCGCATTCACAGTTTAAGAGGTTTCATAAGGAAAGAAAGGGGATAATTACTGAATAAACCCTAAGTGTACAGCACTCCATCTAATGCTAGCAGCAATCCTGGGAAGAAGATCATTATTATCCACATTTTAAAGATAAGGAAGGGAAGGTTCAGATTTTAATTAGCTCAAGCTAGAGAATGGCAGCGTTTACTGTTCAGGCGTTTATGGACCCTACATTCTGATATCTTTTTTGATTTCATAATGCCTGCTAGAATTATTACACAAGGCTTGGTGATGTCAACATCAATTTGTCACATAGCTCTTATTTCTACTACCTAGCATCTGCTCCCTTCTCCTCTGGGAACAATACTTTAATTTCTCTTTGGGGAGCTACTCTCCCTATAATGTTAGTCAGATGCTTCAGGTGGAGCAAACCACACTCCCCAGAAACAGAGGTGGCCACATGGTCAGGCTTGTCCAATCAGATCACTCAATCTCTTTGTAGCTTAAACGCTCTTGGAAAAAAGCAAATAGCTACTCCTCTCCTTGAGAAATATGATTCCTCTCCTGCTGAACCTGGGCTGGCTCTAGTTACTTGCTTGAACAAAAGAATGTAATTCAAGTAACATTCCAGGATTTCCTAAGGTAAGTCACAGAATGTCCTGCAGCTTCCACCCATGCTTTTTAGACTTTTATTTCTGGGAGTCCTGAACCAGCCTACAAAAAATCCAACAACCCTGAGACTACCATACTGGAAAGTGCACATGCAGATGCCACAGTTGATCATCCCAGCTGATCCCAGCCTCCCAGCTGTCTCCTTCAAGCCAAGGTAAATGAGCCATTTTGGACTTTCAACCAATCCAGCCACCAGCTGAACACCATGGACTTCTGTCCATCAGTAGTTTGAAACAATAGCCATTTTATTACATCTCATGTTTTTATGTTTATTCTGAAGAATCACCCTGCCAAAGCTTATCCAAATTGCTACTAATAAAAACACGAGATGTAATAAAATGGCTATTGTTTCAAGCTACTGATTTTGGGGTTGTCATATACAACTAAAAACTGGAACAATTTCTTTGGCCACAGTGACTAATTCAGAAATAGACTTGTGACCTAAGCCAACCAATAATTTTCAATTCCAGAATTTTTTCTAATGATATTGGGAAAAAATATTTTTTGTTTCATTGCTGGGTGGTACCCTGGTGTAATATAAAACTATGCCTGTTGGTAGCATTTTTATTACATCTGGGGCACAGCTTGTTTGAGATGGAACCCAATGTAGAAGAAAACAGAATAGAAAGATGGAGAGAGAGGTCGTGATGTCTGAAGTCAGTCATTACCTTGGCATTATATTTCATGGTCAGAAAACTTTTTGTTTGAATGAGTTGAATGGTGTTTCCTGTCCCTGAAAGAGTTTAAATCAAGAAAAGTCATACGGGGGGAGAAAAGTAAAATGAGAAGTAAATGGTTGCAAACAATGAAATGAAGGCTGTCTACACATACATATTTATATAGATATGCATATTTGTAATTCATGTCAAAGGCACTGTTTCAAAATTAAATATATGCTATAAGAACAAGATAAGCTTAAGGACCATATTTAAAAATATTTTGTCATATCTATATATAGAAGGTCTCTTAGTTCAAAGTCCATTTTAATCTTTCCAAATACACTTCTGCAATGCACTGATGTTTATCTCCCCCCAGAATTCATACGTTGAATTCCTAACCTCCAAAGTGACAGTGTTAGGAGGTGGGCCTTTTGACATAAGGAGGAAGCCCACACAAATGGGATTAGTGCTCTGATAAAAGAGATCCTGGAGAGACTTCTCACCCCTTTTGCCATGTAAAGTCAGAGAAGAGAGCCATCTGTGGGGAAGTGGCCCTCACCAGATACCAAATTTGCAAAGCACCTTGATCTTGAGCTTTCCATCTTCTACAACGGTGAGAAATAAATGTTGTTTATAAGCCACCCCATTCGGTATTTTGTTATAACATCCTGAAAAAACTAAGACAATCCCTAAACAGAAAACAAAAACAAAAACAAAAACAACAACTATCTAGTTTGATCAAAAGCTATTTGCAAAAACATAAATAAGCAGAATAGTGTGGTAGTCAAAACTAACAGCTTATGTCTCAGTTGGCAAGTTACTCTGATGACCTGGATTTTACTTTCTTTATCTGTAAAATGGAAATAATACCTGTCCTTCTTCCTTTATAGTCTTTTTGCTTTTTAATTTAAATGAGTTAGTGTTTCTGGAGGCAATAGGAAATAGGCAAGTAAAACCATGTTAGGGCGCACAGTTTGGGGGGACTTATTTGGATGTATCAGGCTTTATGAAATAGGCAGTGATCTACGTCCACAGAAAAGATGTGGACGTCACTTCTGAGGTTGATACCAACAAAGCTAATGCTATTACTATCAAATACGATAACTACTAGTCACATGTGGATATTTAAATTTAAATTAATGGAAACTAAATAAAATTAAAGTTCCTTCTCAGTGATACCAGCTACATTTCAAGTGCAAAACAGCCACATATGGCTAGTGGCTGTTTTGCACTTGAAATGCATATTGAATGGTGCATAATGGAACATTTCCCTCACAATAGAAAGTACTGTTGGACAGCAGTGATCTGGTATACCAGACCATTCTATCTGCATGGCATCTGTTAGCCATCACTTGGCACAAACCCACTGCTCATTCAATCCCACCACTCCTAAAAGAGTTAGAAGGTTTGACTTCCACTTCCTTTCATGTCTCATGTTCACGACTCTGGAGGTACCTGTGAATGAAAAGTGGAATGGAATCATAAAAAAAAACCCTGGGCATTGATATCATGTTTGCTATTGATATTGGTGAGAACTCCAGACAATCACATCATGTTATTGAGCCTCAGGTTCTCATCTGTAAAGTGGGTCTACCATCCACAACATGGACCTCCAACCATGACATGTAGAACCACCTACTTTGTTTGGCTGTTGAAATTGCCTGAGAGAATATTGGTGCTTTGAAAAATGTACAAAGGTAAAGATGGACAAACTTCTCTAAAGGCAAAATTTTTCTAAAGAGGAATTTCTCAAGGTTTAAATTAATAGTTCATGTAGGCACATAATCAAGGTCATGAGCTGTGAGGACTGGCAGAAACCTACCTAGGAGTAATGTTGTGCTGATTAAATAAGATAAAGTGCTCTTAATATTGTATCTGGGGCACAGAATGAACTGAAAATTATTAGCTAATTTTTCTGGTCCTGGACCTTCCACAGGCGATTGTATGGACTTCAGCACATATGCAAGACAGCAATAGAAGTGTATCTGTACTTTTTGTGGCAGGTAGAGAAAAATGCAGACAGCTAATAATACCAGCATCTGCTATTTTTAAAAGTACATTATTTTGAAAGGCTCATTATTCTTTGTATTGAAAAATAGTCACTACTTTTAAGTTAAGGTATGCTACTTTTTAGAGTAATATTTTGGAAGCATCTCAGTTCTATATTGTGGGAAACAAATATAAAAGTCCACTAAATGATGAAAGACATAGATTGAAGTTAGTAAGTAAACCGGTAAGTCTAGTTATGGATACACTCCTCTGTGCATTACCTGAAGTGGTTAAGAACTTCAGCTCTGGAGTCAGTGAGGCCTAGATTTAAGGGACCTTGATCAAGTGATTTAATTTCTGTAAACCTTGGTGCCCTTTTTATTAGATAGGGATAATTACAATGTTCCTATTTATTAGATAGGAACATTATAACTATCCCTATCTAATAAAAGGGATACATAATACAACCTTATGTATACCTCATAAGGTTGTTGAGGTGATGATATATGAAATGAGTTAATACAGAAAGACCTTAGAAGAGGACTTGTCATATGTAAGTGTTACCTATGTTATGGGCGATGATAGTGATGGCTATTATCATCACTTATATTATGCAGGACAATTCCAGGTATGCAACACGTGTTCAATTAAATATTGTATATTACTTATATTTATCTAGTATAATTTAAAATAACATATTTGATTTTACTTGGAATAAGTAAATGATATTGACAGTTGTAATAAAGAGATTTATAATCAGGAAATTAAGTTTATCTGTGGTAACTAAGACTATCAGGAAAACTATCAAATCAAATATTATATAAGCCTGGTGACTATTAATCTATATTTAATTAGTATTATTTTAAAATTTTAAACTATTTTTTAACCAAATTGCTTTTAATATGTAGATATAAAGTAAGAGTACCTTAGAACCATTTTAAGGTATGAAAACCTCATGCTATTTACCCAGTTCATACCAGATTGTCTTGATTCAATGTAGGTTTCTATTGTTTTAATATAAGAAACATAGTTATCTCCTCCAGCGTATTTTTAACCAAGATCTAAAGGAAATAAGTTATTTCAACTTGTTTGCTAGTAGAAATATATGATTAGAAATCTACTGAAGCTATGAAAATAATTAAGTTAATAACATTATGGCAACTGCATTTGCTAATAGTATTATTTGCACATTTGTTTTCATACCTATTACTTCATGTTTAAATTCATCACAGCAAGGCTGAGCCTTATTTCCATATTTATTGCTACCCAGATATTTATACTATATGTTTGTTTAAAAACAGCAATGGGTGTAATCTTGAATGGGCAAAGCAAATAAAATACGATTGCAAAAGTTCTAATGAGATTTTTCCCCTTTCAGGGACAAGAAAATAGCTAGCATAGTTGAAATGCATTTGCATTTGAGTCTTCTTAATATATACTCTGGAAAATCAATACAGTAGCTATCTGACCTTCCTTCTGTGCTTTTGAATAAGCAAGAACAGACAGAAATCAAAAGGTGTAAAATCTTTAGGAATATTATGAGCTGGTTTATATCAAATGACACATTTCTAACTTACATTTACCTGGTAGCCAAAGAAGAAAACTAACTTGCCTGTGTCTTCCTGCTACTTTTTTGCAAAGCCCAATACAACTGTCAACTTCTTGCATTTTTGTTTTTGTTTTATTCATTTTTACCCTTTACTATGCAAAATGATACAGTAGGAAGAAATTGAATTGGGAGTCAAAATTCCCCAGTATATATCTTCCCTCTATTGTTAGTTAACTGTGTCACCCGCTTGACTCAGTCAACTTTTTGAGTCTCAGTTTATCCTAAACCCTGTGTAAATTCTAAGTTTTAGATGCAATATAACATTTAGCAATATCATGTGGACTGTTGGCTACATAGGCAGCGGAGTCTTATAGCTCAGACTTTTGCCCTGAAACATACAACTGGGAAATGTGATACTGCATCCCGTCAACCATGCACAATGGCTCCCTGGTTTAACAGGGGTGTAGGCTACTGTTTAGGAGATGGGAGAGTTAATATTGTGCTTCCTGTAGTTCAACATGGTATGATTGGGCCTGAATCCTCATGTCTAAAATGGCTACTTTCTGCCTTTTAAGCAATGGACATACAATGCTGACCACAGCACTGTCCATTCCCTTCCCTTGAGCTGCTCTGAGTCTAAAGGGGAGATGGCCAAGTTAACAGGCTATGGTTGAGTATAATATGTCCTATTGCAATGACAGAAATGGGTACTAAGGTAGCAGAAGTGAGGAGTGCCAGACGCTGCCCAGTAGAGTGATTAAAGATTTGTTAGTGGACGGTGATGCAAAGCGGGGCGGGAAAGAGCACTGCAGGGAGAGAGGTGAGCCTTTGCAAATGCCTAAAGCTGAGAGGAATCATGGAGCAAGGAGATGGGGACAGACTATTAAGGATCTGATAAGCCATGATAATGACACTGAACTTTATCCTGAGACAATGGGGACTCAAAGTTGGGAAGTTACATACAACATGTGTCATTCTCAGCTAGAGTCCAGAGAGAGAATAAACTTCTTGTAATACCCCTCTGGAGCCAGGTGTCTCAGCAAAATGGGTCTAGTTTCCTTTAGCCCCTTTCATTCTCCCTTCCAGGAACTTATTTCCCAGTGGAGCATTTCTCATTCTCTCTCCCTGGAAGCATCTGTGTTCTGGGGACTTTCCTTTGCTCTTCTTGTATAATTCTCTCCAAACAGAGAGAGTTCTGACATCGGAAAAGGATCAAACTAATAAAATTACATTTACATAGCTGGTAATGGCTGGTAATGACAGGATATGTTGCCCTTTCAGGAGGCTTTGGGTTTTAAAAACAATTGGGATTATAATAGCGATTAAAAAAAAAAATCTTCCATTTTTTTTATGGTTTCTACTAGTCCTTACCATAAACATATCTATTTTCACATTGACTTGCATGAAAATCCAGATAGTATTTTAAATCTTTTTTGTGGTTGTTTCCATAAAATTGAGAATTTGTTTTGTCTTGATAATGGCCTAACCTAGTAGAAGAGGAACTTTGGATTCCAGAAGATAGGTCTGCAAAAGAGATACACACGGATAAGACCATGAGGGAAATCTTATCCGTGTCCTTCAATGAAGTCCACAGCTGCCTTTTTCTCTACCTTGATGCAGGGTAGGGTGGACATGAAATGAACTCTAATGAGGCCACATGTGCTGAATACCATTTCATTAATTAACTTGATACTTTCTTTCTTTTCCCATAGGACCAACCCACACATAATTTCCCCAGGCAACTTTAGTAATCTGTGAAAAACAATAATACCTATAAAGCACCTAGCACTGTGCCTGACACCGAGTACTCAGTGAATATTAATTTTCCTCCCTTGTACATAGAGATTGACAGTGGTGCATCAACACTTGAAGATCGATGTGACAGCAATTACTAGGTTGGACTCTTGGGTTAGACAGACTCTTGAGTTAGAATTTGACTCTTGGCCTCATTGCTGTTTCTCAGACTTACTCCCACTGTGATGCTGTCTTAGGGCCTCTGCTTTTTTTTCTGTTGTTTCAGTTCTCTTCCCTCGTGCATTTACTTGGCCAACCTTCTCATCTTCTACTGATCACTGAACTATTATGTTCCCCATGAGCTCTATCTATACCACTTTATTAAATGTCATAAATTGCCTTTCCTTCCCCCAGCACCATGAATCTACCTTAACCCACTATATTTTTTCGTGCACCTATAATGTCCTGATTTTGTATATATTATCTCTATTGGTGTTATTTTTGTCTGATTTTCCCCATAAGAATGTAAGTTTCTCAAGGATGAAGATCTTTTTCTGCCTTATTTATGCATGTATCTCAGAAACCTAGGATTTTTTTTTAGCATAGAGAAGGAGCCCAAAATTTTTGTTGAATGAATGAATGGTTACTTCATGAGTTGTGTGATCACTGGACAAGATGCTTGACCTTCCTAAACATCTAGAAAGTAGGAAAAGTAACAGTATCCACAACATAGAGTTGCTACGAAGAGTAAATAAGATAACAAAGAGTTTGACACCTAGTGAAAGTTCAATAACTGTTATAAAAGATGTAAGGCAAACCCAAGATGTCTTTCTGAACACTAAGATTTTCTCAGGTAGTTATGTACTGCATAGTTATGTCCCCTTGAAAATCACATGTTGAAGCCCTAATCACCAATGTGGCAGCATTGGGAGTAAGCAAGTAATTAAGGTTAAATAAAAGATCATATGGGTGGGGCTCTGATCTGACAGGATAGGCGTCATTATAAGAAAACACACCAGAAAACTCCACCTCCACCCTTATGCATATTCCAAAGAAAGGCCATGTGAAGTCATAGCAAGAAGATAGCCATCTGCAAGCCACAAAGAGAGCCTTTATCAGAAAGGGAATGGGCTGGAATCTTACCTTGAACTTCTAACCTCCAGAAATGTGACAAAATAGTTTCTGTGTTTAAGCTGCCCAGTCTATGGTTATTTTGTTATGGCAGCATGGGCAGGCAAATACACATGTGTTTAGATTTTTTTGGTATATCTTGCAAAGGAGAACTGATATCTAAATAAATACTACTTTGCAATAAATAACATGACATCATGTTCCTTGTGAGGTCAAAACACTTTCTCATTACTTATGTTATATGCCGTCACCATCATTCTAAGCACAACAGAGGTTGTATGGTTTTTGCTTTTTATCTTCATTGCCATTCTGCATGTGGAGAAATGGGTCTGGGCTGGTTAAAAGGTGCACATAAAATCATACAGTGAGATATGCTAAGAATCTGGGTGTCTGAATTAAAAATGCCTTTATCACACTACAATGCTTCCCAAGACCAAGTCTAACTGAAAATATAACAATTTTAGAGTTTAAAAATTTTGTGAGCTCCATAATCATTTAATAGAGCAATACCTGTTTCCTCACTGCAAACACAGCTTAAGTATAGGTAGAGAGTACTTCAAAGGAGAGAAGTGATAAAGAAGTCTAGCTCCTAGTTTTAATCAATGGTTTATGCCCTCATATGACTACCTGGTAATCATGTTATATAATTTAAAAAGCATACTAATATATTTCATTTTTTTCCATATAAATAAATAATATTTTAATTTAACCTTTTAAAACTTTTGTCTCAGTAGTAAGAATCTCTTTCTCTATCCTGTCTCATCATGGTTCTTCTTTGGCCTATGTTTTCTCTTTGTTTTTGAGCAGGTTATTTCAACTTTAGTTTAATTTTGTGGCCCAGGGGTGGTTCTATGGTAATATAAGTTACTTGGCTATCCAAGGGCTGGCCAACAGGCTTTAACTCAAGTTCTAATCCAGCCATTGCTAGTGGCTGGCCAAGGCACGGTGTTTAAGATTCTGAAGCTGTGTCGAGATTTCACCAGCAAGAGTACTGTGATTGATTATCAATGTCTGCTCTGGTGAGAAGTACAGAATGGCAGCAGGAAAGCTATGAATTTGCTATGCATGGCCCAGAACTTAAAATATCAAAGACCCTTCCTGCACCACAGGCCTTGCATGAGGTCATAATAAACACCCTTCCAGCCTAGAAAAATAATGTAGAATATTCTATTGCCATAGAATACATATTTCTGATTCATTTGCACTGTGGCTGCCTTTGAGAATAATTTAAATGAAATGAAAGGGTATATTTTAGTCATTTTGAAAAGAAGGGCATTTTGGGGAACATTTCATCTGACAAATTTGTTGAAATGGTCATTGTTAGGTACTAAGAGAAACCAGAAAAATGCCTTCTATGAAAAATATTAAAATATATTTAACATTTTCTAATGCTAGAACAGTTATTTCACCTTGAGTTACGGGGCTTCAATGACTAATATTCCGATCAATAAGACCATGACAAATGCATGCCAGTAGAGCACAGCATTGCTCTGATTATGCCCACACGGTGTTTCCACCAGCTTTCAGATCCTGGTAACAAACCTGGAGTGTAAATTGATAAAGCATATTTGCTCTGTGTGTGTGTGTGTGTCAAACACACCCTAAGATGACCCCTAATGATTTTTGTCCTTGGGTCATCTCTACTTGAATGTGGGCAGGACCTGTGAGTCGGCTTTGAGAAATAGAATGTGGCACTGGTGACAGGAATACCACTCCCATGATTATGTTTATTGTATAAGACTCCTTGGTAGACTAAAGAGATTCTCTTGCTGGCCTTGAAGAAGCAAACCACCATATTACAAACTACCTATGGGAGGGGTCACGAGGCAGGGAATTGAAAGCAGCTTCTAGGACCTCAAGCAGGCTGCATCTAGCAGCCAGGAATAAGCTACGCCCTCAGTCATACATCTGCAAGGAAATAATTTCTACCAATAGCCTGAAAAAATTGGAAATGGAATCTTCCATAGATGAGAATACAGCCCGCCGGCACTGATTGAAGCCTGGTAAGACATTGAGAGGAGGACTCTGCTATGGCATTCCTGAACTTCTGACACACAGACATTTTGAGTTACTACTGGGCATTGTTTTAAGTGCTAGATTTGCATAATTTTGTTTGCAGAAATAGGAAAGTAATAAAAAGTGACAGAGACGAATTTAAAATGTGACCCTTAAACTTGCACAATGTGGCTATAAGGTTACAACCATGCTCAAAACGTCAACCTGAGAGAAACTGTTAAAAGAGAAAAGCTAAAGACTTTAGAAGAATACAGCTTGCATTGTATATGACTATTCCCATCCAGTGGTTTGTAACTTTTTGCGTTTGGTTGAACACTTGAAAAACGTAAAATGTTTCTCTCTCTGCAGTTATCTTATTATTGTCCACCTGGTTATCCTCCAAAACCTTGTCCCTGGTTTAGTAGAACCATTCACCGTCCTGGCTACAGTTTTACATGCTCAGGAGGTAGCTCTTGCACATTTCAGCAAACGTGCTTTGATCTTTGGTGTCTGCTTAATAGGCTGCCATACTTCTCACCCCCTACTTGCAGCAAGACACACTCTGTTCTTACCATTTCATATGCTCACAATTGTTACAATCTGACAACCTTTTCTTACAACCTTGTTTTTGAGTAGATATCTTCCTCAGTTTTAGCGGAAATAACTTTCATTCTTGGTCATAATTTAATTCCTTTGAAAGGGTCATGGTACACCTGTGTACCATAGCACAGGTTGAAACCTGGCCCCACTAGTTTTGAAGAGACTTTTCCTTTTACTGACCATTGATATTTTTGTTGCTGCAGATGGGGAAAATTTTAAAGCTCATTATCTTAACTGTTAAAAGATTGGAAGGTAAATTTGTGATGAGGGGATAAGAAAAAGATGAAGTCCAGTTATGACTTGGTAAAAAATTCCTTTTCTATATTAAGGGATGGAGTCAGATGTGAGAACACTTGATACATAGTGACATGAGAGGGATAGCTGCAGATCTCCTGTGACTGTGTGCCTGTGTGGATCAGGCGAAACCAATCAAATCAACTGAAAGCCACAATGGCAGACAATGCAGGAACAATGTGGCTGTCATGCTTGGATCCTGGTAAAACCCTAGTTAAGATGCTCCAGGAATGCATGCCAGAGTCTAGGGACACCCCTCATGGTGTAGTGGCAGGCAAATGGATACTGCTTGCTTTGGGAATAATTCGTGCTTGGAGCAGTTCATATTAGGATGGCAGCTAAGGAGCCCTGCTGGCTTTCAACACAAAGGCCAAGCAAGCAGTTTCTCTCCTGCTTAACTCGGAGAGCAGGGCAAGAGGAACTAGGTTTTACAGGAAAGAAAGGTCTTTATGGAATAATGTTTATGACAGACTAAGGGGACATACAAACTTCAAGGCTTAAAATATTTACCCTTTGCTTTCTATTTCGTTATACATAAATGACACTAAAATGTGGCTATTAACTTTTTCTTGTCCCTTCACCATAAAATGATGCTTTAAAAATACATAATCCTCCAAAAAAGCAGTCAATTAGGTATGCACTACAATTCAGTTTGTGTACATTGGATTAATTATTTCTGCGGTTCCCAAGTTTATCAAAATTATATGATTATGATAATATAATGATGTTGATCAAGATAATTGTCATTGTAATCATCATCTTTTTACTTAATCATTCTCTTAGCATTATGTATTTTGTTCAAATATAAAAATAAATCTATGAATGCTGTTCCATTAGCTCTCTTTCCAAAATATTATTAGAAAATAATGCTCTTTCCTGGAAAAATTGAAACTTATTAGGTTTTCATCCGAAAGGCATTACTACTAGGAATGATTTTTCAAAAAATGATTCAGATAAAATTTATGTAGCTGAAATTCATGATTTCAAGCATTTTAAAGTGTACAATTCAGGGGCTTTGAGTATATTCACAATGTCAAATCATTGCCACAAGTTAATACCAGAACATTTGCAGGATCCCCAAAGGAAACCCTCTACCCATTAAGCATCATCATTTCCTCCCCTCACAGCCCCTACTGATCTCTAGTTTGCTTTCTGTCTCTATGAATTTACCTTTTCTGGATATTTCATGTGAATGGAATCATACCATATGTGACCCTTTGTATCTGGGTTCATTCATTGTAGTGCAGGCTAAGTATCCCTTATTTAAAATGCTTGTGACCAGGAGTGTTACAGATTTCAGGGTTTTTGGGTTTTGCAGTACTTGCATACATAATGAGATACCGTGGGGATGGGACCTAAATCAAAAAACAAAACTTATGCATGTTTTATGTACAGCTTATACACAGCCCGAAGGTAATTTTATTTTCCCCTTGGGGATACTGAATAAGCTATGTGTGTTGTGCACCTGCATTTTGACTCGCTTGACCTGTCACATGAGATTAAGTATGGAACTTTCCACTTGTGCTGTCATGCTGGCACTCAAAACATTTGTCTTCAGAACAAATGGATGATTTTTGGATTAGGAATACTCAGCCTATACATCATTCCTTTTTAGGGCTGAATAATATCTCATCGTATGGATATATCACATTTTGTTTACTTGTTCACCAGTTGAGGGACATTTGGGCTGTTTCCATCCTTTGGGTATTGTGAATAGTGCTGCCATGGACATTTGTGTAAGAGTGTTGGTCTGAATACATGTCTTCAATACTTCAGAATTTTGGAATGATGCTTGGTATTGTGTCTTTTGTTGGGGAAAACTTCAGAACTGGTCAAAACTGTTTTAGATGATGCCATAGCTCTTTGCATTTTGTGTTTCAGGGTATTAAGAAGGAGCTGTTTGACTTGGTAGGGTAAAGGTGAATGTAGAAGATCAAAATACATGGGGCAGGGGAGAATCAGGGAGGGAGAATCAGGGAGGGAGAAGCACGCAGAAAAAATAACCTGGGTCCTCTCTGAAATAACTATAATTTCTCATAATCTGTGATATCAGTAGTATTGACATAGTGTTTACTTGTCTGTGATTATTAGCATGGCTGTCTATGTTCATCTGTGTTTCCAGAAACATAATCAGTTTCTACCCAGTTAATCTTTAGTAATCCATCAATGGCCTGAAATAATAAGGATATTAATGCCCAAAACAGGATATTTGGGCATGGTATACGAGGTTTCATAAACAACTATTTTGTGTTGGTGCAAGTCTTTGTTTCTTTCTGTGTGTTCTAAAGCACAAGAAGGCTCAAATTTATTTTTTCTAGTAAGTAATAAAAAGTAATTATAAACTTTATCTGTAAAATAGAATAATAGAGTTGCTATGAAGATTAAGTAACTTAATATGTTTAAATTGCTTAGAACAATGCCCTTGCTATGAAGCAACCATTATATCATTATTATTACTCAGTTAATATAAGAGACAAAAATAGTGTTTTAAAAAGTAAATCAAACCATGTCCTCACTTGCTTAAAGCCCTTCAAGATTTTCTCACTTTGCCAAATCAGTAAAGAATTTCTATGTACTAAAACCCAGCCTGAATTATTGGGCTTCTAACCTACCAAAAAGTTTTGAATTATTTTTCTTCTAGCTTACTTTGATTTTCTTTCCTGGAGGAGATCAAGATTGTCCTGCCACAGGATCTTGGCACCTGCTTTTCCTATGCATGTTCACACTACACATTCTCTACACTGTATCCAATCTACACTTCTTTTGGCTAGTTGCTCCTCCTCTTATGGGATTTGACTTCAATATCACTTTCTCCTAGATACTTACTTTGCTAAAAGAGATTCATCCATTGCTAACTTCTTCCTATTTCTTCTCCTTTTGGCTATGGTCAAATAATAGGCTTATAACCTACAATTTTTAAATTATCCACTGACTACAGTTTTGTCTATCCTTCTAACTCTCTGCAACTTACCTTCCCACTCTAATCACTCTTGTAGTTCTAGTATTTAGCACAGTGTTTAGATATTTATGGTATATATTGATTAAATATTTGCTAAACAAACATAATTTCCAAATAGTTTCATTTCTACTTCTGGAAAGTAGAGTTAAGTAGGTATTTTATAAGTATGATTATTTTATACACTCTCATGATAGGTATTATCAATTCTCTTATTTTAATAACATTTTCAAATTATTTATTTATTCTTTTGCATATTTCATGGCTCTTTTTTCCTCAAAGGATTTGAGATGACAAATTCTTTCAAGCCTTGGTTATTACCTGCATTCACTGAAAGCATGTTTTGACTTTGTAGTATTCATTTTATACAGTAATTCAATTTTAAATAGAGTCAGAAAAAGATGAGAGAATTAAAAGTAAAAAGATCTAAGTCTGAAACTAGGTGATTATAGATTTTTGGCTCCCTAAAACATTTTCCCTTTTTTTCTTTTTGTTTTGAGACAGGGTCTCGCTCTGCCACCCAGGCTGGGGTGCAGTGGCATGATCACGGCTCATTGGATTCTCTTCTTCCTCGATTCAAGCAATTCTTGTGTCTCAGCTCCCTGAGTAGCGGGGACTACAGGTACTCGCCACCATGCCAAGATAATTTTTTTGTATTTTTTAGAGACGAGATTTCACCGTGTTGGCCAGGTCGCTCTTGAACTCCTGGCCTCAAGTGATCCAACTGCCTTGGCCTCCCAAAGTTCTGGGATTACAGGTGTGAGCCACCATGCCCAGCCCATTTTCCCCCTTTCTTGATAGCTGAATGTCAATTTCCTTTGGAGAATCATCCAGTTTCTACTCTCTGTTCATGAGCTTTTGAAGTAGGCATGTGCCTTGGTCTTGATCAAACATAAATCATGATCTTCTGGTCACAGTGATTGCTTAGGGTAGGAAATGGCAAAGTTTTCTTTTCCATAAAAGACCAGATAATAAGTATTTCAACCTTCTGGGCCACATACTGTTTGTCACAGCTACTCAATTCTGTCATGACATCAAAAAAGCAGCATAGACAATATATAAACAAATGGGTGTGACCATGTTCCAATAAAACTTTATTAAAAACTAGTGGTGGACCAGACTAAGTCAGTGGGTTGTTGCTTGCTGACTCCTAGCTTAGAGTGCTGCTCCTCAAAGGGTGATTATCTGTTGTTATTGCTGGTCTGTAACAAGTAAAGAAATTAAGAACATTTTATAACAATTGGGCAGCGTAATTTTATGTCTGAGAAATTGAAAAACAAAATTTTGGGCCCATATTTTATGTCCTTTTATTTTATTTTCATGCTAATTCATTTTTATTGTGTTTTACAAAAGTATTGGCCCATGACAGATTGGCTATTTTTAAAAAAGAATAAAAAGGTCCTTCATGATGGAGAGTTTGAAAGACACTGGTTTAGAATGCAACATGGCTTCAGACAAGCCTATAAACCCAAACAAAGCTGATCCTATGACTTACCTGAAGAGACACATTTCCCCCATTGGAACTCAAGCCCAGACAAAAATGCAGCTTGGAGCTGTTTAGAGCCATGTCAAAGAGCCTAGGAAGGAGGTAACATAGTAGAAGGCAGAACCAAAAGATGTGATGGAAACTGAGCACAGATGGCATCATCATGTGAGGCTATGTCTTAAGAAAACCTGCAGTTTATTACTGTGTACTTGCAGTCTGCTACCCCCACTAATAAGTTTTATCCCTGGACATTACTTGAATTTAAGACTACAATCTCCTTCCGGCTTCTTGAAAAAAAAAAAAAAAAGCAAAAAGAGAAACAACTCCAGTTTGAATTGGGTTTCTGTCATTTACAATCAAGAGAATCTTGACAGTCATATATTTTTCTGTCCTTTGCTTCTATTAACTACCTGTGAGATACTAGAACAATCACCTCCATTATTCATATATTTATTTCTGCTACTATAAAAATAACAAGTTTTTACCAGATAATACCTTAGTTCTACAGGAACTTTAAATTGTGTTTTTGGTGGGGTTCACTCCCAACACACTGGCTCACAGCCTGGCCCTTGCCCATAATATAAATAAATACATAAAGTACAGTTTAGCTTACGTTTTTGTGGTTAAATTGAAGATATTTATGATCTACATTTAAAATGTGAATTCAGACATTTTAGTTTGTAGCATGTCTTCTCAAAAAAAAGGAAGGAAGATGGAAAGAAAGAAAGAGAAAGAAAGAAAGAAAGGAAAAGAAAGAAAGGAAGGAAGGAAGGAAGGAAAAAGAAAACAAGGTAGCTCCAAACAATAAACAAAAACAAAAAGCAAAAATACCCTCTCTACTAAGAATCCAAGGTTTGGATCAGTCTGCCATTTTGGCAATGGCAGGCTTTACAATGATTTAAATGCATCAATAAACTATTCTTTTTCTTTTAAATTAACATATAAAGAGTTTCTATGAAAAATTCTACCCTAGATATTTGTTATTCATATCAGTTTGTCCCTGACAAACAAAACGAGTTGTTTAGTATAAATGAAAATTCTGCACAGATCTCAGAAGATGTTTTAATACCTAAGATGCTTTCAAAGAGTAAGGAGAAAACGAATCGCTTCCATGATTTCCCCAGGTCCATTTTAATGACAAGAAGTTGACTACTTAAGCTTCTACCAGAATAAAGGGGAAAGACTGTTACAAAAGTAGGAGAGAGAAAATTTACTTCTAAGCCCCAGCCTATACACGACAAAAATCCCTTTTGCAGGAGACAGGCTTTCAAGGCTCCATTTCCCAGTAACTGTTAAAAAAAAAAAAAAATCTCCTTTACTCATGAAAGTCCCTGAAGACCGTTTTAGTCAATCACCCTGGCAGCCAACCCTCTATACACAAGAACTACTTCAAATGTTTCTTTCTACATGGTGGCCACTAAAACAGATACCTCTCTTCTAAAGTGAGCCGAGTTCGGGCCCTTGCACTCCAGCCTGGGTAACAAGAGCGAAATTCAACACCTTAAAAAAAAAAAAAAAAAAAAAAGGCCACCAAACAGCTTTGGGAGGAATTTTTATAATCCAGATAGGCTTTTCTAATCCTCTACTTGAATTTGAATCAGCTTTCAAAGGAAGACTATCTTTGTGCCCTCAAGATGTCTTGCATTTCCAGTGATATCCTGGGCTCTGTAATGACCATGTTTTCAGCCAAGGTCACACTTGGTCTTTCTCCCTTAAAATGATAAATTTCTTTGCTTTAGGGAGATGCAGCTACTTAGACCCACTTGGCCACAGTATGCTTTTCTAATTTGGAATTCATATTCTGCATAACTGTGGCATTGTTCTCAGCCCCCAGCATATGTTTAATTTCTGTGATTTATAACTCAGCCTCCTAGATGTATCTTTGAGAGTGGGGACATTGACTAATTCATCTTTGCATCCCAGTGCCTGGCTCAGTGCATATGTATGGATTAAATGACTACAAAATAACAATAATTATTGAGGACTTTTTCCATTCCAGGTGCTATTGTAAATACTTTTCATCTTCATTGTAATCTCATGANTTTGCACCCTGTTATAATATATTCTCATTTTGTCCACACAGCACTTTGTTAGGCAACAAAGTCACCATTTTCTCATTTGGCAGATGAGGAAACAGCAGCACAAAGAAGTGACTTTTCCAAGGTTATACAACAACCAGTAATTGCTAAGCCAGGATCAAACCCTGATCTGGAATCTCTCAAGTATTTGACAATACCAAGTGTCTCAAGCCACGTTAGTGAAGAATATACTTAGTATCAAGCAAGGGGTTGGTAACTGAAGTCACCTATTCTCCCCAGAGTAGCATCAGATCCAAGTGGATCCTTTGGAAAAAGTTCAATTAGTGGGTTACCAGGTGGCGATAATTTTCCTGTAGCAAAGGCTCCTGAGCATTTTTTCTCTATCCATGCCATCACTCACAAGAACAAGCTATTATCCTCTTCTTCCTGGCTAGAGTTATTTCTATACATATCAGTCAAAGCTTTTCTA
This sequence comes from Cebus imitator, assembly GCF_001604975.1. Lineage (NCBI taxonomy): Eukaryota > Metazoa > Chordata > Mammalia > Primates > Cebidae > Cebus > Cebus imitator. The sequence goes on along the minus strand of NW_016107462.1, from coordinate 2,158,104 downwards.
AACAACAAATGAATGAAAAAAACAAAAATAACCATTATGCTTGTGTCATTCCCCTACTTCAAGGGCTTTATTATATATCCAAACGTGATAAAGTCAGGATCCTCCTTTGATGGTTGAAGATCGTTTGTGAATACTCCACTTGTCATTTCAGGCTCCTTGCAAGCTCATTTCCCATTCAGCACACTCTGTCTACTTTTGTTTCCTGGAAGGAGCCAGCCTGTTTCTTAGCTTAGGATATTTGCTTAGGCTGATTCTTCTGCCAGGCACACTACCAACCTCCTACCCTTCCATTCACCCAACTAATACATTTCTACTCATCCTTCCTTTAGGTCTCAGCTTGGCCGGAAAAGACCTTCTTGATATCTCTCAATCTCAGACCACATTAGATTCTTCTAATGTGCACAGTCGTAGCTGTGTCTTGCTCTTCTAACAATTACTTTTTAAATATCTTTTTATCATCCTTGCCATGCATGAATGAATGGTGGACATTTGTTAAATAATTAATGTTGTGTTAGTTCTTGGAACCACTGCCTTAGAGATGATAAAGCATCTAGAACATATCTTGAAAGCACCATTAGCTGCTCAGGAGTCTTTGCTACAGGAAAATGTCTCCACCTGGTAACCCACTAACTGAACTTTTACTGAGTTTACCCAACGACATGGACAATCAGAAATAAGGTGGTATTATAATCATGGCTAATACATGCCAAACACTTACTATGTACAAGGCATCATTCTAAGCACCGTACCAAGTGGCCATATTTGTTTTTCCTTGGGCTTTTTCATGAAGTAAATTCAGAGGTCTCTTTCTCTACTAAAAGCTGAAAAAAGTAACAACAACAGTAGTAGTATTGATGTTAACAGTAATGATGACGATGTGGCGATAGAATCTCACTGTATGCTATATTATTTTCTGCAGTATAATCATATGTGGTCCTAAGGATCACCCCATGAGATAGGTAATGGTATCGCCCCACCATAGAGAAGAAAATGACACAGGAGGGTTAAGCAACTATCTAAATTTACATGGATAATAAGGGCAGAGCCAGGACTCAAATCAACTCAGCCTTGACACTCAGGGCCCATATTCCTAACCACTATACTTGACAAGATTTGTTCCAGTTAGATTTTGCTAAAAAATTAGGTGACTCAAAACAACATGGTATCTCAATTTCATGCATTGATTGGGCTCAGTTGGTAGTTCTTGCTTTGGAGTCTCTCATGGGGTTGTACTGAAATGTCGATTGGGGCCTTTGGTCATCTAAAGATTCAACTGGGCTGGATGGACACATCCAAGATGGCTTACTTGGACTGGCAGTTGGTGCTGCTAGGGGCTCATTAACTGGAGAACCTACACGTAACCTCCCCAGGTAGCTTGGGTTTCTCAGCATTGAGACTGGCTTTTGAAAAGAAACAGCCCATAGGGACCACTGCAAGATACTAATGGAAGCTGCAAGATTTCATACAATTTGGTCTTGAAAGTTCAGAATATGATTTTTCTAACATTTTATCAGTCAAGGAAGTACTCAGGACAGCCCAGGTTGAAGGGGAGAGGAATTAAACTCAACCACTCAATATTAGAAACAGCATCTTCTGGAAGGTATTGATAAAGGCCATCTCGGGAACTATCTACCACAACACTCTAGCTCTTTTCCTAATTTATTCACATTTGCAACTGATTCTCTTAACGCTGATCTTTCTGAGTAAAAAGGTAGGCCTTACTACCCCCTTTGCATGTCTCATTAGGGAACAACTTTTGGTATCCCTTAGCCAGAACACAGACACAGTGATATTTGATTTGAGAAGGTCTTTGTTTGTCTTTTTTTTTTTTTTTTTCTTCAGGAAAGAACGTTTACTATCATTGTTCAAGAGGCAAGTGGGAAAATCCTGCTGAATAAACAGGAGCACTTCAAAGGATGCTTCTTAAATCACTATCTGTAGAGATCACTTTCCTTTTAAGCCTATGAAGGAAGTTTGTATGGCATTGCCTAACTTGCTTTGATGTAAATTCCTTCCTAGGTTTCCTTTCTTTCTTGATCCACATGTGAGCCTGGAGAGCATGTATCTTTTTGCATCCTCACAATCAAACGTGAGTTGCTTTAGATACCTGTCCTCAGGCCATGCCTGCAGCAGTGCAGACTGTAGATCATTCAAAAGGATCAAGAAAGGTAGTTGGTAAGTTAGTTGGAAAATTCACTGAAAGCAATAAAGGACAAGTTGATCCACATACCTCGGATACATTTCAGTCTAACTAAAATCAGTGAAACATACACTTATTTGCCAATTTTTAAATGTACGGCCAAAGACTCCTTGGATTAAGAATTCATGTACTGAGGTCCCAAGCAGTCATTCTTGCATACACTAAATTTATTATGAATCATCTTTGATGCCTAGTTTTTAAGTAAAATGACAGTATAAGGCAGAGCATATAATACTTCCAACTGTTTTTTAATGATTTTGACAACCTGCAAAACAAAGAAAAAGTTTCTCTTTTTATCTAACCTCAGATTTAATTCTTTTTCTTCTCCAACTCATATTTCATTAGTTTATATTGTATTTAATTAAATTATATATTTCAATAGTAAGTGACAGAGGCATAAATGGGTTTGGAAACACCAAATGTTTCTAAGTATACAACTCAATTGCTGAGATCAGAAGTTCTCAAACTAGAAACTGTTCTCCTAGCCGGAAGTCTCACTGTGTTGTGGGTCTCCACTGGAATTTCTATAGACAGAATGGAGAACATCAGTTAACCTGGTGTACTGGTTAGAGGTCAGTTAATAGACCTCTACTGATAACACAATAAAAGCTGTGTTCTTTTGGTTTTTACTCTAGTTGTTACTTAATCTGATTGATAACCATATAGCCCACAGTACAGAGGAGAATCTAGACTTTCAGCCTAATCTTTTTGTTGAAATTCTGTGGAATCCAAGCCAAGTTTAAACAAAATCGATCATTTTTCAGGCATGTTATCTGTAACAGGTACTGTTTTAAGTGCATTATCTAATCTTATCCTTATAATAACCCTATGAGGTAATATGTCAGTTAGGAATTGCATTAAGCTCTTAGTACAGAAATTACAGGGCCTTAAAAACAGTTTAATTTTCTCATAAAGAAAATGATAAAAAGTAATCAGTCCAGAGCTTGTGAGGTATCATTAGGAATTAATTCATCATATGTGACTTTCATCTTCAAGAGCACTGCATGATCCAAGATGACTACTGGAGTCGTAGTGAGCTGAGATCATGCCATTGCACTCCAGCCTGAGTGACAGAGCGAGACTCTGTCTCAAAATAATAATAATAATTATGATAATAAATAAATTTCAGGTGTAGTGTTATGTTTAACCCTTACAAACAACCCCAGGAAGTTGATATCATTAGCCCTAATTTTCAAGAAACTCAAACTTAGAAAGGTTAAGACCATGATTACACAGCAAGCACAGCAAGTAAGATCAGAGACTGAATAAAATCCTGGTTATCAGTTTCTGAAGTGGAACCTCCAAATCAACACACCATTTGGCACTTTTGGGAAAGAGTCAATACAAATTCCAGATGTTGTCTCACTCCGCTGTGCATGGAGCCTCCAGGGAATGGTGCAGGAAAATATTATGAACTTATCTTTTATAAGATTACTTTTTAAAAACATTGCTTTTTAATGTTTCATCAGCTTTCAATCTCTTTTTAAATTTTCCAGCCGGGCGCGGTGGCTCACACCTATAATCCCAGCACTTTGGGAGGCTGAGGTGGGTGGATCACGAGGTCAAGAGATCGAGACCATCCTGGTCAACATGGTGAAACCCCGTCTCTATTAAAAATACAAAAATTAGCTTGGCATGGTGGTGCGTGCCTGTAGTCCCAGCTACTCAGGAGGCTGAAGCAGGAGAATTGCTTGAACCCAGGAGGCGGAGGTTGCGGTGAGCCTAGATCGTGCCACTGCACTCCAGCCTGGGTAACAAGAGCGAAACTCCGTCTCAAACAAAAAAAACTTTCTGATCATTCATTGTCTAAAATTTGCCTGATTATAGACATCACCTAAGCTATTTGTTTATAAAAGCAAATTTCCTCTTACGTCCATTAGGATGGCTACTATGGAAAACAAATAACAAGTATTGATGAGGATGTATAGAAATGGAAACTTTTGTGCACTGTTGGTGGGAATGTAAAATAGGACACCTGCTGTGGAAAGTTATGGAGGTTCCTTAAAGAATTAAAAATAAAATTACTGTATGATCCAGCAATTTCAATTCTGGGAATATATTCAAAAGAATTTAAAGCAGGGATTCTAAGAGATATTTGTACACCCATGTTCATAGCAGCATTATTTACAGTAGCCACAAGGTTGTAGCAACCCAAGTGACCATCAATAATGAAGGGAAAACCAATATGTAGTGTATACATACAACAAAATATTATTTAGCTTTAAAAAGGAAATTCCAACACATGCCACAACATAGATATAATTTGAGGACTTTATGCTAAGGGAAATAAGCCAGACATACAAAGATAAATACAGTATGATTTCACTTATATTTGACTACCTTCAGTAGTCGAGTTCATGAAGACACAAGTAGAATGATGGTTGCTGAGAAGAGGAAGAGAGATAAAAGGGGAGTTGCCGTTTAATGACTATAGAAATTTAATTTTGCAAGGTGAGAAGAGTTCTGGAGACTGTTTCCTCAACAGTATGAATGCACTTAACACTGCTAAACTGAACACTTAAAAATGGCTAAAATGGTAAGTTTTATGGTATGTGTATTTTAAAATAAAAAATAAGAAAAAAACCCCCAATTTTCTGGTTCTTTTCCCTAAAGATTATATTTAGTAGATCTGGGATGGAGCCAAGAAATCTGTATATTCAAAAACTGCCCCAGTTCATCCTTCTGATCAGACTACTGTAGGAAATAGACCTTTTACATGGCTTAATCAAGTGCTTTCTCTTTTAGTGCTGAATTCATAGAGATTTTGAAGGTGAAAATGTCTTCCCACAGTAGTTTTTGTAAAGCTTTTCCTTCCAAGAAGAAGAAGAAAAAGAACTACAAAACCTTGCTTATCCTTGATCTTCTGGGTTTTTTTCTACAAAATAAATATAGAAACACCACAAGCAAACTATCAAACTCTAAAGATACTTATCTTGAAACTTCAGCATTAAAAACTCATCCATAAAGTCAAGAATCAAAGACTACAACAAAACAACAGAGAAGTTGGGCAAGCACTGCTTTCTGATTCATTCATTGGTTTCTTCTTTCACTCATGGAGAGATCAGATGAATTCAGGGAGAAATGAGGGAATGTAGAATATCAGAAAAGCAGCTCACTCAGAAATTCTCTCTGAAGTCTGGCTTCCCTAGGCTTTGCTGCCTTAACTTTTATAAAAGAAAGTCTCAGTGATATAGAAGCCTCCACTGAGTGTTTTGGAAAGGGCTCGATGCCAAAAAAAAAAAAAAAAAAAAAAAAAAAAAAAAAAAAAAAAAAAAAAAAAACCACGGGTTGAAATAGAATGGGTCCATAAGAAGGCAATGCTTCTTAATTTATCAAGACATAATCACAGTGGAAAAGGGAGTTTCTACAAAGTTTGTAGTCCTTTTATGGAGCAATGCAATTATAACCAGGGACTCACATGGACCAGTCCCTATATAGAGGTACACTGTACACAACAGCAAATATCTTATCCACTAATTTCTATTTTTTTGGTGTATGCTTTAATTTTCTATGTACTGATCATAATACATAAGTACAGAACTGCTTGTATGTGGACTAAATAAATAAATACACATAAATTGAGGGCATGCTCTTAAATGTTTTTTACTATTGAGGTAGGTGATCAATACAGTTTGATGTAGAACAGAGCTCCTCTATCTTTAGTGGGCTTCAGAATCCTCTGGAAGTCTTGTTAAGATGCAATTTTCTGGGATGCACAGGCAGAGATCCTGATTTGGTAGGTCTAGAGTAGGGCCTGAGAAACTGTGTTTTTAACTTTTTCCCATGTTGTGCTGACAGTGCCCATCCATAAATATGATTTGGGTAGTACTATTCCAGAGTAGTGGTTATCATACAATTTAGCCTTGGGATCCCTTTTTACTCTTAATAATTATGGAGGAAGCCAGGTGCAGTGGCTCATGCCTGTAATCCCAGCACTTTAGGAGGCTGAGGCAATAGGATCACTTGAGCCCAGGAGTTTAAGACCAGCCTGGGCAACAGGGTAAAATCCCATCTCTATAAAAAATTCAAAACTTGGCTGGGTGTGGTGGCATACAGCCATAGTTCCAGCAACTCAGGAAGCTGAGGTGGAAGGATTGCTTGAGCGTGGGAGGTCAGGCTGTAGTGATCTGTGATGGCTATTGCACTCCAGCCGCCTGGGTAACAGAGTAAGACCCTGTCTCAAAAAGAAAGAAAGAAAACATTGTAAAGGATTCTAAATAACTTTGTTCATCTATTGATATCTGTTGATATTTATTGCATTAGAAATTAAAATTGAAAAATTAAAAATATTTTAAAATTTAACAGCAATAAACCCCACCTGTTAACATAAATGGTGTATTTTTTAAAAAACTATATTTTCCAAAACAAAAAAAATCAGCAAGAAAAGTGGCTTATTTTATTATTTTAAATCTCTTTAATGTCTAGCTTAATAGAAGAAAGTTTTAGTTTCAATATATGCTTCTGCATCCAAACTTTTATATGTTACCTTGCTTGAAGTATATGAAGAAACTTTGCCCTTATATAGGTATGCAGTTGGAAAAGGGGGAAATGTTATATTATATGATAATATTATGGTATTATAATAGTCTTTTAAGATAATCATGGATATTTTTCTTTGGTATCGAAAACTCAAAACGTAGTTTATTAAAATTTAGTTGCAATATTTCTCTGAAATCTTATCAATGGTTATCTGAAAATCCACTTGTCTATCTTCCACTGTGAATGGTCTTATATCCATGCAAGATTCTGTAATATCATGAACTATTCACTGGAAAATATTGGTTCACTGAATTAAGGATATTTTTGAAATGTTGACATATTTCACTGTGTCATGTAAAAATAGTGGTTTTCAAATATTACTACCAATAACATCAGAAAAGTCTGTAAGTATTGAAAATCTGTCAAGCTAAAGTTTTCCAAAATTTTAATTTTTCACTTGAAAGCTTGAGTTCTATCGTTGGCAACAAATCCTATTGGTTATTTTCCTTGGAGTGATAGCCTCATTTTTGTTTTGTTTTACAAAAGGGTTGCAAAATACCAAATCTGAATAACCATAGTTTGTCACTTTTTCACTTAAGTAAAAAAGGTGGCTCATGCAGCTTGCCATTTGATTCACAATTACAATATATGTGCTTTCCATTTTGTCACATGGGATATTACATGTGCTCAAGGCTTTAAATAAAATTAATACCTTTTCACTGGCTTCTTAATGACATTATTCAGAAAATGGTCATTCCTTTATTTTACCACATACATACAGCAACAAATAAAACAATGGCTACTTAGTATATTTTGGTGCCACTGCCTTGACTTCATGCTAAGGAAGCAGCAGTACTACTCATCATTGTTTAGGCAGCATTAATGCAAATGTCAACACAATGAAAAAGAAGAATGTTTTATTATTTTCTGAAAATAATTTTGAACACACAACCCTAAACGAGTCATAGAACAACACCAGGGGTCTATGGACCCCGCTATGGAAAATGCTTTTCTAGAAAACAATGTAGAGCAGACATTGAAAATCAACTTGCAAATAGAGTTTAGCCTACAGATATATTGTATTTGGCCATCACAGTGCTTAAAAATTAAATTGAATTAGCTGTAAACATTTAAAATTAAAAGATTTCATATCAAAATATGGCTTTCAGATTTTTCTCGGTAGATCATAGAACTGGTAGCACTGGCTCCTCATTTCTTCATGGTAATGATAGGTTTTGGCTACCCCTTTTACATGAGGCAAACTTCTCAGTTGCTATAGTTCCCATTTTCATTCATTAAATTTACTGTCCTAGGTGTAAACCAATCTGTGTCCACAAATTGTGGTATTACAAAAAGAAAAAAAAAATAAAAGATGAAAAACAAAGCCTTTGAGTTGGATATGCCATGAGTTAAAAACTGCAACTCTTCCGCCTTACTAGCTATGTGACTTGTGACGTTAGCTCAATCTTTCTTATTCTCAGTTTCTTATGTTCCAAATGAGGATAATAATATGAAAGTCGTAAGGATTAAATGAGATTCTGAAAATAAAACACTTAGCTCAGAATCTGTCAACTCTATAAGTACATAATAAATGTTGGTTCTGTTGGTGGTGCCAGTTACAACAGAGCCACAGGTTCACTTAATCTTCATAATAACCTATGAGGTGATTCCATTTTAGAGATGAGGAAAATGAGGCACAGAAAAATTAAACCGCTTTCCCAGAATAACACAATCAATCGACAGCAACAGCTTTAAGGCCACTACTAATAAAAATGAGACAACAATGCCATATATTGAGCACTCATCATATTGCAGGCTCTACACTAATAATCTTCTATTTACCATCTCATTTAATCCCTACAACACCTTGTGCTGCAAGTGTCTTACTGACATTATGCAGATGGAAAAACTGAGGACCAGGGAATTGGAAGGATTTTCTTAAGATTAATAGCAGATCCTGGACTTGAACCCACACAGGGCTCCAGATTTTTTGTCCTTAACAGTCCCAAATTTCAGTGCTTTTTATACACTATGATGGTTAATATTGAGTGTCAACTTGATTGGATTGAAGGATGCAAAGTATTGTTTCTGTGAGGATGCTGCCAAGGAGATTAACATTTGAGTCAGTGGACTGAAGGCAGACCCACCCTCAAACTGGGGTGGGCACCATCTAATCAGCTGCCAGCATGGCCAGAATAAAAGCATACAGAAGAACGTGAAAAGGCTAGACTGGCTTACATTTTTGGCTTACACCTTTCTCCTGAGCTGGACCCTTCCTGACCTTGAACGGCGGACTCCAAGTTCTTCAGCTTTGGGACTTGGACTGGCTTCCTTGCTCCTCAGCTTGCAGATGGCCTACTGTGGGACATCACCTTGTGACTCTGTGAGTCAATACTCCTTAATAAACTCCACTTTGTGTATACATCTATTCTAGTAGTTCTGTCCTTCTAGAGAACCCTGGCTAATACATACAAATACTAGTAGGTGCCGAAATATGATTATATCTGTCTCTACTGGGTACGAGGTTTATTGCTATGTGGGGGCATCTGCAAAGAATAAATCTGTGCTACTTACTGCAACTTGTAGATGCCAGATCACATAGAGGCTTCTTTCTGTGAAACCCGCCAATATGTGCCAATAAAAAGAACAAACAGAAACATCTACAACACTCTAAATGTTTCAATACAATGAATTTGTAATGTATCATCTCACCTTCTTTTGGTACAGAAAACAGTTTAACACTCACAGAACTTTCAACATTTGTAGAAATAAATACACGCTTCCATCTTTACAAATATGTGATGATTTATGAATCATATAACAATGCATAATTAACTTGCTGTGAAAAATTAAGAGACTATGAACATGGCTGTTTTTTTCTTTTGCCAAATCTAGGGGTTTTAAATAATAAAATAAATTTACAGTATGTTATAAAAAAGATGATGCTGATTTCTGACTGTAATTAGAACCACCTGAATTTTGCTATCAAGTACTATCAAGTTTCCAAAACCCTTCCCTGACATTATAATATTTTAGATTTAGGTCACATTTCTAGGCAGTTGACATTCTCTCTTATTTGCAATTAAATTCTAAAGTTTTCACACAGTCTCTGGATCATCATAACATTTCCCATCTTTTCCTAAGTTGAAGAATGATCTGGCTTGGATTAATTGGATCTCAAAAACTAAAAATTACTGTTATTTCTAGTATTTTATTTCATTTTATCTTTATTTTGTTGTCAAAACTTACTGGTGATGAAACATCAGAATAAACTCACACTTTAAATTGTTTTGAAAATGAGCATACCAATTACACACAGGATGATGCCAAACTGCCCCTGAAATGCCGTGGAAAGCACTGATGATGACAAAATGCTAAGCTATCCAATGAGCAGTGGGTAGCTCAGTTGTGTAAATGCCCAGATATCAAGACATCTGGGTAATTAACTGAAGGCTTACCTTTTTATGATAATGAATGCTGCATCGACACCATCAAACAAGGGATCATTTTGCAGACGGAGAGGTCATCATTATTAAATGCTTTGCTATGTGTCTCATATTGGTGAGTACAATGCATTATCTCTTATAACTATCTTATTAGAAAGATGAGCTACCATCATCATTTTATAGATAAGGAAACAGCCTTAGATCAAGAAACTTTCCACAAATCCGAGAGCTAGCAACTGGTAAGGCTGAGATTTGAATGCGTTTCTGTTTGCATTCAAAGTCTAAGCTTTCCTCATGCTGGAGGCATGGTACAGATCAGGTGCTGCAAATGGAAATGGCCAGGGTCCAGGTGGATTGTATGAATTTGTGAACATGGTCATGTTTCAGACCATGGGGAATGGCCAGCTATGTGAAAAACTGAAGAATGCATGCCTTACCTGACAGCTTTCAAATCCAGAGTTCTAAAAAGCATGATGCAGGAAAATAAAGCATAATGATCTTGTCTTACCAGTTCTTTAGTTTGTCACAATGGTATAGACAAAGAAAAAATAATCCTTTATGTATGGATTTCTTTTTCTATTTAGCAACTAGCTGTTTAAACTGCTGAAATCTGTTTAATGAGAATTTATCATGCCAGGCATGGTGGCTCACATCTGTGACTTCAGCACTTTGGGAGTCTGAGGATGGCTTGAGCCCAAAAGTTCGAGATCAGCCTGGGCAACATAGTGATACCCTGTCTCTATCAAAATAAAATAAAATGGCCACAAATAGTGGCTACTCACTCAGGAGATGCCTGAGCTCAGGAGCTTGAAGCTGCAGTGACCCATGATCATGCCACTGTACTCCAGACTAGTTGATAGTGAGAACCCATTTTTTTTAAAAAAAGGAAATTATCAGTGAAGGAAAGGTCTCCATTTTACTGATCTGAGTGAATTACAGATTAAAAGTTTAAAAGCAGTGACTGGAGAGATGGCCAATGATTTCAAACTTTCCTCTTAAATGCTTAATGGCTTTTTACTATAGAAAAATGTACATTTTAGTATTTAAAGTTTCCTAGAAATTATAGTTCAGTGGTGAACTACCATCAGGCAAGTAGCCAATGAGAAGGTCTGAATCATCTATTGGTTTAAAGAACTGGGCATTTGAATTTAATTGACTGAATATAGAATTCTTTATCAGGTATATGCAAAGCCTTTTACAATAACTACAATTTGCTTACATTTATTGGAGTGTCAAAGGAAAGAGAAGCATTGAAATATCTTAGATGCTTTCTGGTAAATATGGTGAGTAAAAATTGGGTTTCAATATTGTATAAAGAATGGCTCAGTATCAGGTATACTAATCTAAATTCTGACTTTGTCAGGAGAGGCAAGAAACGAATGGACTTTTCCTAATTCTCTAAGTAAGCCAGTGGCAAAGTACAACAAAAACACAGATTTATTTAGGCCACTGTTAACACATGTAGTGTGGGTTGGGGTAGAGCAACTGATCACAAACAAATGGGTTGTTTTGAAAACAACTGGCTGGAATCAGTTAAACATCTGGCAAAGCCAGCTGGCAAGTTGATGACATCTACCCTTGTGTGTGACAAGGTAGTTGAGATGACCACCAAGAGAGATTTTGTAGCCTGTAGCTGTGGAAATTGTTAAGAGAAGAGATCATTATTTGTTCTGGGTGGATTAGAGTCCCCGGAGGCTGGGGACTACAACCCATGGACCTTTCATTGCTACTTTGTGTGTAGATGCAGCCACATTCACCTCTTTAAAATTCCAATAAACTTCCTACCTTTGCAAGATCATGTGTTGCCATGGAATGTAATCAAAGGATGGGTTAAAATAGCCTTGGTTATGATTCTTGCCTTGAAATTAAACCCCAGCAGGCAAATTGTTTCCCTTTTCCCTGAGAAGATTTAAAATCCAATTTATCCGAAGTTTCTATTTAAACTGAAAACACTGTAGCATCTCATGGAAAGTGAAATCAATCTCTTTAGAAATAGGGAGAAGAGAAAGTAGGAGGGGAGAATGTGGTCCAAGTGTATGAAGATTAAAACTTGCTTTTTCAAAGATTTTGAAATATGAGAGACTACCTCTGCCTCTAAGATTAATGATGGATCCTTGGGACAGAATCATTCTGTTTAACTGCTTTCCTGGTTGCTTAATAGGTATCTTGAACTTAATATATCTAAACCCGAACTCCTCATTCTGCTTCTGCCCAGTTTCTTTTTCTCCTAGGCTTTGATCATTCAGAAAACAGAACCAAAAACCTAGCTGCTTATGCCACCCCCCAGAAATCATCTTTTGTTCCTCTTTTCACCTCACCCCCCAATCCAATGCATTGAATCTTATCTCTATGACATATCCCAAATTAATTCCTCTCTGCTACTCTTACCCTGGCTCATCCCCTTTCACCTAGACCACTGCAATAGCCAACTAACTATTTCCCTTGCTTCCACTCTTGCTCTAGATATTCCATTCACTACTTAGTAATCACAGTGATCTTTCTAAAACTATGCTGTCCAATGTGGTAGCCACCAGGTAGAGCACCTTCTGATCCCTGGAAAGGTGGCTGGTTCCAACTGAGATGTGCTATACATCTAAATTACACACTGGATTTTAAGATTTATTACAAAGAAAAAATAATGTAAAATAGGTCATTAATAATTTTTCTATTGATTACATGTTGAAATGACAATAATTTGGATGCATTTGGAGTAAAGCAATATCAAAATTAAGTTCACCCATGTCTTTTTACTTTTGAATGTAGCTACTAGAAAATGTAGAGTCATGTGTGATTCACACTGTATTTTCATTGGACAGTGTTTGTAAAATGTATGTATCAGATTATAAATTCTTCAGTGGCTTCCCAAGGCATGAAATAAAGCTTAATACCTGAGTCTAGAAAGCTGTAAGTGACCTGGCTCCAGCCGCCTATTGTTTCCCTCTATAAACTTCGGGCTCCAGTGACATTGGCCCTTTGCCTGTTTTTTAACATGTGAAAGGCATTGTCCTCTCAAAGGTTTAGCTCTTGCTGTTCCCTCTGCTCCAAAGGCTTCTCTCCCACACGTTTACCTATATCAGCCCCACGGAATCGGTTTCAGGGAGATATTTTTCAAACCACCCTAGGTAAAGTAAACTTCAAGTCTTCCAACCACATCTCCCTGTCTACCCTTCTTTATAACAACTAGCATTCTCTGAAATTACCTTGCTGCTCATTTTTTTTTTCTTCTTTTCCCATTCCATCAATGCCAACTGGGACAAAATCCCTCTATAACAGAGTAGCGGGCGAGCTAAATATAACTTCACAATCAGACGCTACAACTGAGCACATAGTAAGTGTTCGGTAAATATTTTGCTAAATGGATTAATAAGCAAGATGTAAATGGATTTTGTAATCCATGAAGCATTATATAGAACAGGGTACATATTGTCTACAAATAATTTTCTGCTACAAGAGAACAGTTGAATAGCTTTGAAAGAGATCATATGTAGACTTTTGGTCTACCAAGCCAAAAATGTCTGTTCTTTACAGAAAATGTTTATTGACCCCCGACATATGCATCTATTTTTTAAAGTTATGTGAGATCCTTTATGAGTTGCGCCTTGTCTGTCTCCAGTGTGTGCTGGGTTACTTCCTCATTCCCATTCTGGGCTGTAGCTGAGCTAGACCACTTGCTGAGGCCTGGATGCACCTTTTAATTTTTATTATCCCTTTTTAGTTGGCCATTCCCTAGTTGAGAATATCTGTCTTCCCCAGGTCTGGCAAAGGCCTATATTGGTTGCAAGGAACAATAGAATTGATCTTAACTGGCTTAAGAAAGAAGTTGAATTTAGTGGCTCCACAAATTAAACAGTCTAGGGATAGGACTAACTTCAGGCACTTCCAGGACCATAGGCTTAAACTCTGTCAACAGAATCTGGTTTCCTTCTCTCCATTGCTCTGTTCTTCCCCTAATGTTAGCTCAAAGCCCAGGCAAATTTTCTACTTGTGGTGGTAAGAAGGCTTCCAGGAGCTCTGAAAGTCCTGAATCCATCACCTTGACTAGAAGAATGTGTTGTTTAAATTGGCTTAGAACTAGGTTAATGTCAGCTTGCTGGGTGAGGTCTGTAGACAGTGCTACAAAAAGACAGAGAGTAGAGGAGATTATTTTCTTGAGAATATCAGGACTTTTAAACCAGGAGAAGCAGGCAGTGAAAACTGTGTGGCAAAGCTCATGGATACCTGCAACTTCATCCTTTAAGACTTGATGGAAATGCTATCCCCTTTTGTAAGTTTTCACTGACCCCTTTGCCACTCTTCTAGGTGATTTCTGCACCCATTCTCATCTCCCTGGTCTTTTCTGTATGTCAGCCTCGCCAACCCACGTGGTAATAATTGGTTAACTTGCCTCTCATTTGCAGAGGCGTCCAGCTTCTTTTCTTCTTGGTGTTTACAATATCCAAATACAGTGCCTGATATACAGGAGGAGCCCAGTAAACGCAGACTGAATGTTCAAGAATGTATGCTGGATCTCTTTTTTTGAGTAACAGATTCTGTGTAAAGCTTGTATCTTAGGAGAATTACTCTAGGAGGGTGAATTTGTGAAGATTTCAGCTAGAAGACCATTACTGTGTTCCAGGACCAAATGAAGAGGAATGAGTCAAAGATGCTGGGCCATGGCAGTAAGAAAAATGATGAAGGAACTCGATATGAAGAAATGCTGTCTCTGTATCGGTGATTTAGACATAAATTTCTAAATTATTGATTAAAAACTTAGACCAATTAAAAAAGGTACCACATACTGATATTTGCCTATGTGCTAGGAACTGTATAATCTGCTTTATATAAATTAACAAATTAGAGTCTTCCAATACCTCTGGAGGTAAGGTAATAGTCTAAATTTAGAGTAAAGAAAGAGTTTCAGTAATGTTAAGCAAGCTGTCCAAGGTTATGCAGTGAGTTAGGACAGAATTTAGATCTGAATGAAACTCTGCCTCTAATGGGTGTGCAGTCATGAAAGTTAAAAGAGGTATGTAACATCATCCAATTCTTCTAGCAGTCTTTTAGACCCGAAGATGAATGACTTTGAGATTGAAAGTATATATTAGTTTTAGCAGTTTGAGCAAGATACCACTTTTTTGTGGTAATACTCTTCAGACAGTTAATAGATTAAAACACTCACTGTTGATAGACTCCCCAGTCCACTGTCATAGTAAGGTCTCAGTTGATCTCCCTGATGGTGCCAGATAATGTCAGAATTCAGATAAAAGTCAGGAGTTGAATAAAGAGCTCATGGCTTTGTTGTCACAGAATCAACTCTCAAATCCAGCAGTCAGAGAGATATTGAAAGTCAACCATCTATCTTCAAAAAAATGACAGTTTATGTATTAGTTTGTTTTCACAAGGCTGATAAAGACATATGTGAGACTGAGTCGTTTATAAAGAAAAGAAGTTTAATGGGCTCACAGTTCCACATAGCTGGGGAGGCTTCACAATCATGGCGGAAGGCAAGGAGGAGCAAAACACATCTTACATGGCGGCAGGGAAGGGAGAATGAGAGAACCAAGCAAAAGGGGTTTCCCTTTATAAAACCATCATATCTCATGAGACTTATTTACTACCACAGGAGAACAGTTTGGGAAATTCAAGATGAGATTTAGGTGGGGACACAGCCAAACCATATCAGTTTATAAGGCGACCGAACTTACAGGGATTCCTATAGTCCTTATGCCCTCATTATTTGCTGTATGAAACAACAGTTACTGACAATTAACTGGATTTCTGGCCTACTTCTTGCTCTCAAAGAGTTAATAATATAAAAAGGATGAAAGAGACACCTAGAGTTCTGAGGATTTGAGAGGGTCATAAAATACTAGAAGGGACATTACAGATCATTTAGGTCAGTAGTTCTCAAGACTTAATGTGCTTCAGAATGACCTGGAGGACATTGTTATAACACATGTTATTGCACCTCACTCACAGACTTTCTGATTCAGTTTGTCCTGAGTAGACCCCAAGAATTTACATTTCTAATAAGTTTCCGTATCTTACTGATGCTATTTGCATGGGAACCACACTTTGAGAGCCACTGATTTAGGCCAAGCATTTCATTGTGCAAATGAGAGAATCTGAGCTTAGAGAAGTGAAAGACTTGTTTCAAACCACGTTAGCTAATATCACAGCTGAAAATGAGGGCTCATCTCTAATGTGGTAATGTGTGTGTGTGTGTGTGTGTGTGTGTGTGTACGTGTGTTTGAGTGTGAATGTATATGTGAGAATGTATGTATATATACTTATTTTTCTGGCCTATGAAATATCTATTACTCCTTGTTCTGATTTAACAATGTCTCCCCTCTTCTAAGTCCCTATGATTTGAATGAAGTTGGTATCACAGCCACCTGCAGAGAAAAGAGTCTGAAAAATACTAGAAATGCCTTCAGAATTCACATAGCCCCTCTAATTGAGCATATCCATTTTCCAGAATCTATCCTATAAATATAACCTCACATTATATAAAGATATCAAGTATTGCGTTTATCCCAGCATTGCTTTACTAAGAAGAAAACAGCAAAATACTGAAAGGTCCACCAAGAAGAGACTGTTCAATTGAATCATCGTAGATGCCTATAATGGAATCTCATGTAGCTATTTCATAAAATAAGAGAGATGTGCTGACATTGACTTCTGGAAGTCTTGCATTTAGGACCTTAAAAGAGCTATAAGATCTAAGAAGTGAGAAAAAGCAAGATGTAAACAATGTCTAAAGCTGTCATTTATACAGAGTAGAATTATGTGTATTCACATATACATACAGCCAATATATTAGCATATATGTGTATGGAGCTACAGTTTGCATGGTATAGATATAAATATATATATACACACATATACATATATATATTTATGTGTGTGTATATATATATACATATATAACATAAAAGTGTATATGTGACTACTAAAATATATTTCAATATTTCATAAAATTGATTTTAATATTGGAGTCTTTAATATAGAAATATAGAATTGGGTATTTCCACATACAACACATACCTTTTTCAAATAATCATTTATTCATTTAAGTAACATTTTTTGATTTTGTGTACCTTTACATGTTATAGTTCAGGTTGTTCTTATGTTAAATTTTATAACTTGCTGGTTGTTTCAAGGTGGAACAGAAGTTGAGGACCACTTGCAATAATGTCTTAGAATTGATAGGCTCAATCTACAACATCATATTTTATAGCTAATTAACTACCATGGCACAGAAATGATTCCAGAATGTAAGGGAAGAGTCATTCTTTCAGCTTTTAGTTTTTATGGAAGGTGAATAAATATTCACTGAGAAAGAGTCCCATATTTTTCTGAGTCTAAGCCTTACTGAAAGTAATTTCAACTTTTTTTTCTTACTTCCACTTTGTGTCATAGATGCTGCTAGATGTTTTATCTCAAACAATTTGCTGAAAGTCTTCCAGATATCTCATTTAGAAAGGGCCTGCTGACTTTCTTGCTGAGGACCATAAGCAGATCAAATAAATATGCACAGGTGCCTTGAGCATGTTATAAGCATCACTGAGAATTATCCTCAACTCTTCTGTCAACTTACCATACCATGTTCCAATTTGTTAAACAAAGAGAGTGGCAAAGTTAGGAATACCTAATGAGACAGCAAATGCTGCTGCTGTTACCTATGAGAATTCAGAAATCACAAGGAATACGTCTGCCCATACCTCCCAGGACGAACTTCAGTCTTGATATCTGATAATCGTCTTTGCTCTAAATTTCATTCCACAATTTAAAACACTTTCCCCTTTTCTGCTGGACAAAGCAAAAGATCTAAATCTCTCATGAATGGATGAATGATTTCCAAGCCATTAGTGAAACTATTTCCAGGTTACTGATGGTCCATGCACCTCATTCTAAACTCAAATTATAAAACTCAAGTTAAAATGACAATGAGTTATCGCTATACATCCAACAATATATATGTTTCAAAACCTAAACCTGATAATAACAAATATTGGTAGAACCTCTTTGGAACACTGGCTGTATCTTCTAAAGCTGAAAATATATATATTCTGTGACCTAGAAATTCCACTCTCAGGCTTATATCCAACAGAAATATTTATATATGTTTGCCAAAAGATATATAAAGAATGTCTACAAAAGCACTGCTTATGCCTGTAATCCCAGAAATTTGTGAGGCTGAGGTGGGCAGACCACCTGAGGTCAGGAGTTTGAGACCAGCCTGGCCAACATGGTGAAACCCCATCTCTACTAAAAATACAAAAAAAAAAAAAAAATTAGCCAGGTATGGTGTCACATGCCTGTAATCCCAGCTACTTGGGAGGCTGAGGCAAAAGAATCACTTGAACCCAGGAGGCAAAGCGTGCAGTGAGCCAAGATCGTACCATTGCACTCCAGCCTGGGAGATAAGAGCAAAACTCCATATCCAAAAAGAATTTTTTTAAAAAGCACTCGTTATAATAGTCCCAACCTGGAATCTACTTGAATGCCCCTTAAAAGTAGAGTAAATTTTTAAAATGTGGTACATTCATTCTGTGGAATTCAATATATTAATGAGAATGAAAAGAAATAAGTATTATCTACAACAATATGAATGAATCTCACAAACAAATTATGTTAAAATATATTAAAAAGTATATACTATATATAAAATATGTAATTGTGTTGTATAATTTATAGTTCAAAAAAAATAGAAACTAATATACGGTATTAGAGGTCAGGATAATAGATACCCTTGGGGGAAGGTAGAATTTGAAAGGAGACACCAGGGGGCTCTCTGAGATGTTGATCACATTGTTTCTTCATCTGACAGGTGAGTACATGGGTGTACTTACCTTGCGTAAATTCCAGCAGCTTTTTAGTATTTATGTTATACATTGATCAAAATACTAAAAATTAGCCATTTTGATAAAATGTACTCATTTTACTAATAACTATACTAATATTGATATAAAATACTAATAAGTATAACTAATATTGGTATAAAATTTTCTAGTTATAAATGGGTTCTTTTAAAGGTTATAACGTTTAAAAAAAAGTATTGGATCCTGGTAACAAATCCTATCAATGTAAGAGGATGGGTATTAGAAAATAATCCTCAGGGTTAATTTAGCTGTGGCTTCAGGTCATCGCATACCTTTTAGCCACAACTATTGAATAAACAATGGGTATTTATGAAGCCACCTTAAGTCGATTTGAAAAATTGTATTTATTAGGCTTTTTTAATCATATGAAACTATTCATTATTACTCTACACTTCCAAATATGTAAAAATAGAAGTAAAGTTTAAGGTAGTTAAAATGGAATTCTTCACACCTTTGTATATGCCCTCAAATTCCCCAGTGCCTCATCTCTGCATTTTTAAAGACTAGTTGAGTTCCATGCTTCCCTTCCATAATCTTTGTGCTAAACAGGACAGGTTCCAAGCACTTTTGTCGCTGTGTTGAATGGCTGCACGTTTCTGAAAACTGTGGCTATCTTAAACTTAACAGCTGAAGGTCAGGCCCTTCAAAATGAGAAGCCAGCATTTAAGAAGTGGCTCTGGAGGTTGGGACTGGAATCTTTTCGCATCTGACCCTGAGCAAGAGAGGTTTCAATTTCAACATCAATGGTGAACTCAAAAAACCAGAGCTCCCTTGATAAAGAAGTAGGACCTTGGCTAATCAGTTCAGCATATCTCATCTCAGCTGTGAGGAACTCTCCATTTTTCTAATACAAAATAGGAAAAATGCAGCCATACTGAAAAAAACAAAGCCACACTAATGTGATAAACAAGAACTTTGTCCTGGTAGTCAATGTTATCTGTGCCATTTTCATGCTTCTCTCTTGGGTATACTGTATTTCCCCCTCTACTAGAAACCATATCTTACTGATGATTTTTTTGGCTCACTGTGTCTTAATCTCTTGTATGCCTTTTCATGTATGACCTCTGAATTTGCTTTTCATGAGAAGTAATAGAAATGGTTGGGAATATAGTTAGATAATTTCCAAGGATTTATAAAGCCAAGATGCAGCACCTGCTATACTCCCATGTAAACTTGGTTCTTTTGACAACCACTGCATTAAACTATTTCAGGTTACTAGAGATGAAGTCTGCACACTGAGTTCATACCTTAGTGAATTTGACTCTGCTAGATTCTACCAGACAACTTCCAAAGTGTTTGAAGCAAGTTTTGACAGCTGAATAGCTCTGGCTTGCTTCTTTGGATGGTACAGCAAATTCACCATAGGTCTTAGTAATGGGACACAGGTGTGGAAATCGACCTCCAGGCAAAGCTTGAGAGTCACGAATGGATGAATGGGTAAGTGTTTCATTCCCATTGCAACCCCTGTTTCTAGCCCCTTTAGAGAGGTGAAGAAGTCTAGTATAGTGGTGAAAATAAAGGCTCTGGAAACACACAGACTTATATCTGAGTAATCTTAGTAAACTTGGTTTACTCAATTTTTGTTTCATTGTTTACATATGGGACCAATAATAATAACATACTATTATTATGGTATTAGACAACAGTTCTGTAAAGGGTCTAGGAAATTATTTGACAATTAAATTGTAATCAAGAAGTAGGATAGGTTGGCATTTTATTTACCTGGGGTGATACATACTCTTGCAGATATACACTTAATACTAGATCTGAGCTAATTCACTTTGCTCATGTTGACCTTTATCTCCTTGAAAACTTTCTTCATTCAACAAATGTTTATCCAGCACCTTCCATGTTTCAGGCACTATTAGGCCCTGGGGATGTAGTATAGAAAAAGTTAGAAAACGTTAATCTCCTCTTGGAGGTTGCATACAACAACAAAGCTAGTTGATGGAGTAACTAGAAATGGGGAATGAGCATGCTGCCTTAAGTAGAGAAAGCCTCTCTGGAGTCTTTTCTGAGCACAAAGCACACTGGAAAGCTAAGTGATCAAGGACTGGAAAAACATTTCCTTTGCATAACGTTACTTGTCTGCACTGGGTCTGCTAGGGCAGACAACTGCGGAGGCCTGAGGCTTGGTATCTCAGGTAATCATTCTACCTTTGACCAATTCCAGGTGAGAAGGATGCAAACCAAACAACAAGGCTGCTGCTGTCTCGTGGCAAGTTTCATGATGGAAACAATGCTACCCACTAGTAGGACCACTAGATTTTTGGTGTCTGGTGATGAGTGCTATAAACATAAAAATAGACTGGAAAGTGAAGAAAAGAATCCCATGTAGCAAGTTATACAGCTAAGGCATGGCAAAATATTATTCATTTTCTATCTGTCCTGGATTGTCTGTCATCAATTCAACATCATAATCATCACTGTAATCAATCATCATACCCTTCTCCGTTTCCTCTTGCTCACTGGGAAGAACCTTACCACTGTATATCTTAGAATCCTATTCCTCATAGATTTCCTAGCTAGGTACAGTCAGTGAGCTTCCAATGTCTCATAGAATATCTCTCTGACTTTTCAAAAGAGAAAATAGGAGAGCCAGTCTTGAAAGTGAGCAATAAATGAGAGATGATTACATGTTTCACATGCTTCCTTCCCACTGAACAGCAATGAAGTCTCCTGAGTGTCCCTTTTCAACTTTCTTCTTTCAACATCCTATACTACTGGGATACTAGCAACTAAAATTTTATTAAATATTTTATTTTATAAACATTCTTATTTATAAAAAGTTATAAATATTAATCTTTTATGATTTTAAAGGTATTTTTAAAACTCTGAAAATACTCCAGATGCATTCTTGTCTCTGACCTTTTAAGCCTTTGCTAGCTCTGATCTTAACAATTGCTCGGAAAGGAGCTTCAGTTTGAACCATTGTGGTATATTACTTATTTCTTTTTCTTTCTTTTCTTCTGTGACTTTCCAATGAACCAACCACGTTGACCAGGAATAATTTGACACCTCGTGGAATTTATTTCTTACTAAAAATGATGTAGCTATTGATGAGTTGGCAGTTTTTAAAGTCATGCAGACAGCAAACATATGTCTTTCTTAGTAACTAGATTTGCAGATAATAGAAAAGTGCTGATAATGTGGGCTCCAAGGTGGATATAGCTACCCAGGGAAGAAGCCCCATAAATCTCAAAAATCTCAACAATATTTCCAGCTCTCAACTATTGGTAGTAATGGGGGTCTCAGAGAGCACAAATACTGTAATTGAAATTCACTGATAATCTCAAAACTTCATTTTATCTAATCGTTTCAGAGCCCTCTTGGGCTAAACTCTTGACAGGAAGGGATAACAACTGGTCAGTGTGACTGATTTGGGTTTCATCCCAGCCTTCCTGTCTTGGCCCAGCCTAGCAGTGGGGATGTTTTGCCAGGGAAAACAGTAAATGCAGGAAGCAAAGCCTGTCACTGAGAGATCAGGAGGGTAATTCAGTTCACATCTCACAAATACAAGGAACTTCAATTATAACTTTCGATGATACTGTCAAATAAGGTTTTGTACACATAGTCTCAGAGGCACACGTAGGATTGAAAGAAAAGTATATTCTTCATACATATTTCAACCCCTATGCCATTTCTAGAACACCACCTCACAAGTCTAGGTACCACAATTAACTTTTTTTTACCTTCTAATATTATGGTGTGAATAACGTAATTATACTGCGTTACTTTCATTTTGAAAACAGAAGCTTAAATTTGTTAGATGTATATCCTTAAAATAGTCAAAAAATTGGAAACCTTTTACTATATATTGGTTTTCTATTTTGTTTTTGTTTTTATATGTATTAGGGCCCTGTCAAAGGGCATGTGGTTTGTGGCACTGGAAGAAAATTTAAGAGAATTTAAGAACTAGATGATCATATCTTGACATCACAGTGAAATACCTGGTTATTTTTACTTTTAAAAGACAGATGCTTCCCATTAAATGTTTACTATAATGTTCACAACTCTATCTAGTTTCTGGAACATTCACTGATAACTATTCTGTCATTGATGAAACTCTACTGAGGCTCCCCTGAACTCTTTTTTTTCCAACTGGGCCTGAGTTTCTGATTTTCATGTTTGTCTCTGCATTTTCCAGTTTTAGCAAGAATTCTGGTAAATCATTTTGGCCAGGACCTCCTGCTCTTGAAATCTGCTCATCCTCGAAATCAGGTTCCTCATCCTCCAGCATCTCCTAGGTTATGTCTGAGGACCCTGATCTGCCTTTAGCAAGAATCTTGTTAGACCAGTTTAGCCAGAATCTCCCTTTACCCCTGATGCTTCCTCTTAGTAATTTTCTATCCACTGACCCTACACTGCTCCTTGGCTGTAAATTCTCATGCTGTATTTGGAGTTGAGTCCAATCTCTCAACTCCACTGCAGTGGTCTTTACATCTATCATCACAGGCCCTTGAATAAAATCTTCCTTACCATCTTTGATAAATATCATTGAATATTTTTTTCTTTAACATCATTCACCCATAACCATGGTCTTAGTATGACTGTACCTTGGTTAATGAGCTAGTGTTAAAATAAAAATACTGAAATCAGATAGTAGGGTCTGAGAGGACTTGAAAACAGTGTTTATCATTAGGATATAAGCAGTTCGACATTATAATGGGAGTGTAGATAACTTGGAGGGCTCAAGATTTTATACTGGGACCAAGTGTTTCAAGGGATGTTCATACAGGACTCAGTGCTTCAAGGGGTATGGCCTTTGCCAGGTCATTAGCCTTCTCTGAATATTTGAAAAGGGGGGATGGCAACATGTACATTTTAGTATTGCTATAATTTAAGAGAAAATACATATATTGTATCAGTCAAGACAGGCTGAGTCACATCATCAGAAGAAACAGTATTCTGACTTCAAAGGCTTAAAACAAAGGTTTATTTCTCACTTCCATGCCCACTGTAGATTAGCTGGGAGTTCTGCTCCATCTCTCATTTTTGTTTGTACTCTGGGAATTACAGCAACAGATCAGCCACTATCTGCAACATTGCCAGCTACTGTAGCTAAGGAAAAACTCTGTATGGTCTCAAATTAATAAATAATGCTTTGCGGAGAAGTGAAGAATGCCACTTGCACTCATATCCAGCCCAACCTCAAGAGTGCCAGGAAATGGGTAAGCCTACCATGTGGCCAGAATTAGAAGGATATGTGCAATATTTAGCAACAAGTGCAAGTACAAAGCCTGACATACTCAACAAATGATAACTTCTACCTTAACAATTACACAACACAGTCAGTTCTCCATAGACTGATATTGGACGGTCTTTTGTTACAGTTATCTGTGGAAGAGATGCTGCCTGAAATTCCCTCCCCTATTCCACCCCTTACTTCCCTGCCTAGTATACTATCTTCTTTTGATAATTTATTTCCCAAGTTTTTGTTGTATACATAATTTCCTAGCAAAAAAATAATATTTTTCAGTTAGGAATATTCATGTGTCTAAGAACAAATGGATTTAAGTGAAATGATTGTTCTTAAAAGGAAAGGCCATATCCTTCTCTGTCTTTTCTCTTTCTTGGTGGTCAGAATATGGACCTGATGGCCAGAGACAAAGTGGCCACCTTGTCCCATGAGCTAACTTTGGAATAGATATAACCAACAGTAAGAAAGCAAGATAGAAGACCCACCATTCTAGTTCCGAAATACCTGCCTCTAGACTTTAACTTCAGAAATAGATTTCTAGGTAATTTCACTCATAGCTATTTTGGATTTCATTGCTTCTTTTACTTTTCAACATTATGAAGAACTAGGACAGGACCTAGCAAATGTACACGCAGATGTGTCAGTTAGAATGCATTTGGCTGCAACTAATGGAATATTCCAAATTAGTAATGGCTTATACACTTAAGACACCTAGAGATGTCTAGACACAGATGATTATACAGTTTTGATATATAATAGATTCAGATTCTGTCTTTCTAATCTGTGATCTTTAGCATGTTGAGTTTGGTCACTATATGGTTACAAGGTATCTGTCGCAAAGCTAGTTGCTCCCAGTAGCATTCAAGGCACAAAGAGGAAAGAGGATCTCTGTTATCTCTATTTTTATCAAGAAGCAGTAACATTTACCAATCTTTAACACTGATCCCTGCTCTCTCCCCTCCCATCCACCCAGCAAGGAAGCTTCTTAAGTATCTAGGATAAAGCCACAAGCCCATCCCTAAGCCAGTCGCTAGCAAGGGGGGTTGGAGTTATGACCTATGGTTTAGGACATCATGACTCATCTCCCAGGCTGGAGAATGGGCTGTCCTTCTCTAAGTATGCTGCAGCCCAAATAAAATCAGGATTCTATAGATTAAAGAAGAAGGGGAAAACAGTATTTGCCTCAGCGGTTAAAGTGTCTCTTTGATTTCTTCTCTCCTTTTGGCACTTAGCAAGTCATGCAATGCCATGTTTATTCTAAACACATGGAACTACAAAATGAAAGGGTAGAAAGAAAGGATATCTTTCCTTCACACTCTTACCTTCAGTTTATTCTCAAATAGCAGGCATTGGCTACACTGCTTTTTAAACAAATCATATAATGTCACTACCATTGCTTAAGACCCACCAAAAATGTGCCATAGCTTGGATGAAAACATCCACACCTCTGTCTGTCCTCTACAAGGCCCTGCACTATGTGACCCTGGTTTTCCTTAGTTCCACATCTCATGCCACTGTCTCCTTTCACTGCTCCAACCAGAAGGTACTTCTGACAGTTTTGCAAGAGTTACGGACTCATTTCCACCTTGGAGATTCTGTATCTACTGTCATTGCTCCCTACAAAACTTTACCACATAGGCTTCTCTTTGTCCATTTCAAGTACCTTCTCAGAGAGACCTTTTCTGGACATGTAATCTAAAGGAGCTCCCTTCATCCCAACTCTCTCTTTATCTGGCTTTGTTTTCCTCATTGTAATTGCACTATTTGAAATGACTGAGGAATGCATGTATATTCTTTCTGGACTTTCATTCACTGTTCTATCCCTACTATACTGCAAGCTAAATGAGAGCCAGGGCTTTATCTTTTTTTTTTTTTTGAGACAGAGTCTTGCTCTGTCACTGGGTTTTGGAGTGCAGTGGAGTGATCTTGGCTCACTGCAACCTCCATCTCCCAGGTTCAAGTGATGATTCTCCTGCCTCAGCTTCCCGAGTAGCTGGAATTACAGGCATGTGCCACCACACCCAACTAACTTTTTGTATTTTTGTAGAGATGGGGTTTCACCATGTTGGCCAGGATGGTCTCGATCTCCTGACCTTGTGATGCACCTGCCTCAGCCTCCCAAAGTGCTGGGATTACAGGTGTGAGTCACTGTACCCAGTGACAAAAAAAACTGTTTTCTTTGTTTTATTTGTCTACAAAGTTCCAGCAAGTAGAACAGTCTCTGGTATATGGTAGGTGCTCAGCAGATGAACAGAAAGTTGGGCTATGCTGGAAGTATTCTTTCCTGTGTGGTTAAAGAAAATGGCATGAAATCAATGTTCCTTTGCCTATAAAAATGAAATAACATCCTACCTCATCAAGAGTATGTTGACTCAAATCTATTAAGGGGCCTATAAAACAGTTATTTTGAAAATAATATGTGAAAACCTACCCATTCAATAAGTAGTACTGTTTTAATCCATGTAGTTCACTGAATTTGTCTAAACCTGACTTAAAATTCTTTTTCATTACAGTGCCCATCTTACTCAAGATGACTGCTCAGGAGGCTATGAAATTGCCTGTGAATGCTATGGTCCATAATTCAACAGTTATGGAGCAAGGAGAAAAAAACTGAATACCGTCCTCTTTCCAAATTTATAAAAAACCTAAAAACTGTCATCAGATTTTGACTTCATCCAACATGACACCCAACATCAATGGACAAAGCTTGTTCTTGGGGATGTGGGCATGCTCACTATTTATATGGAGCTTTTCTTTCTATGAAAATTTGGAACACAGGACATGGATCCACATTCACTGTGAACATAAAAAGGGAGTTTATAAGTAACAAAGATGGAGTAGAGAAGTTACACAATTCAATAGGCAAGGATAGCTGGGGGCAGATCCTGAGAGGAAATCAAACTAATTATACAATTAGAATTCTAATATGTATTAAAAAAAACTAATCAAAAACTGAATAAAATAAAACCTTTTGATAAAAACCTTGTAAGTGACAGCATTTGAGTTGCAAGTTATTTAAATCAGTTCTGAAATGAAACAGTGGTTTTTCCACTATGCTCCAGAAAATAGATGCTCGCTAAATAACTCCTTTAACTTTTCTCTGGCATCTATTGATTATATTCATAGAAATTAGGAGGAGAAGGCAATTAAGTTTAAATTTTAATGGTGTTCCACTGCTGTTAATTTACTGGCTGATTCTATCAATGCGTCAACTTGGATAGAAATCTATGTCCCCCAACCCATGTGCTAGAAAATGCTATGATGTCCTTTCAGCTAAAATTATGATAACCAAATAACTAAGAAGCAGGGACTACACAAGGTCCCTATAGAGAGTGACAACAGTTGCCTATAGGAGTTGCCCAATCTACATTTTTAAAGAGGCTACTTAAATTGAAAATAATAAACCTTGAGAGTTGTTTTGTTTACCTTACTACTTGCCAATTTTGGAATTCACTAAATGGTATATATACCACACTCATAACAAAAAGGAAGTTTTTCCTACCAATGACAGCTAAAATATTACGTGCCATGGAATTTCATTTTGCTTGTCAGACAGTGAAGTCTCAGATATATGTCATAATTTAATCTTGAAAATGCCTGATTACTATCAAAGGAGATTATTCCATCTAACAAAAGAGCACATTAGGTAAGCCTATAATTATCAGTTTGCTTTATGACAAGGAACTATCCTTATGATAAGACTTAAGACAAAACTAGAAGTAATCAGATATATGGTAATGACAAGGAACTAGAACAACTTACTTTCTATAGAATTTATCTGGAGTCAGTTATTGTATTAGTCTGTTTCCATGCTGCTAATAAAGACACACCCAATACTGCATAATTTATAAAGAAAAGAGGTTTAATTGACTCACAATTCCACATGGCTAGTGAGGTCTCACAATCATGGCTAGAGGTAAATGAGGAGCAAAGTCACGTCTTACATGGTGGCAGCCAAGAAAGCATGTGCAAAGGAACTGCCCTTTGTGAAACCATCAGATCTCACGAGACTTATTCACTATCATGAGAACAGCATAGGAAAGCCTAGCCCCCATGATTCAATTACCTCCCACCAGGTACCTCCATTGCCATGTAGGAATTATGGGAGCTACAAGTCAAGATGAGATTTGGGTGGGGACACAGCCAAGCCATATCAGTTATCTGTTAGGTTTGCCAAACTTTTATTTATTTTTAATAATATATTTTGAAAAAATTAAGTTTAGATATATATTTAAGAATACTCAAAATATAGCAAAATACAAATGAAAAAACAAAAACCTTCTTTTTCTCTTTTTTATCTGCCATTGTACTGAGAATTTTCCAGAGTTTTCCAAAGTGTAATTTTTAACAGTGAAAATGTATTCTGTTTTTATCAATGCCTCATAATCATTAACTGCATTATTGCTGCATAGTTTGATTTCCCCCCACTTTTGCTAAATAAACATCTTTGTTGCAACTCAGACAACAGCTCTAAGAGTGACTGTTTCTTTTCTCCAAAAGAATTAACCCATTATATATTAACAGCCAAAAGTGCTACCACAAAGCTGGGTGTAAGTCACAGGGTAGAGTAGCAGAAAAGCAGTGGAAATGGACATGTCTATGGTCTTGTCCTGAGTCCTAGAACAGAGCAGCTGGAATTGCCTTGTACAAGAAAGACAACCGGGACCCCAGGCAACTGTCTTCTGCTTGAGGACAGATGAACATAACTGAGACAGGTTTTCATTCTTATTGACATCATGGGGATATGTTGTGGTAGGTCAGGATTCTGACTAACACTAATGTTTCCACAAAAATCATAAAGGTTATTGCTATGAAAGGAGCATAGAAACATGGCAAGGGTGGCACACTGATGAGAGCTTCAATCTCTCTTCAGTTTACCACCCCTACTAAGATTCAGTGAGAACAGCCAAAGTGATGAAGAACATATTGGATGCTAGCAGGGGAAAAAGAATTGGATCACCTAGCCAGGTCTAAAAATCTCTAGATGGGATTTATATGTATGTGCAACATTCATTAATTCATTAGTCTGGGTTCCTTCAGGATATCCTGGCCAGGATTTTTTTTTTTTTTTTTTTAGACAGTCTCACTCTACTGCCCAGGCTGGAGTACAATGATGTGATCTTGGCTCACTGTAACCTATACCTCCTGGATCCAAGTGATTCTCATGCCTCAGCCTGCTGAGTAGCTGGAATTGCAAGCATGCACCACAATGCCCAGCTAATTTTCGTATTTTCAGTAGAGTCGAGGGGTCAAGCTGGTCTTAAACTCCTGATGTCAGGTGCTCCACCCACCTCAGCCTCCCAAATTGCTGGGATTATAGGTGTGAGCACTGTGCCGGCCATGGCCAGGCTATTTGGGCCGTTATCTGCCCTATCTTGGCCTCTAAGAGCTGATCTTCTTTATCTGTTTCTGGAGGAAGATTTCATTTTAAGATATATTTTTTTTCTTAAATATATATATTTTTTAATTTGAGGGAAAAAAATTTAGTCTAGTGGGGTTCTCGATGTTTGATCCCCACACTAGCAGCATCAGCATCACCTGGGAACTTGTTTGAAATGCAAATTATTGGGCCCTCGCACAGGCCTGTGAAATCAGAGCCTTTGCTGTTGGGAGGCAGGAGGCAATCCATGTGCTAAACGAGCCACTCCAGGTACTGCCTCTTCTCATCCCTGCCATCTATGTGGGTGAATATTCACTCTCTGTTTCTCTGAGTTCCACTCTTTGGAAGGAGTGAGAGATGCTCTGAATCTGTAACACAGAGAAGAGGAGGAGGATGTGCGCACAGAGATCTTACCTCTGAATTCAATACCTAAAAATAAAGTTCAATTGCTTTTATTAGCATAATTTTGTTCCTGCTGGCATGTACTCTATACTTTATCAGGCTAAAAGTCTGTTTTTTCCCTGGACCTGAAGGACAGTATTAATAAATTAAAAATCCTTTATTCAGAAGGAACCAGACCCTAGGTAGTGGATGATGAAGGAAAACAATATCTTCTGCCATCCTTGTATTGACATCTTTCACTAGGTAAGAAGGGATGTATAGGATGCTCTAAAGTTTCCTTTCAAATCTGGAATTTTGAGATTTGAAGGGATATATTTTGCCTCATCCCTTGTTTTTACTTCACTAATGCCACCTATAACCACTTTTAAGCTAAATTTTTGCTGTAGGGAGAGAAGGGTTTTTTTTTTTTTTTTTTTTTTTTTTTAAAGCCTTATTTTTTTTTTTTTTTTTGATACCTAGAAAACTATTTCGTAGCCACACTGGGAGATTGAAGTAACAACCCTAAAGTAATTCTTTCAGAGATGACGTGCAATTGCCCGTCTCTCAATCCTCAATAAAGGTCCTTAACATGTATTTCTCTCGTGTTCTACCTAAGTAAAGCAGTGGTTATTTACCTCGTGAATCTAAACAAACTAATATTAAAAGCACGACCCAAGTTTAAGGGTAAAAAGCACAACATCTTCATTATAGTTTCAAGAGCTTCAGGTATCTTTGATTATACATGAGAAGTTTACCTTTGTTTATGAATTTCTTTTATTTCACTGGGGATGATTCTCATGAGTATTTGACTGGGACATCTTAAAATGAAATGAAAGTCTTACATGGGTAAATAAGGAATTAGGAAAAAGGTGGCAATGAGCTCTTTTTGTATTGATTTTATCACTCATTTCAAAGATGAGATAATACTTTCTATCAACTGAAAACACTTTCATTCAGCTCCCATAAAACTAGCATTAGTTTCATTTATTTTGTCCTGAGAGTTAGGATTTAGTTATATTTATTCAATTCTCAGGACTTGTATTTTATAAAATGAACAGTTAAGTCTGAATCATTGTTTATCTCTCCCAGTGCATTAAAAGACAGAACAAAAATATCATTTCTTTGAAATTAGTTACTACTTAAGAATTTTTATGTATTTCTCTCTAAGAATTAGCTTCTGAACACAAGATCAAAGTATGGCAAGAATTTTTCCAATAACTTCAAGTGCTCTTAAGTTCTAAAATCTGTCCACTATTTTTAAAAATAGTGTTATTGCTTATTGTCCTACAGGTTAAGGAACTTATTACTTGCAGTGGATGCTGTGGGGTGCCACCTGACCCTCCCTGCTCCCCTCTCAGGACAAGACACTCATTCCCTCAGCTCCTGCAATGGGCATTGCCCTCAGCTGATGAGCACTTCCTTGCCCAAAATTATATCCCCTCCTGGGAGCACCCTGCACTCAATGATGGGCAAATGTGGGGATAGAATGGCTATTTCTTTGCCTAAAAGAGAATTCTGAAGAACTCTCACTGTGCAATTGCCTAAGGCTTTGCGGTGGCTGTACCACAACTCAACTTCTTTTTCTGCTGATGCTTGCTCCCTTGTCCTGCCTCTCCCACAGTTGTTGATCCTGAAGACATTACTCAATAAACTTCCTGCAAGTAAATCTGTTTTAGAGCCTGTTTCTCAGGGAATTTGTCTCAGATATTACTAAGTATAACTGGATTTACATTCAGCTTTACCCTTTCTTATAGAAGTAGTGATGCATTTAAAATAAAAAGTGGGAAGCACTGTTTAAAAATGTCTATATTCCAACCATAAAAGACTGTTGCCTGAGCAGTTCAAAGTGATCTTCATATAGAATGTTTGTACATAAGATATCTGGAAATATCATATCAGTAGTTGCCAACATGTTATTTATGTCCTGTTGAGAATCTGTAGAGGCACTTTGGGAAAAGTGGGGTGAATAATAAACTTAGAATCAGATTCCTGTGTTTTAGTACTGGATTCTGAGTTGATGACTTTGGATAGACCACTTAACTTTCCTGAGTCCTGGTAGAAATTATAAAACAGTGAACAGGTACATGGTCCTCATGAAAAACAAGCTATAATTTTGGCTCATCAAATATCCATGTACTAATTCATAAAATGCTCTTGTAGTAGAATAAGACCAGATGTATTAGCTAGTTCTTGCGTGATATAAAAACCTTTCTGAGACTGGGTAATTTGTAAAGAGGTTTAATTGGTGTATAGCTCTACAGTCTGCACAGGAAGCATGGCTGTGAAGGCCTCAGGAATCTTTCAGTCATGGTGGAAGGCAAAGGTGAAGGAGGCATGTCCTACATGGCTGGAGAAGGAGAAAGACAGAGAGAAGAGGGAGGTGCGAGACACTATTAAACAACCAGACCTCATGAGAAGTCACTCACTATCATGAGAGCAGCAAGTGGGAAATCTGCCTCCATGATCCGGTGACTCCTCATCAGGCCCTTCCTCAACACTGGGGACTATAATTCAACATGGGATTTGGGTGGGGCAATAAATCAAAACCATATCACCAGATAATTAAAATGCTTCATGGATTCATCCCATGAGTTTACCTGTGAGTGATAGAGTAAACGATTTCAAACTATTTCAAAGCATGGTCCATGGGACAATGTCATCAGAATCGCAAGCTGTTTGTTAAAATGCAATTCTTAGATCTCATTTATATGTAGACTCTAAAAAAGCTGAACACATAGAAGTAGCAAGTAGAATGGTAGTTAACAGGAGCTTGGAGAAGTAGGGGATTGGGAAGTTGTTGATAAAGGATACAAAATTTCAGTTAGAAACTGAAGAGATCTGTTGTACAATATGGTGACTATAGTTAATGACAATGTATTTTATATTTGCTAAAAGATTAGATCTTAGGTGTTCTCAGGAACAAAGCATCAGTGGAACCAATTCAGGTAAAAAAGATTCTTGTTGTGCAGGCCTTCTTGTACAACCAAATGACTGGCAATTGATATTTATCTTTTCCCTTCAATGCTCAGGGGTTAGCAACTTTATGTATAAGGGAAGTCTTGATATAAACCCAATTGCATTTGCACAAAACAATAGAGTTAACTTAGAGTTAACTTAGTTAGTTAACTTAGAGTTAACTTATTGTTAACAATAGGGTTAAAGAATGATAAATATATGAGGTAATGCATATATTAACTCAATTAGACATTCGCAATGTTTACATTTTTTAAAACAACATGTTGTACTTGATATACAGTTGGCCCTTAAGCAACATGAATTTGAACACTGCAGGTCCACTTATGTAGGGTCATTAAAATAAATACTTTCAAAAAAATTTTTAAAGATATGTGAAAATTTTAAAAACCAACAGATGAACTATATAGCCTAGAAATGGCAAAAACATTAAGAAAAGGTTAGGTATATCATGAATGCATAATATAAATATAGATAGTAGTTTATCATTTACAACCATAACACATACATAAATTTATTTAAAAAATCAAAATTTATTAAAACTTACACACACACACACACACACACACACACACACACACACACACACTTATAGACCATACATGGAGCCATTCACAGTTGAGAGAAATGTAAACCGAGATAAACATGCACTATTAAATACTAACTGTATAAAATTAACTGTAGCACCTAGTATACTGCTATATAATTTTGTAGCCCCCTCCAGTTGCCATTGCAATGAGTTGAAGTGTAACAAGTTCCTGCTTAAAATGCCAGTGACTTTAATTATCTCCAAGTGAACAGTGTATCTCTCCAATAAATTGCATACAACAGTAAAAACTGATCTCTCATGGTTCTTCTGAAATTTTCATCATGTTTAGTGCAGTGTTATAAACCTTGGTTAACACCATGGGACCCATATGAGGTGCCACTAGCAATGGTTGAAGTGTTCCTAGCTGACAGAGAAGAGTCATGACATTGCAAGAAAAAGCTAAATTGCTTGACTGAAGTCTGCAGCTGCAGTTGCCTATCAATTCAAGATAAATGAATCCACCTTAAGGACCACAGTAAAAAAAGAAAACAAATTTGGGAAGCTGTAGCTACAACTATGCCACTGGGCACAAAAACTTGCCCTTTTTGCAGAATACCTTTTTATATCATATTGAAATGCAGTTTTTATGTGGGTACAAGATTGCTATAAGAAAGGCACACCTGTAGACTCCTATGTGATTTGAGAAAAATAGAAGTTATTACATGACAGCTTAAAACAAAAGGAAAGTGAAAGATCTAAACCTGAAGAAATTAATGGCAGCAAAGGATGGTTTAATAGTTTTAGAAAGAGATTTGGCTTAAAAGATGCCAGTATAACAGGAGAAGCAACTTCTGTTAACCAAGAGGCAGCAGACCAGTTCTCAGATGCTATTAAACAAATTACTGAGGGGAAAGAGCATCTGCCTGAAGAGACTTTAAATGTAGATGAAAGTGCCCTATTCCAGGGGAAAAATGCCACAGCAGACATTTATTGGCAAGGAACAACAGCGAGCACTAAGATTTAAGCCAGAAAGTTAACTCTATTGTTTTGTGCAAATGCAGTTGGGTTTATATCAAGACTTCCCTTACACATAAAGTTGCTAACCCCTGAGCATTGAAGGGAAAATATAAATACCAATTGCCAGTCTTTTGGTTGTACAAGAAGGCCAGCACAACAAGAATCTTTTTTATGTGAATTGGTTCCACTGATCCTTTGTTCCTGATGTCAGGAAACACCTTGCTAGTAAAAGACTGCCTTTTAAAGTTCTTTTAATATTGGACAGTGCTCCTGGTTACCCAGAACCCAATTGTTAGTTCAACACTCAATTTATCAAAGTAATCTACTTCCTCCCAAACACCATGTATTTAATTCAACCTCTAGATCAGTAAGTCATAAGGACTTTACAGGCTCCTTAAGCATGATACTCTATAAAAAGTTTGTCAGTGTTATGTAAGAGAACCCCAATAGAGAGAAGACAATAAATGTCTGGAAGGATTACATTGTTGAAGATGCCATCAGTGTTACAGAAAAAGCTGTTAAAGCCATCAATCCTGGAATAATAAATTCCTGCTGGAGAATGTATAATATATCCAGGTGTTGTGCATAACTTCACAGAATTCATGACAGGGCCAATCAAGAAAATCTTAAAAATGATCATGCATATGGAAAAAAAATTAGGGGGCATTAAGTGTTTTAAGATATGGATCTTGGAGAAACCCAAGAGCTAATTAATGCACACCAGACCAGATGAATTAATAGAAGACAAATTGATAGAGATGAATGCATCCAAACCTCATCATGAGGAAGAAGATGGAGAAGCAGTGTCAGAAAACAAATTGACCTTGGAAAACCTGGCAGAAGCGTTCCAATTATTGAAGACTGGTTTGACTTCTTTTCAACACGGGTACCAAAACTAAAGCAAATGGTGAAAGGAGAGTTGGTTCTATATAGAAACATTTTTAGAGAAATGTAAAAGCAAAAACATCAGACAAATATTATGATACATTTCTGTAAAGTTACATCAAGTGTGCCTGCTTCTCTTGCCTCTCCTTCAACCTCCCCTCCCTGCCTCTGCCTTTTCTACCCAGAGACAGCAAGACCAAGCTTTAATCTTCCTCCTCCTCCTCATGCTACTCAATATGAAGATGAGGAGAATGAAGACTTTTATGATGATCCATTTCCACGTAATGAATATTTTCTCTTTCTCATGACTTTCTTAATAATATTTTCTTTTCTCTAGCTTACTTGAGTTTAAGACTATAGTATATAATATATATAATATACAAAATACATGTTAATGACCATTTGTTATCACTAAGGGTTCCAGTCAATAGTGGGCTATTAGTAGTTACATTTTTGGGGAGTCAAATTTATAGATGGATTGTTGACTGTCTGGGGGGTTGGTGCCCCTAACTCTGTGTTGCTCAGGAGTCAACTGTATATATTTATTTGTCAATTAAAAAATAAAAACAAGAAACTGCAGATTATTGGATGCCACTCTAGCCTACTGAATCAGAGTAACTGGGGGTTGGCCTTAGGGACACAGCATTTTAAGTGAACACTTTTTGGTAATTCTTATGCAACTCATATTGAAGAACACAAGAATAGGGAAGGGTGTGGGGGCTCAAGGAAAGAAAGGAAGATCTGAAACAGCAGCTGTTATGGACCAGCAATAACAATAACAAAACTTGCCACTAAGAGCTCAGATGAGGATGGTCCTTATGTAGTGTCCAAATGGCTCAGAATTTCCAACCCTTCTTAGAAGAGCAGGAATGGGCATAAAGGTAAGAGATTCCTCTATTATTCCAGAGCTGGGGGCTATGTCAAATAGGATACAGTAGAGAAATACAGCTATGGCTTCCAAAGTCACAGTTCTTGTGCAAGGCTGTTTGAGATAGCTGACCCTGAGATCTGAGACTGGGAAGGAAGGATATCAAGGCCAGTTGGGATTTGATAGACTGGAGAATAAGATTGGGAAAATGGGGTTCACAATGCTAGTAAAATCAAGTTCAGTAGAAGCAACTGAATAGATGTGATGAAAGGAAGAATTCAAGTACAGGGAAAAATATTTAAGAGACGTAATACATATGATGATCCTGTATTTCTTATAGAGATAATGCTGGAGAGCCTGGAAAAGCTGCCACTATTCTTTTGTAATTCCTGTGTCAGCTACAGTAGGTTCTCATATTCAAGTTGCAGAATCTTCATTTAACAACACAATTGCAGTCACTGCTATAAATTTACAAACTGCTATAGGTGCCCCATTGGTACAGAACATCTGTTAACCTCCTTCAACTTCCACGGGATGTGCAGAGAATTAATTTCTCATTTCATTCCTTCTCCTTAAGCCTTTATTTTACTCAGATGCACCAGAGAGTGAAGTTCAGATTTCCAGCAGAGTGTCAAGGTGAGAGGCTGTAGAAGTTACTGCATCTTTATCAATGAAGAATATGCATGCAGAGGATTATGGGAAATATGAACAACTGAACTGCAATGTAAACCTTGTAGCTAATTGTCATTTAAATCATGGGGTTGATGAATAACATTTCAGGAATAATGAATATTCAGACTGACAAATAGTTCCTTACAAATTATCTAACAAATTTTGGCATATTGCTATTTGTCAAATTATTCCTACGCCAGATGCTTACACAGAATCTGTTGCCCATTGCCAAATGGCCTAGCTGTACATTTTCTCATTAGATAGAATTGATATTCTATGCAGAGAATGTATCAAATATGATTAAGAACAGAGAGATTTGTATTTGCATTTTCCATCTACAAAGCCACTGCATTCTTCCACTCACCTGGTGGTTCAAGCCCATATATACGCCATCCTCCTCAACTGAGGCATTGAGAAGCCTCCAGACTTGCTGAGGATAGGGTTACAGCTTGCATTTTGATCAGAACAGGAATGAAAAGTGACTTGAAGAAGAGTTGCATTTAGAACGTGCACCATTTCTGTTATTTTGGAAACATGCTGTATTTTCTGATTGCAGACATTTTCACATCCTAATATAGGACCTGTCAGTCTCCAGCACAAATTAAACAAGGGTGAAAGGAGTATGCAGTGGCTCTCTTGTCAAGACAGAGGGTTTGGGGCACTACCTCTGACCTACTCAAACCCCATCATTCTTAAAAAGAATTCAAATATCTGGAGTCGGGTAGCTGTCAAGGTTAGTAAGTGCTTACATCTCTGGAGATTAATTCATTTTTTGAATCTTATTGAAATAAAGCAACACTACAGCAGCAAGAAAAAATGTCTCAAGTATCTGGCAACACTGTAGTGTTTCAAATGAATTCATATTATCATTCAAAAAAGCTAGTAGATGAGCCCATGATTGACAACTACAGTTTTCAACATTTACAATTCCCTCTTCAGGGATATTCAGAATCGATTGAAAAAGAATGCAGTGTTTAGAAACTACTCAGGGGTACTTTCAGTAAAAATGCCTTAAATAATGATCGTCCAAAGCTTGCTAGACACTTGGTAAATGTCAGAAACACATTAAATATGTTAAATGGGCATGTTCAATATCTAGAACACAACACAAATGATTTACAATCAATTTCACACATGCCCGGGAATGTCTCCCTGATAAAAAACAAAGACGTCCTCTTTGACTGGGGCACATGATTCCAAGTCTTCATTTTGGTATAAAATTGAAACTCACATGGTTGCTTAAAACAATATAGGGCTTTATCTGGTGGTTGAGGTATATTCTTTGGGGCTGAATAAAATCTGATGTTGAACATATCTTCCATGGCTGAGTAAGGATAGTGGTAGACATGTTCTTACCTGGGTTTTTGTTTGTTGTTTTTTTTTTTTTGAGATGTAGTTTTTGCTTTGTCACCAAGGCTGGAGTAAAGTGGTACGATCTTGGCTCACTGCAATCTGCTCCTCCCAGGTTCAAGTGATTTTCCTGCCTCAGTCTCCAGAGTAGCTGGGACTACAGGTACCCACCACCATGACTGGCTAATTGTTGTATTTTTAGTAGAGACGGGGTTTCACTATGTTGGTCAGGCTGGTCTTGAACTCCTGACCTCAGATGATCCACCTACCTTGGCCTCCCAAAGTGCTGGAATTACAGGCATGAGCCACCACGCCCAGCTGACATGTTCTAATAAAAGCATGACAAAGCAATGTGCCGCCTTAAAATTAAACTCTCCTCCTTAGATCACAACCACGTCTTCAGGCCTTCTCAGGCCCTCCTGCTACCCATCCTTACTCTTTACCATCACGGAGGCATTCAGGTCCTTGCTCCTTTTATTTTCTCCCAGCCATCCTCCCCTCTCTTAGCCTCTGCTTCTATCCTGGGTGTTCATCTGAATACCCCCCTCAGAAATCCATCCAGATTCCTTCACGGTTTCATCCTATCATCACAGTGTCCAGGAAAACCTTCACGCAGAACAGCACAAAACTTGCTTGTCACATTAAATGTGTAGTCTCCAACTTAAGTTAGGCCATCAGAACTGACATTTAATCCTTTTCTTTATTATCAGCCAACTCTCTGACTCATTTTGGAATAACCCATTTCATATCACCACCTCTCCTCTCCAGCCCTTACAACTCTTTCATTCTTAACAGATGACTCGGATCCCTATGGTATAGAGAGAGTCTCATCTGTCGGTTTGGTCTTGTTGACTTTCTATCCAGTGTCTTCACATGTCATTATACCTGTGTAAATCCCACTTCTGTTTTCACTGTTATACTTCTTTTTTTTTTTTTTTCAAAGCCAACATCTTTGTGCTTAGAATATTTTTGAATATACATATAGAGGGGAAAGATGACAGGGTTATGGGGATATGACTGCAAGGAAAAGGAAAAGGCATGAGAGGCTTTATATTCTTTGTGATGCAGGAGTGTCTTCAGCACCATCTATTTTTTCCTCTTTTGAGACATCAGTAAATCAGTCTTTTACTTTGTCTTGCATTCCTTCAGGTTCCTCCTCTACTGACAACCTCCCTTCAGTCTTATTAATATACTTTACCCTCTGGGTATCACTGAATTGCTCTCATAATAAACATTTCTGACACATTCATTTAACAAACATTTATTGAGGACTTACAAATTATGAAACACTATGATACAAAGAACTGTCTAGGCTCACAATATTTATTTCCCTGTTGTCCATTCATTGCATGAGTGGGGTGGCCAGATGTAATTTTTCATCTAAATCTAGAAAGTAACTGCTTGAGAGCCTGGATGTTGGGATGACGGGCATAAACTGGGCTACCCTATTTGTTACCCACTGCAATATAAAAAGGTAGTTTCATAGTAATGAAGTCAAGAGCCTGGACTCTGGAGCTAGATTGT
Organism: Cebus imitator; assembly: GCF_001604975.1. Taxonomy (NCBI): domain Eukaryota; kingdom Metazoa; phylum Chordata; class Mammalia; order Primates; family Cebidae; genus Cebus; species Cebus imitator. The sequence continues at coordinate 2,118,336 of NW_016107462.1, read as the reverse complement.
CCAAATTTGAAACTGGCTCCGTCACTTATTTGCTGTGTTTCTTCGGGAAAGTAATGTAACTTCACTGTCATTCAGTTTGCTCTTTGTAAAATGGGGATAACCCTGGTGCCAATCTCATAAGACTGTAGATTCAAATGAGTTACAATATAAAGGTAGTTTAGTTTCAGTAGAGTTATAAGGTCAACACCAGATCATAATTACATAACACTACATGACTACAGGCATGACTACTACATTACTAGAGCCACATAGTAAGTGTTATATAATTATGACCTGGTCTTTTCCTTATAACTACTGAAATTCACTAAGTGCAACTATACATTTCAAATCTCCAAAATGTTGGGACCCCTTTTTCTTCATCTTTTATTGCATTTAATACTTCTTAAAAATCTACTTCTTTGGTCTCCATAACATCTTCATCTCTGGATTCTTTTCACTCTTATGCAGTGGTGTTTGGGGGGTCCTTTTTATACGATGTGACCCTTAAAATATACTGTTGCCTGGACACCTGCCCATTAGTCGTTCGTGAGCCTTAAGCTCTCCCTGAGTGATAAAATTCACTCTCATGGCTTCACATACCAATAGACTGTAGCTCACTAGCTAAATTCAAACTTGTAACCCAGACCTCTTTGCTTTCAAACTCATGTATTCAATTTTCTATTAAACATTGCTACTGCATGTACCAACTTTATCTCCATCTCAACCTGTCCACAACAGATCCCGTCCTGCTCACCCTGTATCTGCCTTTCCTTTCCTATTCTTTTAGTTGAATGAATCATTACCAGCCTCCAAGTACAAACTAGGAACTTCATAAATGTCTCTTTTCCTGTATTATCCTCAAAGCTCATGAATCATGAATCCCATGGTTATGTCTCCTGACTGCATCCCTCCTTTGCATCCTCAGGACTGGAATATTAACTCCCACTCTTACCATTCATTCCTTGTGTGGATCATGGCAATCATCTAACTATTCTACCTGCCTCCAGTTCTGCCCCATAAAATTGATTTTCCATGAGTCTGTCAGCCTGTGCCATGCCTGGCAAAAGGGGCTGCAAACACAAATGTCCAGCTCCAGGCAGGTCCTGTGAGTGAGAAGAGCAGGCTAGAGTAAGGAAGGAAATATCACCTCTTCTGTTTTTCTTGAAACGTGGATCTTTTGTTCATTCACTTTCCCATTTTTACCAAAAGTACTTTGTACTCATGTAAACATGGCTACAAAGAAATATATCTTTATCATAAGAAAAATGTGCTTTAAGCTTGATGATAAATAGCCACACTCAAGTGGGCTCAGCATTGGCAAGGAAACAGGAAGTGGGGAGATTATAGCCACCTGGAGAGCCCGTGTCTACTTCAAATGGGACATCATTACTCAGATGCTATGTGCAATATGGACTCACAGATTTTAGATCCTTCTGTTTTTTTTTTGTTGTTATTTGTTTACTTTTGTTGGGGGGGGAGATGGTAGTCTTCTGATTTTTAAATATAGGAAGAATATAAGAAATTCAATATATTAGGCCAACACATATGTAAATTTGATTGTTCTAGAGGGTTACCTATTGGCAATTTCTTTCTAAAACATAAGTTTGTTCATGTAAATCACTTGCTTAGAAGATATTAGGGTCTCCCATCCTCTGTAAAATACTGCCCAGGTTCTTTAACATAGCAGGTAGGACCTTCCCTATTCTGCCCCTTACCTCTCCCCTTTTATTTTTGGTACTTCACATTTTGGAAATGATGAAATGAGTACCATTTCCTCCATACAGAAGCCCATATCTTACTCCTGTGCCGTTTATGATGCTGTTTCCTGTAGCTGTAACATCAATACTTCTTTCTTTGCCTAAATTCCTACTCAGCCCTCAAGGCTCAGTTTACCACCTCCTGCAGGAAGCTTTCCCTGCATCTGTTCTGTGCATTTCTCCTTCACTGTACTTCACTATATTAAAATCTCTTACAATTAACAAAGTATTTTACAATCCACAATGTCATTCCAGCTAGGTTATTTTTTTCTTCTCTGCATCAGTCGAATAAGAAAGGTCTAGTCCCATTTTATAGTGAGAAAATGAAAACTCAGAGATGCTAAGTAACTTATTCAAGTTACACAATTACAGAGAAGTTATTAAATTTCTTTCTACTGCCTTTCATATCCAGCTTTCCTCTTACAATGTTAGCAGTTGAAGTACTCAATGTACCTTGAAGTTTCAGTAGATAGACCCACAGGGTCTCTGGCCTTATATAGGAAAAAAAATCACCTCTTTCGTTTAATTAACCTTTAACTGCAATTTACCATCTCCTTCAACTATGAAAGAGAGCAACAAACTACCCTTGAATTAGCAATACCTGTGACTTTGTCACAAATAGAATTCACAAAGATTTTTATATAACAGTACAGTCATATTATTAACAGAATCATTAAAATGTTATTTATGCTCTTCATTATTTTAACACTCTGGTTGCTGTGCAACTCACTGATGGATCCTGTTATTTACTGTATTAATAAAGAAGCATGCAGATTACTCTCTCACAAATTTACATTTAAAGTATTTTGATAATCAGATTTCAATATAATTGATTTTATTAGTTGCCACATATATTTTTGTTTTATGCATTTAAAATCATTATCCTCAGAAGATGTCTGTGGACCCTTATAAAACTGTTAAGGATTCCATGTCACAAAACAGATTAAGAAGCCCTGAGACTTCCTCTTCATTTCATCCTTTTACTAGGAGATGACCCCAGGGATACAAATGTCTCTCACACAACCTGTTGCTCTCTGGCAGAATTGCTCACACCCTCCACCAACGGCAGCAGAAATCCTGAGCTCACTTCTTAGCTCTGCCACTTAATAATACTGAATGTATGGCATAGGTAAGTTATTTAACCTTGGTGTTTTAGTTCTCTCCTTTGTACCCATCTTATAGGATTATTGCAGGATTAACCAAGTTAATAAAGTGTTTAGATCCATATCTGGCAAGTCGTGCTGTACATGTGGATTCTTTTGTTTACTGCTTATCGTATTCTTTCCTAAGAACAGAACATAGCTTTCTTAGGCAGAACATCACTTGAGAATACTTCTCAACGCAGCCTTGCAGCAGCTACTAAAAACTGATCACAATTCACTCAAGAGACGAAAATTATTTGCCAGCCTTGGCATTATTCAGTTCATGAGTCTGGGTATATTTTTCTATGGTTCTGAGTTACACTACTCTATGCAAATGCATATTTTGTTAAATTTTCACTACCATCCACACCCATCTCTCTGTTGTCTAGAGGTTTGGAGTAAACTTTCGACTGGTTAATGATCAGATCAGAAACTGATCCTAAATCAGAAACTGGAGCGTTTAGAAGCAATGGTCCTGGAGAATGGACAATTTCTATAGAGAAAACAAGAGGCTTACTGGGGAAACGAGTGGATCCTGAGCAAGTGATTCATAGTGGATAATTGTGTTATCGAATCTAGCAAATGTAGCAGAGGGAACTGCGTGGACAGAAAGGAGTAGCCAACAGTTTGGTTAGATAGCCTATGGTTCAATCCTGGTTCCAGCACTCAATAGTGAGATCAACTCAAGCAAGTTCTTTTAGCTTTCTACCTCTCAGTTTCCTTCTCCATAGAATGGAATAATCTTACCACTAATCCTAGGAGGCTGCCATTGTGTGTGTTGGAGCTGATAAACATAAATACCTATAATAATACATGGCACATGTATGGATATTTAACAAAGGCTAGCTCACTTTTCTTTACCCACTTTTAAAATATGGGGCATCATTCCAACACTATACAAATTCTTTAAAAATGTCTTTTCCAAATGGTAAGAGCAACTGGCCCAATAACATGAAAGAGAATCTGATTCTCCAACCTTCACTGTTGGACAAACTCAGAAATGCAAGGGATAGATAATTAATGCCCCTAAGGTAAAGCACAGTGATCAAAGCCAAGAAGTCACTGGATTGATACAGATCTCTCCCTTCTGACTACTCCACTCCATTGAAGATGACCTCATTAAATAGTGATTGTACTCAGATTATTTGGTTCTGTGCCATGGACACTTCGTTTCAGTATCTGTGCTTCAGATGCAGATGAGTGTGTGTGTCTAATTAACTGGACATGCAGTGAACCATTAATCAAATTGATGGAACCTCTTTGTCACCTTTTTCAAAAGGGAGAGTTAACCTCTATGTCTTTTCCAGGAGCCTTATGTTTGAGATGAAAGCTGGTTTTGTGATTCTTTTTGGACATAAGTCTTCTATCTATTTAGAATAAACCGGGTACTGAAGTGGGTAATTAAATTGCCTTTAATTTTTATTATTTAATGACAGGCATATATACATAATTTGTCCTTATAATTGAATATGCTGCCTGCAAACTCCTGCTAATGTCTAACTCAAAGTAATGAAGGGGATTTATATGAGGCTCAGATGGAAGGTAGTGGGCCAAGACTCTTGCTGTCTTCTTCTACACCCAACTCTCTATTCTTTAGCTAGGGATCAACAAACGTTTCCTGTAAAGGAACACATATTAAGTATTTTTGACTTTGCAGGCCACATGGACTCTATTGCGACTATTTATTCCTGCGGTTGTAGTATGAAAGCAGCTATAGATAATGCATAAATAAGCAAGGCTGTATTACAGTAAAACTTTATTTATAAAAATAGGTCAGGCCTAGTGGTTCCTGCCTGTAAACCCAAACTTTGGAAGACAGAGGTGGGAGGATGTCTTGAGGCCAGAAGTTTGAGAACAGCCTGAGCAACACAGCAAGACCCCATCACTACAAAAAATTAAAAAGAAAAATTAGCTGGGTATAGTGGTATGTGTCTGTGGTCCCAGCTAATTTGGAGGCTGAAGTGGAGAATTGCTTGTGCCCTGGAGTTTGAGGCTGCAGTGAGCTGTGACTGTAAAACTGCATTCCAGCCTGGGCAAACACTGAAATCCCATCTCTTAGAAAGCAAATCAAAACGAAAAAACAAATGGTAGGCCAGACTGGGTACGTAAGATGTAGTTCTCTAACTTCTGCTTTAGGCTGTGGTTCTCAGAATGTATTCTTAAGAATAGCAGCAACATTTGAAAATTGTTTAGCAATGTAAATTTTTGGTCCCTGCCCTAGACCTCTGAGGAAACTTTGAAGATGAGACCCAACAATCTGTTTAAATAAACCCTCTAGCTGATTCTGATGCATGCGAATATTGGAGAACCACTGATTTAGGCCAAGGGGTCTAACATCTTTTCCAAATAGAAGAATTCCCTCCTAGTCAGTTTACAGCTGGAACTCATTTTAAAAAATGTTCATGTTGAATGTTAATTCCAGTGTCTGCGACTGCATCAGTATTTATATATTTGTTCAATATAAACATCTATGGAGAATTCTTCAGAGAAAATTAGTTTGCCCATACTTCATTGCATAAATTATGTATTCATTTGTCGACTAATTAAAACAATATTCTTGTAAAGTAGATAATCCTTCAGTGCTAAATTCTACAGAAGTGCACATCCTACCACCACACAAATTTGGATCAAACACTGTGCAATCAGAAGGCTTTCTTCCAACTAAATTGGAGTGGTTGTTATCACTTTCCCAAAATGCAAAAATAAAAATGGCAGAAATAGAAAAGGTACTATACATAATCTGCTAAGCAGATGTCATCGTAAACCAGCTAATTTTGCAGCAAAGAAAATAAAATGCTCAAAATGCAAGGTTTATAAAATATAAAATGTCTTAGAGATGTAAATATCAGCATGTCTAAGTTTTCTCTAATTATCTTTGGGTTATAACAGAAACTGAACACAGATATGGGCTATAATTCTCAAGGTAACTGTTTAGATATTTTTAAAATTACTAGACCATTATTGATCAGTTAAATATACAATTTAATTAAACAATCCTGTGAAGTAAGTACATCTATCAATATTTTGTAGACAACAAAATGTGGTATTCAGAAGGAATGGAGTACTGCTTGAGATTACAGAAGTTATAAATGGTGCAGATAGGATTTAAATCCAGATCCACTGTATTTATTTGTTTTATTTCTAAATTTTTCTTTTCTAGAGACAAGGTCTTGCTATGTTGCCCAGGCTGGTCTCAAACTCCTGGCCTTAAGATATACCTCTGTCTTGGCCTCCCAAAGTGCTGTGATTACAGCCATAGGCCACCACACTTGGCCCTGAAATCCACTGTACTTAAAAGAAGGGCTAGCAGCAGCATTTTATATTACATGCATATAGAATATCCACAGTCCTCCAAATACGCTTAGGGGGCTATAGCACAATGGTTAGCTCCTCACCCAAGATTTGTACTTCCTTACATAGTAGAGCATTGTTACTAGAAAGCTCAGCCAAGGGCTACAATTTCCAGGACCCCTTCAGTTAAGTGGGGTCATGTGACTTCTCCTGGCCAATGGTATGTGAGAAAATGTTTGTCACACGAGAGTGACAGAGCAAAGAAAGTAGACTTGAGAACTCTTTCTATGGAATAACACTGGATGTGATCACTGGTGGGTATCAGTTATGGGAGAAAGAAAGACTGGGGACTTCCTTAGTACTAGAGAGAACTATTTTACCCAAAAGACAACTAGCTCAGATTTTTTTTTTTTAAATGTCTTTCACTGTTTGAGGTTACAGCAACCCTTGGACTCCCAAATTTGTATAAAGAAGTAGGTTGTGAGAGCTATGGAGCCCCATGGTGGTCACACTACCTGACCCTCCCTTCAGATGAGGCCATAGAGGATGATGAAAAGAAAAATCTGTCAGGGGGCAGAGCCAGGGCCATGGAGGAAATGAACCAAGGGCTTCTCCTACATGGGGATCTTTACAATGCCTGCCTGGCAGGATCTCACTTTGTTAGGAAATGGTGATCACTGTTTCTTTTCCTTTCTTCCCTACTGTGAAAGGGAGTTTTAAAATTTCAGTTATTCTGCTGCTGACACACCACCTATGTGTTTTGTATTTGGGATGCAGTGAGGGACAGATGACTAATGTTGTGATTTATAGGAAGGCCAGCCTATGAGGAGGAATCCCATTTAGACCTTGATATGGTTTGGCTGTGTTCCCACCCAACTCTCATCTTGATATGTAACTCCCACAATTACCAAGTGTCATGGAAGAAACCTGGTGAAAGGTGGTTGAATTATGGCAACTGATCTTTCCTGCACTGTTCTTGTGATAGTGAATGAGCCTCATGAGAGCTAATGGTTTTAAAAATGGGAGTTTCCCCGCACAAACTCTCTCCTCTTGTCTGCTGCCATGTGAGACATGCCTTTCACCTTCTACCATGATTATGAGGCCTCCCCAGCCATGTGGAACTATAAGCCCAATAAGCCTTTTTTTTTTTTTTAATCATTGTTGTTGTTTTCGTTTGTTTGTTTTTTGTAAATTGCCCAGTCTTGGGTATGTCTTTATCAGCAGTGTGAACACCAACTAATACAGACCTGATGGAGAAAAACTATTCATGACCTGGAGATCCTAGACTGTAAGCTAGATTCTTGAAGGAGAGAACTTAGGACTGTCTCTTTTAGGGAAAAGTAGGCACAGATATTTGGTGGCCAGAGATAAGCATTGTGAGCAAAAAAGGTAGCTGCTTTCCAGGGCTCTGTGCTTGTGCTTCACAGAGGAAGGACATTACCAGGAAAAGGCTGTCTTAGTGGGGACTATATTTTCCAGGCCCCTTGCAGCAAGGTGGAACCCCTTACCAATAGAACTTGAGTGCATGTAATCTGAGTCATTTCCAGGCCAAGGTATTAAGAAGTTGATGGGGCTACTCCACTCACTGCCACTTGATGTGGATGCCCTTAGCAGTCACATGTGACAGAGCCACAATATATAAGGACTGAGGCTTCCTGCGTCACTGCATGGAGGAGAGCTACCTGCCATTTGCTTATACCCAAATCAGTTTTTATGTGAATGAAAAGTAAATATTGCATTAAGCCCCTGAATCAAGAACATGGAGTTGTATAGGACTATAACATGAAACTACCGACCCTCAATCCTTGTCAGCTATCTGATGGACAGAAAGAGTTTATAATAAAGATTGCCTGTGAGATATTTATTCTTTTCTCTAGGCACTAAAATCCATTTCTGGTTTCAGTCAGACTCGCTGAGTGCTGATGGCTACACTGAGCCATTTTATGTATACTATCTTATTGTTAGCAAAGCATCCCATAAATTTTGTAGATTTAGAGTACAGATTTCTCCTCCTTACCTTCCTCCCTGCCTCCTTGTGTCTTCTTTCTTTTTTCCTTCATTCACTCACTAGCTGCCACTACATGTCATATACTCTACTGGGGTATTGGAACGTAATAAGAATATTAGTATTGCCATAGTTTGAATGTCTCTTCCAAAACCCATGATGAAACTTAATAGTACTGAGTAGTGGGCCTTCAAGAGATGACTGAGTCACATGAGGACTCTGCCTTTATGAATGAATCAATCCCTTCATGGATAAATGAGTTGTCACAGGAGGGGAACTGATGGCCTTATGAGAAGAAGAAGAGAGACCTGAGCAAGCACATTAGCTTAGACCCCTTGCTATGTAAAGAAGCCACTGTGCCTCTTTCTTGGTTGTAGGAGTGGCCAAATGCAGGGTATGTAATACCCTGTGCCACGTTGGGGTTCTGGCCCAAGTCCCCACCAGCAAGAAGGCCCTCACCAGATGCAGCTAGCTCCTGGGTGTCCACAACTGTAAGAAATAAATCCCTTTTCTTTACAAATTACTCAGTTTCAGGCATTCTGTTATAAGCAATAGAAAATGGACTAATTTAAAAAATTGATGAAAGGAGGGGGTTGGTGGTGATCATGAATACCTGAAAAGGTGGAAGAAGTTTTGGAGCTGTATAATGGGCAGTGGCTGAAAGAATTTGGAGGAGCTGGATTCTGGTGAGGGCTTAGAAAACAGGAAGACTAGGCTACAGCCCATTTATCAGTATATAATCACACGTCAGGCCATTTCTCCTTCCATACAAAGTACACAACCAGAGATACTGCTCAAAGTTCTGCCCACTGGGAAGATTTCCCTTCACTGCCGTCCTTCAGTGATGTCCTAGTGCTGCAGCTGTCCACTTTCAGATGGTGCCTACATATTGTGCAGAACCATCTGTGAACCAGGCCCTAGTCTTCTCTTCCTCTGTCAGCTGATCATAGGGCCCTTGGTGCAGGCTAGGAGAGAAAAGGCAGGGTGGCAGAAGTGGAGACCATGGGCATTTAAGATGCTTCCTGATGTAACTTACTTGTGCCTTCAAGACCTGCTTGAGCCCAATCATGTGTGTGTGTACGTATGTTTGTATGTGCATATATATATATATATATATATATATATATAACTTCTATTTGATGATGGAATGTTGGTGTGCATGGCCCACTTTATGGCTAGATGGGTCAGAAAGCACCCAGTTCGTGATAGGCAGCTCAGGTTGCATGGTGACTGGATGACCCATATCAAATGTTCAGTTTCCACCACAGCCCATTAATAGGCCAAGAGCTGTATCTCAAAAGAAGGGTAGTTATGCAGAATATGGCAGGGCTTTGCTTCAAAATCTTAGAGGTCTCTGCTGTGATTCACCTATATGGGCCTGCCAGAGGCTCCAAACAGCATCCCTATCTGCCACTGAAACATCAGGCACCATTGGATCTGCTGGATCCTATGGCCCAGGTGGCAGAGCAGCTTGCACAGCAGCCTGGACCTGTGACAGAGCCTTCCCCTGTTCTGGACTGCACTCAAAACTGGCTGTCTTTCAGGTTACTCAATAAATGGGCTAGAGTAACAAACTCAAATGAAGGATGTGTTTCCTCCAAAATCCGAATAGGCCCACTAGGCAAGGACCTATTTGGAAAGAAGCCACTGTGCCTCTTTCTTGGTTGTAGGAGTGGCCAAATGCAGCAACTTTTTCTTCACCTTAGAAAGAATATCTTGACAGACCCTACGCCACTGGACCCCTAGAAATTTTACTGAGGTAGAAAGTCCCTGAACTTTAGTCAGATTTAGTTCCAGTGGGAGGAATGCTGCCACCAGGAGGTACAAAAATGATTCCATTAAACCGGAAGTTAAGATGCCACCTGGACACTTTGGGCTCCTCTTACCTTAAAGTCAACAGGCTAAGAAGAGAGACACAGTTGGCTGGGGTGACTGACCTGGACTATCAAGATGAAATTAGTCTGCTACTTCACAATGGAGGTAAGAAAGAGCATGTGTGGAATACAAGAGATCTTAGTATTGCCATATCCTGTCACTAAGGTCGATGAGAAACAACAACAGCCCAATCCAGGCAGGACTACAAATGCCCCAGACCCTTCAGGAATGAAGTTTTGGGTCACTCTACCAGGAGAAAAAATTCATGACCTGTTGAGGTGTTTGCTAAGGGCAAAGGGAATACAGAATGTGTAGTAGAAGAAGGTAGTTATTAATAACAGCTATGACCACATGACCAGTTGCAGAAATGAGGGCTGTAATTGTCATATTTCATCCTCCTTTTGCCAAAAACATGTTTATATGTGTATACACTTGTACTAAGAAAATATGTTTATTTTGTTTCCTTTTTCCTTTATCATGTGACCTAAGATTTATTAACTTCTTTATTAGTCCATTTTTACTCTGCTGATAAATACATAGTTGAGACTGGGCAATTTGCAAAAGAAAGAGGTTTAATGGACTCACAGTTCCATATAACTGGGCAGGCCTCACAATCATGGTGGAAGGTGAAAGGCATGTTTCACATGGTGGCAGACAAGAGAAGAGAGCTTGTGTAGGGAAACTCCTGTTTCTAAAACTATCAGATCTTGTGAGACTCATTCACTATCATGAGAACAAGCGCAGGAAAGACCCACTCTCATAACTCAGTCACCTTGCACAAGTTCCTCCCACAATATGTGGGTATTGTGGGAGCTACAATTCAAGATGAGATTTGGAGTAGGGGACACAGCCCAACCATATCAACTTCATATCAGCATTTAAGTGTTGTTAACTTTATGTAGTAGCATTTGAGTTGGGGATTTCTAGTTGTACAAAGCGTAGTTGTATTATGTTAGGCATAATTATGATCATATTATTCTCTATTTGAAGATTATGTATAATCTCAGGACATGCGTATGCATTCAAGTTTGTCCACTTACACTAAGATTTGGGAGGAAAGCAATAATTTCAAGACAGAATTTATAATTAAAAGGAAAGTATAATTATGATATTATTGTTTTTGAAGATTATGTATGATCTCAAGAGATGTGTATGTGTTCAAGTTGGCAACAGGTGTACTTGTCATGGTTAATACTGAATGTCAACTTGATTGGATTGAAGGATGCAAAGTATTGATCCTGGGTGTTTCTGTGAGGGTGTTGCCAAAGGAGATTAACATTTGAGCTAGTGAGCTTGGAAGGGCAGACTCACCCTTAATCTGGGTGGGCACAATCAAACAGCTTTATATCATAGCCAGAATAAATGCAGGCAGAAGAACATGAGAAGACTAGACTGGTTTAGCCTTCCAGCCTACATCTTTCTCCCATGCAGAATACTTCCTGCCCTCAAACATTGAATTCCAAGTTCTTCAGCTTTGGGACTTGAACTGGCTTTCTAACGCCTCATCCTGCAGATGGCCTGTTGTGAGGCCTTGTGATTGTGTGAGTTAATACTCCTTGTTAAACTCCGCTTTATATATACATATATGTATATACGTATATATAGATATGTGTGTGTGTGTGTGTGTGTGTGTGTGTGTGTGTGTATCCCATTGATTCTACACCTCTAGAGAACCCTAATACAGCTTTGTAGAAGGCCAAACTCAAGAGTAATATACTAAGGTATGTGGCAGAAGAAATTTCTATGCAAAATATAGAAGTTTCATGGTTACTTTTGCCAACTTACACTGAGATTTTGGAGGAAAGGAATAATTTGAATATAGAATTTATAATTAAAAGGAAAGCAGAGTAGAAAGACTTGGAAAACTCTCAGCCTGGCCATGTAAAAGGTGAAAAAGCATGTTCAGGAGAGAAAAACCAAGGGTATAGCCCAGTGACTGTTTGCTAAAGAGATTACCACGAATAAAAGGGAGCCGAGTATTATTCCACAAGACAACGGATGAAAGATCCCAAAGGCATTTTACAGATCTTTGAGGCTGCTGCTCCCATCACAGTCCCAGAGGGCTAGGAAGGCAGAATGATTTCAGGGGACAGGCCTGACACTCTCTACATGGCCTTGCTGCTCAAGGACACCTTGGCACTTTGCTCCCAGAACCCTGGTACAGCAATTTTTGGCCACCTTAGCTGTGGCTCAAGTGGCCTCAACTGAGATGTAACCTCTTCCCCAGAAGATACAAGCCATAAGCTTTGGTGGCATCAAAGTGGGGCTAATTCTGCAGGCTTGCAGAAAGCAAGAGCTATGGAAGCATGGCAGCCTTCACCTAGATTTCAAAGAATGTGTCAGACAACCAGAGGGCAAGGCAGAGACTTATCACTGGGGTGGAGCCACCACAGAGAGCTTCCCCTAGAGCAACACTGAGTGGAAAGGTAGGTTGAAGGTGCTGCAGAGAGTCCCCACCAGAACAAATGCCTAATGGAGCCATGGGAGTGCTACTAACACCAAGACCTCATAACTGTAGAGCTAAGAGTGTGCAATGTCAGCCTCAGCAAGCTGGGTAGACAGTCCAGCCAAGCTACAGAGGTGGGACTGCCCAAGGCCTTGGGGGCCCAGCCACAACTGGTATGCAGAGGATGCAGTCGTGGAGCCAGAGGAGATTATACTGTTATTCTGGAATCTTTTTTTGTTTTTGTCTTTTTGGAGACAAGGTCTTACTCTGTGTCCTGGGCTGGAGTGCAGTGATACAATCCTGGCTCACTGTAACCTCCCACTATGGGCTCAAGCACTTATCCCACCTCAGCCTCCCAAGTAGTTGGGGCTTTAGGCATGGACCACCAGACCAGATGAATTTTTGCATTTTTAGTAGAGACAGGGTTTTGCCATGTTGCTCAAACTGATCTCAAATTCCTCGGCTCAAGCAATCTGCCTGCCTCAATCTCCCAAAGTGCTGGTATTATAGGTGTGAGCCACCGCACACTGCTACTCTGGAGTCTTCTTACCTAATGTCTGCTCTTGAATTTTGGACTTGCTTGGGGGCTGTTACTCCTTACTCCTTTCTTCTAGCCCATTTCTTCGTTTGGAATGGGAATGTGTACCCTATGTTTGTCCGACCATGTGTCTTGGAAGCAGATGCCTTGTTTTGATCTCACAAAAAGTAGATAGACTTTTGAGTTGGTGCTAGAACAAGTTAAGACTTTAGGGCTATGGAGTTGAAATGAATATATTTGTATGTGAGAAGAATAAGAGTTTCAGGGGAACAAGGGTGGAATGCTATGATTTGAAAATTTAAATCCTCCAAAATTTATCTTAAAATTTAAACCCTAAAGTGGCAATATTGAGAGATGGGGCCTTTAAGAGGTAATTGGGTCATAAGGACAATGCCTTTATGAATGAATTCATTCCTTCATGAAATAATGGATTCATGGGTTTTCACGAGAATGAAACTGGTGGCTTTATAAGAAGAGAAAGAGAGAATTGAGGTAGCCCATTCCGTCCCCTTCCATGTGATGCCCGGTGTTGCCTTGGAACTTTACAGAGTCACTACTAGGAAAAAGGCCCTCACCAGGTGCAGCCCTTTGGCCTTAGTCTTCTCAGCTTCCAGAACTGTAAGAAATAATTTTTTTTCTTTATAAATTAACCAGTTGCAGATATTCTGTTTTAAGCAATAGAAAATGGACTAATACAACTGTTTTAAACAAAATTCTCTTTATTTAGACCTGTACATATTTCTCTTTAACACTGTGCCAAGAATAGCTGTTTCTCTCCTAAGCAACAGCCTGGATTAAGCTGGGAACATTCTAAATCTTGTAACCAATCTTGTTTCCCTCTTTGCATTGCCTCTCAGAAGGCTTACGGCCAAATTTGCGATGCATTGCTGGCATATTTATAGGCTTCTGTGACCTTCTCCCAGTTCCCTCCCAGCTTTCTCTTAAACTTCCTACCCTCATTTCCCCTATCTTCTTACTTCTTTCATGTCTATATTACATCTTATGTTTACATTGCTGTGTGGGATTCATCCATGCAAGTTACATTTGCTCTTTTATAAAATATTTATAAATAAAAAGGAAAGAACAGAAACAGTTTTCAGCACTACTTAGAGTTTTCTAATAAAGTGGGCAAAATCTGGACAACAGAAGGGGAGTTGGCTGTATCTGCTAACAAGAGCCAAGGTGTCACCAGGAAAGGCATCTGCCTCCCTGAGTACCAGGGGTTATTCATATCCAGCGACTCGCTGTTCATTCGTGAAGCTCTGTGCTGATTTAATCACAACTTTCCACAGAGACATCTGTTGGTTCCACATTTGGGTTAAATTCAAACCAGAGCCCAAGTTTTGGAATGGACTCTGAGCAATCCTTAAATTTATTCTATTTTGTACAATATACACCTGCTGGTCTCACCTGCTTGGGGACTACATTATTAGATGACCAATTAATGAACACTTGCTCAAATTTCAACATTTGCCTGGAGCTCAAGAAAGCAATTTGGCTTCAACTTGACTTTGTAAATTTTTTCCCTATTACTCCCTGAGGCCTCAGCCAAACGAATTGGTGTCTTTGAAACATGCTTTGTGATTTCTCTCCTCTCTGTCATGTTTCTCCTATTAACTTTACCTGAGTTAAGAACAATAGCTTACATCTATCAGACACTTATATGCCAGGTATTTAAAAATCTTTTTACTTATTACCATGTTTAAAGCTTGCCTAGATCATATAAGGTAGATACTATTATTATGCCTCCCTGACAGATGAAGAAAGTAAGAGCAGGGGATAAGAACTGAATTCCTTTCATGTCTATATTACACTTTATCAGAATGTTGGAAATATCCATATAAGTTTCCTTTAATGCCTTATGGGATGTTTATAAATTAGAAATTAAAAGAACAGAAATAATTTTGTTTTCAGCAAGAGCCAGAATTTCAATCCACTCTGTCTTATTTCCTAGCTCATGCTCTTAACCATTACAGCTTTGGTTCTCAACTCTGGTAATCTTTTAGTATCCCTCAATAGGACTTTTAAAAAATACAAATTCCCAGGCCCTGCTTCAGCTCAATCAAGTAAAAATATCCAGGTGTGTGGCCAAGGCATTGCTACTTTAAAGAGTCTCCCTAGGTGATTCCAACGTGTGGCCTGGCAGGAGATTAATCGTACTCTTCAATTTCCCTGAAATGAAGGGCCTCCTTTTTACATGGTTAAGATATGTCAATCTCAGTCCTTCTTACTTTTTCTCCACAAGTAAAACGAATACTCCCTTGCCATAATGATCCTTGATGTAAAACCAAAAGCATGTATTCACAGTCATGTAGCTAAGATGCCAAGATTTCCTATGGGAGATACTACTTTTTCCATAATCTTCACCCTAGTTTTTGCCAGCAAAACTGTTATATAACATTGTTATCCTAAATATCAGAGCGTTGACCAAAAAATCAGAATGGACTGATACCCTTTGTGGCATTTCTTGGGCTTATTCTCTGTATTGGCTAGAAATCTGGGTTCTAAGTACAATGAACAGCAATTATACTAGAAACAGTTTAATTCCTGTGCTCTGTAGTGATACATCCAACACAAATCTAACTATGTTATTTATTGACATGAAACCCTTTAGTGCCTGCTTCTGTTGCTCTTGGGCAGTTTCAGTGTCCACCATGGCTACCAGGTAGCTGCATAGGCTTGTTCCTAATGAGATTTAAGGTTTTACTTCTTTCCAGACCCATCCCAAGCTCGTTTTTACTCAGGCACATTGAACTCCTTGCAGCTCCTTGCATTCATCAGGATCCTTCTTGTTGATGATGGCTTTTGCATATGCTGTTGTTTCTGCCATGGACATTTGATCCTTTCCTCTTACCTAGTCACCTAGAGTCCCAGTCTGGACGTTAATTCTGATGAGAAGCCATCTGGAACACCCTCTCACTTCCATCATTTAGCACCCTAACCTCTGCTCTCAGAGCACCTGGGCTCATCTTCATCACAGCACACACCACACAACTTTGCAATCACCAATTTACCTGTCATCTCCCCAGATCTTCATAATCGTTAAAGCAGAAATCATGTCCTATTGGTCACTCTATCTGATGCTCAGTATTAAAGAGGGTAAGTATTTACAGAATGATTTTTCTGATTTGGCATATCCTTGGGCCTTTCATGTATCATTTTTGGTTTACGCAGGACATATTATTAGACATATTTCCCTTGAATGCCACAGACAATGCACAATGAAGTCCTCAAAAATGGCAAGTTTTAGACAAATGGTGTTAATTCTGAAATGTATAGCCAAAATCTGTCAGTCATCAGGCTGGCAAAGCCATTTGTAGTGTTTCCCTGTCTGAATAATCATTTAGTATATTGAATAATTCTACCTTTGGTCAAAAGTTCTGTGTAAATTCATCCTGATATGTGTTTGTTCCCTCCTGGAACATTAGAAACAGTCACAGATAGAACAAATGTCTGCTTTAAGCCTTCTTTGTTTTTGTATCAAAATGGAAGAAAAAATTCACAGCACGTGAACACAAAGAAGGGGGGAAAAGCTCTTCAATGTACTGTAAAACTGACATCTTAGGTGTAGTATCTGACAAGGTTCTATGGTTGAATCTGTTTATATTCAATTTCTGGTAAATAGCAGCCAAGAAAATATTTACATTTTCTTCTATTGCTTGTAACAAGCTCATCCCTAGAAGAGGCTTTATTTAGACAGAAGTACAGAGGAAATGGATGAGCCTTTTTCAGAACAGTCCTTTTTTGCTGCAAAAACTTAGTCCATAGCCATCCCAAGTTACCACTTCATGTAACACTAGCAACTCAAAAGTAAAACAACATAAAAACTTAAGTTTACTGATTTCAGATGACACAAATGCTCAAAAGAGTTCATTGCCGCCTGGGTGCAGTGGCCACATCTGTAATCCCAGCACTTTGGGAGGCTGAGGTGGGCAGAGCACAAGGTCAAGAGATTGATACCATCCTAGCTAACATGGTGAAAACCCATCTCTACTAAATTAGCTGGGAATGGTGGCACACACCTGTAGTCCCAGCTACCCAGGAAGCTGAGGCAGGGGAATCGCTTGAACCCGGAAGGCAAGGCAGAGGTTACAGTGAGCCAAGATTCCGCCACTGCACTCCAGCCTGGTGACAGAGCGAGATTCTGTCTCCAAAAAANAAAAAAAAAAAAAAAAAGAAAAAAAAAAAAAAGGGTTCATTGCCAATTCAGTTTTGTTGATAGAGATTATTGTAGCCTCTATAACATTAAAGACATCTGGCTTTTGACTGGTCCCACCAAGTACAAGGACTTCAACTTGTCTCTGATTTCCTTTTACAGAAAACTTAGAGTGTCGATAGTTCAATTGAGTCTCTGATATACTCAGAACAAAAGAATGTCCTGTTACACATAAACAACACTCAGGTGAAAGTCTGGGAATTGTTCTTGTGCTGTCTTCATTTATCCAGTTTAACAGTAGAGTCCAAGAGATTGCCCACCAAATCTTCATCTTATATCAATCCTTTCAATTGTTAGAATAGTTATTGAGAACTAATTCTGTGCTAAGTGCTCTACATACATTTCCTTAAATAATTCTCATAATTACATTGTGAAGTTAAGTTCTTGTAATTTCTGTTTTCAGATTTGGGAATTCAAACTTAGGATCAGGGTACAGCTGGAATTGGAATATAAATCCATCTTTGATTTCATCTTGTCCTACTGAAGTACAAAAAGTATGAATTATTTGAATTATTGTGCTAATACAGCTGTGAACAAGACCTTCATGAATTTTGCTTTCATGAAGCATTTGTTTTAAGGAAGTAAAGATAGTATTAAAATGTAATTTAAAGTGGGAATTTATGTTCCAAAAGGTGAAGAACAAGATGTATGTATAGTAGCCTACATCAGGAGGACTTAGGTTAGTTTTTGGAGGCTGTGTATGATAAAGACTTTAGGCAATAAGAAAGAAGATCCTTCAGTAATTAAGGTGAAAATGTGACAACAGCTTGAGCTTGGTTATTGAATAGATATGGAGAAGGAAAGAAGGGAAAAGATGAGAGAGAATTAGGCAAAGGAATCAAGAAGGTATGAGGACAAAATGGACATGGGCCATGAGGAATGAAGAAAGACAAAGATGTTTCCCTAGAGGCTGGCTTAGATAAAGAGTAAATGCAAATACTATTGAGTGAAGATGAAACCATGCTCAAGTAAGCAGACTGGTGGAAATGTGTGCTTCATTTTGAGTATATTAAATTTGAGGTGTCTTTGAGAAATCCAAATGGAGATGTCTAATAACTACCTGAACAAAATGGCCTAGAGTTTGGAAGAATGGATTAGGCTAGATGCATAGACTTGGAAACTGTTTGGGTCTCTGAAGCCATGAGAATTAAAGAAGTAACCTAGGGAGTCTCTAAAATGTGAAGAGAAAGGCAGCTCTTGTGTGAGGGCTAAGAGAAAACCAAAAGTCATAGGTAAGTCAATCTGTACCTAATGTATCCCATCTTCAGTGAAATGCACACTCCTAGTTTCTTTTTGAATTCCATCATGCATAGATGGGTTTAATTTCCAGAGATGCTGTGAATACCAACAGGATCTTGGAAAAAAAGAACTCCTAGTTCATTTTGAATGGACTGTACCTAATATGCCCCATCTTTAGTGAAATGCACTCTCCTAGTTCCCTTTTGAATTCCATCACGTATAGAGAGATTTAATTTCCAGAGATGCTGTTGGGTACCAATAGGAGCTTAGAAAATGAATGTCTTCTCTTACTTGGACTGGGATTAGAAGATGTCCTCAATATCTTCACTTCTGAATAAAAAAACAGCATGTCACATTCACCTTGTCTCCTCTTTTCATGCCTGATGGGATATAGACTTCTATGTCATGACCAGCTTCTTTTGGTTTCCCTGCACACATTTCTGGAGGCTTGAAAGCCTTGTTTTATGGTTGGAGGTAATCAAATGAGAAAAAGGTACACAAGTACAGGCATTACAATCAAAATTGCAGTTCCAACTCATGGTTTCTTATGTTAATATCTAGAAATGTACTCATTAATGAAAATACAAATTTAATATATTTTCTGAGTATATTATTGCTAATACAATTGAGTGCTCACACTCAATTGATCTCCACTCAATGCATGGAGATCAGATTACATATTTGTAGTTTATATGAATTTTCTTCTTTAGTATTTCCCTCAACTTGGATGCCATATTCTTTTCATTTACTTTTTACAAATAAAGAGAATGTGGTTCCAAGAGGACAATATGTTTAAGGACACGTGACTAATCAGTGGCAGAATTAAGGTGGAAATTCAGGCCTCTGTCTGTTCCAAGCCACAGTGATTCTATATTACCATAATAAATTTCCATTTGTCTGTTTGAGAATAAATGCAATCTTAGTAACTTTCGTGAGTAATACTATCAGATTGCTGAGGTTGAATATTGACTCTACAACCTGGTAGCTATGTGACCTTGGGTAAGCCCCTTCTCATCTTGAGCCCCAGTTTTCTTATCATTAAAATGGGGATAATAACAATAGTACTTACCTCATGCATTGCTATAGATTAGGTATCATAATGTTGATAACATTTTCAGTAGGACACGTGACACAAAGTCAGTGCTTAACAACTCTCTGTTCCTGTAGTTATAATTTTTGCATGAATTGCTATGGTCAATAGATAATTTCTATGGGTACAAATGTGGTTTTATTACATTGTTTCTCAAACTTATGTGCTTGAAGATTTTAAAGGGAGCGGGACTTGGTAATGTGAGAAACAGTCCATCATCTCTTTCTTAAAAAATAGACTTATAACACCTTTATTTGAATTTTACAACACTATAGTATCCCAGATTTCAGGGGTGGTTGGTCAAGCATCCTTTGGTGTTATAGAGGCTTTTGTGGGGGTTAGGGAGGGAGCTACATAGAATATGGCATTGTCAATTAATAAAGAAATAAGTTGAAGTAGAAGAAGAAAAGTGCCAGTCAGCAGAAAAATGAATTGACACGAGCATGTAATTATCCACCACGTTAAAATCAACCCCAAATAAGAAGCCCTTTACCCAGATGCCCTTCCCTGTGTAAAGTATCTTCTAGTTAACACAGTATCTAAAGACAGTAAGCAGAATTGAAAATAGCAGTGATCTAAAATTTCTGTCCTAAGATTTTGTTTGTTTACTGTGTTTGGTTGGTTGCAAGGACTCGTTGCAGAAGTGCGAGCAGTTGGGAGTAGAGAGTGAAGTGAGACATTCAGGTGACAGCAACACTGTGTGGGTAACAGCATGCATGGAGGCTGGTGATATAAAAAAGACAATTTGGCTTGCTTTGCTTTGGCATTGTCTGAAGTGTTGGTATAGAGGTTTTGAAATGTGTTGTCAGACACTTCATAGATTTTTGTCTCTGTAGAGGGGTCTCGATGATGTCTCCTCACTCACAAAATTCGAAGTTGACTCATTTACACACCCATTGCAGATCCCTTTATTGCCCCCTCTAAATATAGGATGAGCATGACTTAGTTTTAAGAAGTATATTAAGTAATAGAGACACACAGCTCAATTATTACACCACTTATTGTTACTTATTGTTTGGCCCTATCTAACTCATCAGCCTTCTGTCTCATGTAATTTCATTGTTCTGTGGGTTTCCACCACCATGGCTTTCTCTCAAATTTTTGATTAAAATGCATGGCTTTGGCCAGGTGCAGTGGCTCACACCTATAATCCCAGTACTTTGGTAGGCAGAGGGGGGCGGATCATGAGGTCAAGAGATCGAGATCATTCTGTCCAACATGGTGAAACCCTGTCTCTACTAAAAATACAAAAATTGGTTGGATGTAGTGGCATGCACCTGTAGTCCCAGCTACTGGGGAGGCTGAGTCAGGAGAATCCCTTGAACCCGGGAGGCAGAGGTTGCAGTTAGCTGAGATAGTGCCACTGTACTCTAGCCTGGTGACAGAGTGAGACTCTGGCTCCAAAAACAAAACAAAACACAACAAAATATTATGGCTTTTACACATGCTGTCTTCTGTGCCTGCAATGCTGCTCACCCACTAGCTGGAGCTGTACCTACATTTCAGGTTTCCTGTCATGTCTTCACGGAAGTCTCCTTACCTCCCCAACCTCCTTTACATTCCTTGTTATTGAATCCTCTTCAAGGACAGAATTCTTTACCTTCTGAATGGGTGGTTTACTTGTATATGTTTAGGTATGATTAGATCATGGTCTATTTCTCCTGCTGGACTGTAGGTTTCATGAGATCAAGGGGCTGTCTTTGTTTAGCATTATGAGATTGAGTAATAATTGCTGAATGAATGAATGAGTGAATGATTCTCTCTAGCAGAGGAGATTACAAGTCAACGAAGATCACAGTACATCACAGTAAGTTATGAGAAATGTTATACAAGCTGCTCCAAGGACCTAGAGGAGGGCATTGTTAATTTTGGGCATAGCAGCTTGAGGAAGGACCTCTGAAAGTGATGATTCAAGTTGAGTAATGAAGAGTCAGATGGAGTGAAGAAGGGGTATTGAGGATGCATTTTTATCAGAGAGATTAACTAGGGTTGAGAGATGAGTCTAGATAATGGTAGTCTTGAAATTCAGGAATGAGGAGAAATGGATGGATTTGGAATGTAAATATATGAAACATGAATGATGATGGTGTGTATGTTGGAGGGAGTGCTTAAGCAAGAGGCTAGTGTGACTCAATGGTGTTATTGTTCTCCTAGGGTGCAAATATAAGAAGTGAATTGGTACTCTGAATCTTTCCTACCCTTGCTTCTGATCCTGTCTTCTGCCCCTTATTTCCAGCAGTTCCCACTTGGGATCCCATATCTATCCCTACCATGTCCTGGAAGAAACGATCTAACTTCTCTAAGGCTTCAGGTTCCTCCTTTGTAAAGTGGGGATAATAATAGTACCTATCTTATAAGGCTTTTATGCAAATAGTATAAGGTAATAAATTCAATAAACAGGGTCTGGCACATAGTAAGAACTCCGACTACAAACCAATAAAATTACCAGTTTTAGGCTACTACTCTAAGTAGTGTCCCAAGACTGGGTAATGTATAATGGAAAGATGTTTAATGAATTCACAGTTCCACATGACAGGGGAGGCCTCACAATCACAGCAGAAGGCAAAGGAGGAGCAAAGTCACGAATTACATGGCAGCAAGCAAGAGAGCACGTGCAGAGGAATTGCCTTATATAAAACCATCACATCTCATGAGACTTATTCACTATCACAAGAACAACATGGGAAAACCTGCTCCCATTATTCAGTTACCTCCCACTGGGTGCCTCCCATAACATGTGGGAATTATGGGAGCTACAATTCAAGATGAGATTTGGGTGGGGACACAGCCAAACTGTATCCAATGGGTAATTCATATCTTGTTGTTTGAACTGGTGTTGGGGTGGGTAGGTTTTTAGAAACTCAAGGAGCTTCAGAGGATGGAGAAACATGTATCATTAATTTTTAAAAATGTTACTCATCTGTATAAGCTCATACACAGGCCCCAGAAAGGGATACAAGTTTTATTACTTCTGTATATAAAATTATCATGGTCTTTCATATAGAAATGTACCCATATCCTCAGCAGCTTCCAGTGTTGTTACAGAAAGACAAGACTATAAATTTTCCTCAAAGTGTGAAATAATTCACAAGGTTTCCTCGTTATTCATATGGACAGCACATTAATAACACAGGACCCTAGAATCCTGCCTTATCTAGGCTGAAGCCCAGGTAAAGAGATGAGGAGCTGACTCCTCAGATTTAGAACAATATTTTTCCTGCTTTCTGGAAAAAAAAAAAGGATGAAAATTTCTATCATATCAGAGAAGACTAGGTCTTTGAAAACACCTGTGCTCTCTAGAGATAAATGAAAACCAATGAATTGGGGGCTACATTAGGAAAATTTATTTGTTTGTGAATTTGAAGTTATTTGTAAACAAGTTTATGGCAGCTAGATAACTGATGGATTTAGGGTGTGCAGTGCCATGATCTCCCTCTCTTTCTAACACATGCACGACATACACA
Source organism: Cebus imitator (assembly GCF_001604975.1). Taxonomy (NCBI): domain Eukaryota; kingdom Metazoa; phylum Chordata; class Mammalia; order Primates; family Cebidae; genus Cebus; species Cebus imitator. The sequence continues at coordinate 2,095,294 of NW_016107462.1, read as the reverse complement.
CCATGACAGATATTTATGCAGAGAGTTTTGCTTCTTTCAGGTGGCTACACAGAGGCACTTTACAATGAGAATTGCTATATTAATCCAAGTATATGCACTAAATATTATTTTATATATAGTTTCATATTAAAATAACATCAAAATACTTAAAAGATTTCTTAGATGATACCCAGAGTCATGAATCTGATCCTGTTGAGAAAATGCAGATAAACATTTGAGAGCTGTTGCTAAAGTCATTGCAAGTAATTATAATGCATATAATCAGTATTATGTTCCCCAAACAGCCAGTCTCATCACAAAATTTCCTATTTATCATATTCCTTTTTGGTGAACCCCATAGAGAAGAGTGGCTAATTGTGTTTGCAAGCCGTTTATCACCAAATATGATTTAAATGTAATTTTTCTCTCTCTCTTCCTTAAGACTGGGTATTACCAAACTTTTCATCTCTGCCTATGTGATTGATGAAACACTGTAGTTCAGTGTTTAATTTACATTCCTTCGATTGAGTGATGTTAAGTATTTTTACCATGTTCACCAGCCATTTGTATTTCTTTCAGTGAACTACTTATTTCCTTGTGCTAAAAAACATAGGTTCAGACCAGTCTGTACAATATGACATCATTTTTATTTATAAAGTTTTACATGAGTGTATCTGTAGGCCTGCATGTACCAAAATATTTTCTGTAAGGATGTGTAGAAATATGATGACAATAATTTCATCTGGCAATTATGATGTAAGAGGATTCGTGGGAAAGAAAAAAAAAGATAATTACTTTAATTTTTATCTTTTCTTTGTTGTATTTATATACATACATTACTTTTGTAAAAATGTTTAATTGACAAATAATTATGGGGTACAATGTGATGTTTCAATGTATATTTCTATTATGGAATGTATGCATACATTTATATTCACAACGGATTATATGTATTACTTTGATTAAAGAATACATTTTTTCTACAAAATTAATTTATTCAAAATTAGTTTAATTCAATTGAGATTAGTAGGTAAATGGCTGTATGAAGTAGTTGCCACACATTCTACTGTCTTTAAGGATAAGGCAGACACATCAACCTGCCAGAGCCTAGTGCAATACAGGTATTGATCGACTTACGACTTATGCAACTTACGACCACTCGACTTTATGACCATAATCGCTAGCCACGACTGCTCCGCGTCTGGCAGCGCAAATGTTGCCCAGCTGGGCATACGACAGTGCGGACCAGCTTCTGGCAGCACTACCATTTCTGCGTGCACCATTTCAACTGTTATCCCAGACTCAGTACAGCAATTTGTGTTTTGTGTCTTGGATATTTTTCATCAAACCCCTCCCAATAAACTTCCTGTACATTTCGAAGCAATGGACCCAAACGTCGAACGATTTGCAAAGATTGAACGGATGGCACACGATGTGTTTCGTCCGTATCGTGAAATTTATGAAGAAAAAAAGAAACATACAATTCAGACAAAGCTCACCATGTTTATGAAAAAACCAACTCCGGTAACCCCAACTGCTGCCTCAGATGACGACATCAACGATCCGCAGCCAAGCACCAGCGGCCAATAAAATGTTTCGTACATGTTTATATATTTTGATATGTTTTGCAATTGGGAAAATGTTTCCTATGGTATTTTTTACACCTGTATTTTGTATTTTTGTATGAACCTGTATTTTGTAATTTTGTATGTTTTGCAAATATTAAACCAGTTGTACTGGTAATGCAGTGTTTTACTTAAACCTGACGAATGTAAAAACAAGAAACAAAATGGTGTAGAGATGATACAAATGGCATAAAATGAACAAAGAAAATTATGATATATAAAAATAATGAAAGAAAATTATGATAAAATATGACTTAAAGATTTTTAGAACATCATTTCACAGTACTGTACATATAGCCTACTCAACTTACGACCAAATCGCGTTACGACTGGTCTGTCGGAGCCAGTCGTGGTCGTAAGTCGAGCACTAGCTGTAATAAGAAATAGCAAGCCTTGTGGGAAACTGGTGTCCCATCCAAAGTCATGCAAAGTCAATTTTTTCAATACTCTGCTGACCTCAGGAACAGATCTGAGAATGGTTTCTGCCAGTGGGCTGGCAACTGGCAACTGCTGCTCTAAACTAGAAAACAAACAAAAACACAACAACATCTGCTCTTAGAAGGACAGATACATATGATAACCTAATTCTAGTTCTCTTTATTAGGAGGAACTCCTGTAGAGACCCATCTTTTTATTAGGCAGTATAAAAAGCTTTGTTCTTTTTATACTGCCTAATAAAAAGATGGGACTCTACAGGTGTTCTTGTATATCCATCCTCTCATTCCTCTTATGAATGCAGACTTGGATTCCTCACACACCTGGACATGCTTGAGTGTCAAGTTGGGGACTAAACGCTGTTTCAAAGAGAATTTACATAAGATTCAGAAATTATGCCTGAAAATGCCATCACTTCACTAATGATGCTATGGAAGATCCTCTTCTAATAAGAACAATGGAATTTTCCTTTAGAAATGACTTCTGATAAAGCCAGTTGCAGTCAACATTCCATCTACTAAACAAGCTGGGTGTGTTTACAAAGAACAAAGCAAGTTTCAAACAGAGACAGTAATGAAGGGACCACAGCCAGCCTCTGTGGCATGAATCCCTGATTCATGTGGTGGCACAACAATTTATTATCTCGGCATTTCATTGTGTGTGGATGACAAGTAACAAATGGCAGAACCAAAATAGGTCATCTCTGTCCTCTAAAACGTTTAATATTTGTGAATATAAGTAAGGGCTTAAGTTTTTTCATACTATGCTTGCTCTGGAAGCTCTCTAGATGATTTCCAAGCTGCAGTCGAGCCTTACATGTCACTGAGATACTGTAAATCATATCAGTACAGGATCAGTTGTATACTGTTTGGCCAGCCAGTCTTCGGAAACACACTGAGCTGTCTATGGGTATCACACTATTCATGAACTCAGAAGATTTAAGATATTCCTGAAAAACAAATCATAGTCCACAGACTCTATAGCATCATGGCCCCAAGTCAATTTCATGGAACTCTGGGAATCAGAGGAGATATATAAATGTTACAGTTAAAAAGCTTCTTAAAAGTTTGGGAAATACTGGGTTCAAGTTTAGTAAGTTACTTGTCTGCAGAACTTCTCACAGCCTTTAATACACTATCGTGTTTTGGAAGACTAAGCAGAGGCTATTATACATAATACTTCTCACATATATCTCGTGTTATTCTATGAAAAACTGTTGCTGAATTTCATGTTTCCTTCAATACTCAAATCTTTTTCTCTGCTGTGGCTGTCTCTAGGGATTATGATGGTATGTGATCAAAAAATTTTTATCATGTCTTTTCCAAAAGGGCAATCACCAGAAGGAATTTTTGCAGAGGTTCTTGTTCTAGAATCTCATATAATGCCACTTGAAACAAATTAAAGGTACATCTGTCAAATAAATTTTATTTTGTTAGAAAAATTTTATAAACTGTAAGACTGAATACAAACAGTTTTTTGGAAAAATTAATCAAGGCATTTTATGGATAGGTTTATTAAAGTTCCTTCTAGGCATTTATTTACTGACTTCTCTCTTTTACTACCCTTAATGTCTGACCCTCTCTTTCTCATATGCCTGTTTGTAAAATGTTCCTTGCTCTCACTGTCTGTCTGTCTCCTTCCCTGTCGGTCTTTCTTCCTGGGTCTAAGTCTTTATGTATCTCTTCTGTCTCATTTGCTCTTATCTTGGAGGCCAAATATGATGAGCCAGGAGCAAAACATCCTGATATAAATTTTTTTCTTCACAGAAATAGCCAGGAATGTGATGACTTTTTCACTGTATTAACTAATAGTCTTTTCTTTTTTAAAACTGGGATTTCACTGCTGTGAAAGAAAGTTCTCTGATGTAGCCTGGCCTCTTTGTTAAAACTTTCTGTCACTGGTGATCCAATGTAAGAAGACAAGCACACCAGGTGAAGGTTGCCAGTAATCAGTCACTGAAATAGTCATAATTTACACAGAATGAGAAGGAAGACTTACAAACTTATCATGGAGACTTTTCCTTAATTACAGTTATGCTAAAATCCACAATGCATTATAGGACCTCCCCTACTAACAAGTAGTTAAAATTTCCCCCAACATTTGTCCGTGTTAGAAACAGATATAAATTACATGACAGTAAAATCCTAAATAGAGAACATTTCACCACTCCTACCATGCCTTAAACACTGAAGCTTCAATTATTCTATAAAAATAAAAGCACTGAAAGAACTGTTTATAAAAATGCTTCTCATTGCTCCATAACAATGACCTAAGAAAGCACATTCATCTTACGACTTAGAAAGAAAAGGGGCAGGTATTGCCCAATGAGCTGGGTGTTTCTGTAAGCATCCACATGGTTGGGCTTACATCTCCTTTTCACCCAGATATTTTGTATCTTGTAAGAATGCCCTTGGAATATAACGTGTTCATATTAGATAAGGGTCTGCCTATGCTTGATGAATGATGAGCCCTGATGACATGCCAGGCTGACCTCCTGGCTCTGCCATGACTGTGTGATTTTTGAATCAGTCACCAAAGCTCTCTGGGCCTCAGTTTTCTGATGAATGAAATGGAAATAATAGGAGGACACACCTTATAGGGTTAGAGTTAGAATTAAACAAGTGTATAGACAGAGTAGTTGGGAGAGTGGCACATAGTAAGCCTTAAAAAATGTTAACCATGTTTTTTATTATTCTTATCATTACTGGTATTAATTATATTCCTTTCTTTTTTAAACTTTGAGATTGATACTATTTTCATGCTATTATAGATTAATTAGAAACATAGGATGTAACTTCATAAGCCCTCCAGAAATTTATTTTTGTTTGTTTTATATCATTTGCTTGGAAAAAATTGTTCTCTTAAATAAATAGGTGTGTTTTGAGTCTTCATCCTCTTCTTTACAAATCTTTATTTGATTTTAACTTTTAGTCCCTGAGAAGTACCTGGAAATTACTGAAAGGCTATAGGTAATATTTTTAATTGTTCTCAACTAAAGATACTGGGTAGCGTGTTCCCCACTTCCATTTTGGGTTATAGATTAATTAAGTAATAATTAGGATGTAATGACATATATTCCTTCAGAATAGTGCTAGGCACAGGTTCAAGGATATAATGATTTTATAAGTATTTATAAATGACTACTTCATAATTTCGAAGGTGTTTATTTTAGTGTTTTCATTTTTGAAATAAAAGACCATCACTTAAAATTTTCTCCAAATATATATTATATTTTGAATAAGCTGCTAAGGTTTTAACCCCAAAATTTCTGTTCCATTTTAAATAATCTGCTTTCGGATTTTCAATCTTAAAACAATCCAATATATGCTTCTTTTAAAATGATAGCTCTTTTCCTGTTTTTGAAAACAGTGTAAAAGGCAACTGACCTGCAATTTCAGAGGAAGGCAAATAAAAGCAACTGGAACATTTACCATGAGAAATTCACTAAATAAGACAGGGTCTGTTTAGGACAAACATGGTGTATATATTATCAGCTGCTGTCATACGGAGAAGTTGATGCCTGTCTATTCTTAGGGAACTGAGATTGGGAATGTAAGAAACATTTTAAATGTGCTAAACTGGAGATAACAGTTAAATAAATGGTGGTGTATCCACCTCTGAAAACACCATATAGCTATTAATAATAATTTTCTGAAGAATATGTATTCACTTGGGAAATGGTCATTGTACATTAAGTGAAACAAACTATCCACAAAACTGTGCTACAGCATTTTAGTTCAATAAGATACCTATAATGTGAGTTTGCTCTTTAGTGGTGGGGTAAGACTGGAAGGACATATACTAATATGTTATCTTACAATGTAGTAATAATCCCTGGGCAATGATATCATGGGTGATTTTAATACATGAATGTATCTCTGAAATTTTCAAAATTTCGATTATAAACATACATTTCTGAAGATGACTTACTAGTTTTAGTGATATTCAGAATAATTAGTTGGAAGCATTTCCAAGAAAAGATGGTAGCTAAAATCCCACTGTATTCCATTAATATGAAACCAAACGCATAAAAAATATTTCTCTCTAAGCATTATCCATATTTTCTAGTGAGATAGAAAACAGTCTATCTCATTATATCATTTAGTGAGCCTTTGATGGGAGTCAGACACTGTGCAAAAAACATTATACAGAAGATTTTCTTAATCCTCAGCACAACATTATGAAGTAGAAATGACTATTATTCCCATTTCACAGATGAGCAAACTGAGGTTAGGAAGCAAATGCCATTCTATCAAAAATACAGGTGAGGAAACTGACGTTAGGAAGTAAACATCATTCTATTAAAAATGCCATTCTATCAGTAATAGGTACAGTTGTGATTCCATCCAGGTATATCAAATTTCTCACTCCATGATGTTGATAAATACACTGAAATTTTAATCTATATTCACACTTTACATTTAATTTTCACATAGAGATCTAGGCCATTGAAACAATTTTGATCATAGCAACACAATAGACTTACTCATATCTGCCAAAGGATTGAAGGATTTTGGAGGAGTAGAATGTTACCAAAAATATAAATAATCAACATGAGAATAAAGAACGCTCAATGCTTTATTGACTTTTGCCTGGAAGACAGAAACTGTAGCCCTCTTGCTAGAACCAACCACCCCAAACATTCAGAGTTTCCAAAGTCGAACAAAGTTTTCCTGAGATAAAAATATTACTGTTATGTGGCTTGACTTCTCACAAATCTTAGGGCTAGATGCCATTTCCCCCTCTGTCAGCATAAGCAATGCATTGTACTTTGTGTTTTGTATCTAAATCCTAAAGAAATTCTATTTCTAGATCATTAGAGATAAAAATGAACTGGAAACAAAATGAAGCTTTATAGTTAACAGCTTCAATGCTTTCTTTGGCAAAGAAATTGAGAAACCATCATAGTTTTTTTGTTTTATAATGCTTGTTGGCTTCTAGGGCCAAGAGTTTCTTCTTTAAGAAAGAGGGAAAAAGCTTTACTCATCTAGCTGCCCGCCTTCCCTGCATTAGAGGTGCTGACTGTGTTGACTGTAGTGTGGAATAAGTAAATAATCACAGTGCTAGTTTTTCAACTTCAGCACCATTGACATTTTCAGCTGGAGAATTCTTTGTCGTGGGGATTCAGGGGGGTTATCCTGTGCATTGCAGGATGTTCAATAGAATTCATGGCCTCTACCCACTACATATCAATAGCAGTTCCCTTATTGTGACAAACATGTAGACCCAAATACCTCCAGACATTACCAAATAATCCCTGGGAGAAACTGCCCCTATTGAGAACTAGTCCCTGTATATCCCCAAACTTCACTCTTTTACATCCTTTAAAAAATAGTTTGATCTAGCCAGGTGTGGTGGTTCATGCCTGTAATCCTAGCACCTTGGTAGACCTAGGCAGGAGGGTTGCTTGAGTCCAGGAGTTCTAGACAAGCCTAGGCTACATAGCACAACCTCGCCTCCACAGAAAATAACAGGAAACTTAGGCTGAGAGAGAATGATTGCTTGAGCCTGGGAGTTTGAGGCTGCAGTAAACTATGATGGTGACATGGCACACCACTGGGGAGACAGAGTAAGACTATGTCTCTAAAAAATAAAATAGTTGACCTTACCGTGGTGCATAATTGACAGCTGTATATGCCACATAAGCTTGCTTTTCCAGCTGTGACTAGTCGGGCAAAGGTTGACATATTGGCCCAAGTTGGGCCAATCACATCCTGTCTTCTCAGGTGATGTATTAAGACACAGAAACTGAGTCAAATATATTTGTGCCCTGAAGCTATAGAATCATGCTGAGAGAGATTAGAGTGGGTACCGTGGAAGGAAAAGCCTTATATCATTCTCTAATTTATTAGAAGGTAAAAACAAAAATCTTGAAGGGAGACAGTCTGCACAAAAGAGAAGAGAACTGGGTAAACAGAGATCAGAGATAGTTTGTTACATGAACAAAGGAAATGAGATGACAGCTACCTAAAGAATTTACAGATTCCATGAGGTGTGGCTGAATTTCCTATAATTGGATCACCGAGATTCCTTTATTTTCTTAAAATACTTCCTCTTTACTTAGCCTAGCTTAGTGTTTCACTTTCTAACCACCTGCTGACCCATAATGAAAATACATAACATGAATCAATCTAGAAGGTGTCCTTCCCTATCTATATCTAGAGGAAGAACAACGAACACTAAGCCCAGGGATTCAGGCTCCATGTCCTGTTATGTGACTCTGAGCAAGTGACTCATTTCTTTGAGTCCTGATTTCTTAAATAAAAGATTTGAAAATCAACTCACACAGATTTAAATTATGAAACATAAAGATGGGAGGGGAGATTTGTAGTCCTTTTGTGCCTTGGACTCACTGTTTGACAGTAACATATAAAATTGTCTTAAAAGTGGTGGCCTAAATTTTTAAAGTCCCTTATGCTGGGCTGAAGAGTCAGTCAATCCGGGACTTATCAACTGTGGGATGAATGGAACACACTATTCAATCCTTCCAAGCCTCGGTTTCTCCGTGTTGAAAATGGGAAGGAAAAACTTATCTCCTTGTGGTAAGCAGCTTCCATGGTGCCCACCGCCCCCCGATCCCCGCTCCCAGTGATCCCTGCTGCTGGTCTTCCAGTTGTGGTCTACCACCACAATGAATAAGGGCTGGGACGTATAACCTGTAGAACACTATGAAATAATGAAGTGTAACTTCTGGGGTGACATATAAAGGCTTCTGTATTGTTTTCTTGGATTATTTACTCTGAGAGAAGCCAGCTACCATGTTGTGAGGACACCAAGCTGTTTTGGAGAGGTTCACAAGGCAAGGAACCAAGACCACCTTTCAACAGCCATGTAAACAAGCCATCTAAAACCATTCTCCCATATCAGTCAAACCTTCAGATTTTGATTGCAACCACGTGAGAGACTCTAACCCAGAACCTTATAAGTTTCATTAGTGACCCACAGAAACTGTGACATAATGTTTTTTGTTTTAAGCTGTTAAGTTTTGGTATTTGTTATATCACAATAAAGAACAAATATACTGATTTGTAGAATTGCTGGGAGGATTAAATAAAATAATGCGAGAGAAGGGTTAGCACAGGGTTTGACCTATGGTGAGCACAGTAAGTACTTATTAAATATGTGTAGAATGAATGTTAGATATTGTTATACTTATTATCATATTACCATCATCATTCTCTGTAGCCTCAGTCCAAAATCATTTCCCAAGTGAACAGGACCTTCAAATGTCTTGACCTGAAAAATATTCCTTTACTCTAATTTGCTCTACAAAATTTCAAACTAAAGCTATTTGAAACCCTAGAACTCAGAAGTATTAGTTCATTTTGTGCTGCTATAATGGAATACCTGAAAGTGGGTAATTTGTAATGAATAGAAATTTATCAGCTCACAGTACCAGAGGCTGGGAAGTACATGATCAAGGCATCAGGTAAGGGTCTTCTTGCTGCATCATCACATGATGAGAGGCAGAAAAGCAAGGGTGCAAGAGAAGTATAAACTCACACTTTTATATTAGTATTAATTCCACCCAACAGGGCAGGGTCCCTGGTATGATTTGGATTTAAGTCCCTGCCCAAATTTCAGGTAAAATTGTAATCCCCAGTGTTGGAACAGGGGCCTGGTGAGAGGTAACTGGCTCATGGAGGCAGACTTCCCCCTTGATGTTCTTGTGATAGTGAGTTCTCACCAGATCTGGTTTTCTAAAATTGTGCGGCGCCTCGCCCTTTGCTCTCTTCCTCCTTTCCTGGCCGTGTAAAACCTGCTTGCTTCCCTTTTGCTTTTGCCATGATTGGAAATTTCCTGGGGGCCTCCGTAGCCATGCTTCCTGTACAGCCTGTGGAACCATGAGCCAATGAAGCCTAGTTTCTTTATGAATTACCAAGTCTAAGGTATTTCCTTATAGCAGCATGAGAATAGACCAATACAGTTCCTCATAGCCCAATCACCTTCCAAAGATCCCACTTCCCAACACTGCAATGGCAAACAAATTTCAACATGAATTTTGAAGAAAAAAACATTCAAACTGTTTAACACCAGAGAAATAAGAATTCAGACTCTGCTGAGGCTGGCATTTGTGTAGCTTTCTAACACTTTGTATACACCTTGTTCATTATCTGGAACCATATTAGATAAAACAAGAAATTACCTTATGTACAGTGAATGCCAACATGAATTCTTCAAGTGGTAAAACCAGCTACCTACCATCGACACAGGAAGGCCGGTTTCTTGTTGTTCCAGCTACTTTCCCAGGTAGACAGGAACACTTTACTGTTTGCGACCGCTCTTCAATGCGATTCTTGTTACAACATCGGTGTGCTGCTATCACTTCACACGTCCCTCCTTCTGGAAAGACAGAAATAACAGGGACATGGATTAGGAATAACTCAGTGACCATTCAAGCCTCTGGGAGTACATGTAGAGGGGTGGGGGAAAGTAATTGAAATTATAGAAACCGTTTCCATGAAATATAATTATGAAAGGACTCTCTTCTACTATGTATAATCTTGGAGAAGATAGTGCTGTACTTCCAAAGCAACAAAGAATACCAATGAATAGCCCTCAAGATGTGGCAATTATGGGCTGTAGGTATTGAAAGGCAGTAAAGCAATGAATTGAGAGGGTTTGGAATTAACACACCCAATAAAGATGCTCCCTGATTTAAATGCATTTTTTGGGAGCTCTCTGTTGTGTTATCACATTTAGGACTCTCTGAGCTCCCACTATTGACAACAACTGACAGTCCAGTGATACAGAACCTAGAGTGGCAGGAAAACTGCCCAGGAATCAGCTCTCCCTTCCATTGCCTACCCACTCTCAAGGGGGCTGAATTGAAAATCTAATTGGGAGATATTTCCCAAATCTAGACTTCATCCACAAATGAAAGAAAGAATTGCTGAAGAAAATGGGTAGGTGCTTTAAACAATGTCTCGAATTGCAGGCCTGGGCATATAGCTTGACTTATTTATAACAGCTCATCCATGCATGCATCAGCATTTATGGGCAAACTAATGTATGTCACTCTCCACTAGGTTCTTAGCAGGTGAACTGCTGGCTCTGTGTAAAGGCAGACAAGCATCCAAGTGGGTCTTTCTGGCCCACAGGAAATCAGCTAAGCCAGATCTCTAGGGACACAAAAGATACACCAAATGACCAGAAACCAGGCATCAACCTTCTCAACCTCAAGTTTGGAGTTCCGAATAGACCCATACCATTTAGGATTTTTAGCATTTAGGATGCAGTTGACAAAAATTCACCAAACGTTTGTTAAGCAACCTCTATATACAAATTACTATGTGATAAACTGTAAGGGATGTGTATACATCCCCTGTACGTAGAAGATACATATGGATACTTAGAAAACATTGTAAAAATGAAAAGGAGGGAGAAAGGAAGGAGAGAAGACTTAAGACACAGCTCATCATTTTATCCTGTCCTCTGAGAACTGTGTAGTGCAGTGATTCTCAGTGCAGTGGTGGCAGGGTGTTACTCCCTCCCCTCTAATAATATCTGGCCAGTTTAAAGACATTTCTGATTGTCATCACAGGTTCGAGCACCCAGCTACTTGCATCTTTCAGGTAGGAAGCAGGGCTATGCTAACATCCCACAATGCTGGGCTCCCATAGAAAGAATGATCTTGCCTAAAAGATCAAATTGAAAAGGTATTGAGAAATGCTGGCCTAACATGAAAGAAACACAAGAGTCTCTGATTTTGAGTAGACTAATTACGTTTCCCTCATTGGGAGGGAAGAGTTCAGGCTTTCAAATCAGCCTCTTATAGTTTGAATCTCAGCTCTGTCACTTTCTGAGTGCCTCAGTTTCCTCATCTATAAAATGGGAATAATAGTAACATCTGTATCACAGGGTTGTGTGAGTATAAACAGAGTGAACACATATAAAGGGGTTAGCGCAGAGCCTGACACATGGTAAAGAGTCTGTATATGCTACCTATGATAATAATGATAGAGTGACTTTGTTGATGCCAACAAAGATGCTTTCTGTCTTAGAAGCACTGCAAATATGGTTTCTCCTGGAATACTCACTCCTACCTCCCATCCCTCCAGCCTCTTCACTCCAACACAAATGATTTTGCCGGTTAACTCTCCTTAGAGCTCAACTAAAAGGTCAGTTCCTTAGAAAATGTTTCTCACTTTCACCATTGTTCATTCTATTAGCACTCTATACATTTCCGGTGTTTAGTTGTTCATGCCTGTGCCCCAGCCAAACTGTAAGCTTGGTTGGAGTCAAGGTCATCGTTTGTCTCCTCACAGCCATGAATGGGAATTTTTGGAACAAAGGGCTGGTGTGGTCCAGGTGTTTCTCTAGGGCAACCACATTGGTAAGCTGTGTGCAGGAGGATTTGGAGAAGTACAAGGTAGCAAAGGAAAAGACACAAATGGCTATTGCAAAACACTGAGCAGAAGAAAGAAGGTTACAACTTGCTCATGGAAGAGTGCCTTACTATCTGCACATGCACAACACTGGGATTAGAGTTAATGGAATAGGGCTAATCACATATTACACTCTTTAACCCAGACACCTGCAACTATGTCACTTTACCTTATAACTGTCAGCTATAAATACTCTCGGTCAAGTCAGTAACAGATAGTTCGACACTTCATGAAAATGCCACTAATTTTAAAGTCACCTCTTGGCTCTGATACAAGATTGGAGCAATATTTATGACTGAGAATGGCACAAGCCACATGAAAGCTCGCAGGATGTATTTTGAATCTCATTTGATTTACAGTCAAGTCAACAGACACACTGACAGACATGCCAGATCGCCTGAGTTACTGCACTGAGTTAAATAATACTGACAGCAAGGTGGCCACTGAAGGTCCAAAGCCTGTCCCTCATGGCACTGATGTCAATGAGCCAAAGGAATCATTCTTTGTCACTCTTGGAGCTCACTGCCTGTTCTGGAGCTCTGACTTGGGTACTGGATGCTGCATTAATTACAGACGTCCCAGCAACTTTACAAGGTGTTGTCCCCATGTTACACACGAGAAACTGAGGCTCAGAGGGTTTGAATGACTTGCCCAGAATCACATAAGTGTGACCCCAGTGTATTAGATCCCAAAACTCATGCTTTTTGCAGTTTTTCCACAAGCAGTTGTTCCTTGTGGATGAAAAACTTCCAAGAAAAAGTCTGACACTTGGCTTAGAATGGTTATCAAGGTTAGATATCCAAGCCACCCCTCTTCCCCTAGTTGTGACTTTGACCTTATTTGTTATGACTCTCTCTCTCTTTCTCTTTCCTCCATGGACACTGGTCACTTTGATGGTTACTGCATGAGCATGCCAGGCATGTACAGCCTAAGGGTCATTGCATCGCCTGAGACACTCTCCCAATAGATCTCTGTCTCACCCACTCCCTGCTCCATTGTTGCTCAAATGTCACTTAATCAGTGGTACATTTGACCTCTCTATTTAAAATAAATCATATTCCTCTTAGCCAGCACCCATGAGCTCCCTTATTTTATGTCCCCTCAACTCCTTCCCCCCAACACCTGCAATTTTCAAACATAGTATATAATTTTCTGATGATATTATTGTCCACATGTCCCATTGGAAATCAAACTCCTCCAGAACATGGACTCTTATTGTTTTATGTATTCAACAACATCTGGCGTATTATGATCAAGGTTTAAAATGTGCTTTTAACACATATCAGTTAATTTTCAAAGCAGTTCAAAGATGGAGATAGAACTATTATTATTCCCATTTCTAGAGATGATGCAGACTTACAGCAAACAATACAGCCATGTAATCAATGGTAACCGTAATAGTATTAAATAAATTAATCATTTATTGAGTTTTTCATATGTGCTCAATGCCAGAATAGACACATCACAAATATTTATTTTATAGGAGAAGCAACTGAGACCAAGAGTGACTTAGAAACTTGCCCATATTTTACCTAGCAAGGAGCCAGCAGCACTGAGACCAGAACCCAGACCCTCACCCCATACCCAGTGCTCTTTCCCCTTTCCCACCCTGACGTACATGCTGTCATTTCTTTGAAAAGGGGAGGAGACCTTGGTAACTGGGAAATGACAAATGCTCCATATTCATTAAAGCCTTATATATAAAGTCAGTGGCCCCAGGCCTTATTTTGCTTGGGCTCACAGATGGTGGATTTGCACACAGGAGGCCAGGAAGGTGTTGTTCTAAATAACAGGCTCGTTGGTTTGACAAGTTGAACTATGGCTTCAATTACATATGCTGCTCAGGTACACTGGTGGAGAGCCCAGAAAAAGGTCTTGTGGACATAGTGGAACCCTATAGGACCCCAACAGTTGGAAGGTCGGAAGGTCTGTCATACCCAAATCTCCTTCCCAAGGTTTACACTGTGACAGACCTAGCCACAGTCAAATGGAACAATTTAATCTTTCAATCTATCCTGCCCATGGAAGCCTGGGCTTGCGTTTAAAAAGTAAAACTATTAGATCTTTGGCAGGGAAAGTCACACTTACATAACGTTGCTCTGAAAATACATTTTGTGGGGGTTCCCGGATTATCAAAGGGGGCTCAGTTACCTCCATTCCAAGAAAGGAGATATTCTATTTTTTAAATTCAGTTTAATAATCTATTCTTCACAGAGATTCCTCTGCTAAGGAAAAAGTGAAATCAATCGTACTTAGGTGATTATCAGCTATCTAAAGGTAGTATTAAATGGCAAGCATTTGATTGATACATTATTCAACTAAAGGCTAGGCTTTATTTAGATTGTTTTAGCTTTTACATAACATACTTTCCTGTTCCTGGGTCCCATCAAAGATACCACATTACATTTAGATGGATAAATGGTTGAACAAAATGAAAAATGAATAACAAATTCGTCATGGTTTTTTAATGATCAATTAATATGGAACCTAACCGAGAAGGGTGTATGCTTTTGGTATCATATAGAAAGCTTCTAAAATATATACCTACCCCCATTCCTATGTGTTTTTTACTTCTTGGCTTTATAAAGAGCCCACCTTTACCTGGGCCCACTCAAGATACAGTGAGGAGGTGATCAAATTCTATAAGGACATAAAAGGACACAAAATTCCTGTTATAACCACAGAGATAAAATTTTTCAAGACTCCCTCAGACAAAAAGCTTCTACTTATCTATTGTCCCCATTAGCTGGCTTCTTAGAAAAGGAGACAGGAAACCAAAATGTTCCCCAGAGTTGCTCCCAACGAAGGAGAAGAATTAGGTTTGTCATACTCTTTCTGGAAATTAGAAAATGTACAATGTATTTGTATTTTAAGGTTTACCTTGTGAACTATCATTTCAAACATAACTGCCAAGGTTATTTCAAAATGATAATAATGATAATATTTGTCATCAAAATGTCTTTCAGACTTTTCCTTGGTGTCAATATCTATCCATTTCTAAATTTTACCTCAATCCACGTCAAAATGATTTCAAGACAATCTATAGTTTCTCAAAGCTAAGTCATTTAAGTGCTCAGAAAGTGCAGCTTTCCCCCATGTTTTTTTTTTTTTTCCTTTTGCTTATGGAAAATGGCCTCTTTCCTGGAATTCACCCTGCATCTGCAGATCTAAAAAATAAGACAGATGAAATAACCTGTTATCTAATGGCAGAGGATGTAGAATAAAACATAGGCTAGTAGGGAGGTTGTTTGTACTATTCAGAAATTCCAGATTATTGTTTCTGTTATTAATTAATATGAAGAAAACATACATCTAAAATATCTGTAAAAAATTAGCCCCAAAACCTAAATCTAGCATTATAAGTGATACCATCGTTCTTTCCAATTAGGACGTGAATGCCATAATTATCTGGCTAATGCACACTGATCTGAAATTTTAGACGTGTTAGCTGTACTCCACTTCGCAGTTCTCTTTCCACCACAAATCTTCAAAACAGTGGCCTTCCTTCTCATTCCTTTTGCCCATGTTGACCCAGGTGTTAAGAGGAAGGTCCCCT
Source organism: Cebus imitator (assembly GCF_001604975.1). NCBI lineage: Eukaryota > Metazoa > Chordata > Mammalia > Primates > Cebidae > Cebus > Cebus imitator. The sequence continues at coordinate 2,079,311 of NW_016107462.1, read as the reverse complement.
ACCAAAAAAAAAAAAAAAAAAATCTCCACGGGGCATCTCTCTAGTTTCCCATTTACTCTTTTCTCTTGGGTTTGTCAGAGCTCTGAATACATTATTAAATCTATTTTTAACAGAAAAAGAAAGTTTCTAATATACAAAAAAGGAATAAGATAGCATTTCAAGATTATTTCTGGCAGCAGCGACTCTGAGCTGGAGAAGTTAAAAAAATGCCAAGTCCAATATGCTCCTAGCAATGATCCCTCCTTCTCAGTTCAATGCATCACTGTCTTGCCCTATACAAGTGAGAAAACACAAGAAAGATAAATTGCTAAGGATAATGTTTCTTTTAAAAAGAGTCCCCACTGATGACAATTATGTGTCATGATGGAAAGGGAGGAAGAGGTTAGGAATGACTGGCAGGCAGACGACTAAAAGCTTGGCAACTGGCATTGTAAGCCAGGGTTTGCCCCCAGACCAAATATTTAACAGAAATAGCTCATACCAACCAAGTGGATCACTCCAGGCTACAAACTGGGTCAACTTTTTGGAATGGACACCTATGGGAACTTGAAAATATCCAATCCTTTTCATCTGCCAGGGAATTGGACATTCAGTAGTATCTTTTGCTGTTGGTGATTATATTAGTTTGTTTTCACACTGCTATAAAAATACTACCTGAGACTGGATAATTTATAAATAAATGAGGTTTAATTGACTCACAGTTCCACATGACATGGGAGGCCTCAGGAAACTTACAATCATGGTAGAATGTGAAGCGAAAGAAGGCACCTTCTTAAAAATGTGGCAGGAGAGAGAGTGTAGGGGAAATGACCACTTTTAAAATCATCAGATTTTATGAGAACTCCCCCACTATCATAAGAACAGCATGGGGGAAACCACCCTCATGATCTAATCGCCTCCAACTACATCCCTCCCTCGACATGTGGAAATTACAATTCAAGATGTGATTTGGGTGGGGACATAGAGCCAAACCATATCTATTAGTGGTTTCCTGTCCAAGACCAAGCACAGCCAAACAATTCAAAATTGTCACAACAGCAGGTTTTCTGGGAAAGAAGAAAAGATGCTAATAGGGGAGTGTAAATTGGATTAGAGATAATTGCTTTAAAAATAAAAAGAAAGGGATGGACCTGGTGGCTCATGCCTGTAATCCCAGCACTTTGGGAGGCCAAGGCAAGTGGATCAGGAGGTCAGGAGTTCAAGACCAGCCTGGCAAATATGGTGAAACCTCATCTCTACTAAAAATGTAAAAATTAGTCAGGCATGGTGGCAGGTGCCTGTAGTCCCAGCTACGTGGCAGGCTGAGGCAGGAGAATCGCTTGAACCCAGGAGGCAGAGGTTGCAGTAAGCCAAGATGTCACCACTGCACTCCAGCCTGGGCAACAGAGCAAGACTCTGTCTCAATAATAAATAAATAAATATAAACAAATAAATAAAGAGAAAGGAAATGTAAGCCTAAGCACTGTACATGTGCATGTATGTAGGTATTGCTGTGGTGGCCTTCTTGAACCATATCATGAGTTATAGTCTCCTGTGTATGATCCTACATCTCCTACATAATTCTCCTAAAATATTTTATAGTGTACATGATTTTGATTTTTTTAAAATGATGACTTGCTTTTCCTATAAAGAGGAAGGACAACATTTTTTTTTTCTGTTTTACCACTGGCCCAGTACTAAGTTTCACATCTGGAGATTATTTGGTCTTAAATAGTTATTGAATGAACCTTTTCCTCAAAGACTCACTGCTGATCCCCATTGTATATTCTTTTAGGAAGCTGAACTTTTCTTTCACAGCATAACTCCTAACTGGAACTATAGGCTTGTTGTCTAGCCTGTTTGGCTGGGTACTCCCTGCTGGCAGGGACCACACCTTGTTTAATTCTTTATCTCTTGTGCCTGGAAAAATAGTGGGCTGTCACACATTTACTAAATGATTAAATGACTGAATGATGAAAGGAAAGAAAGGAAAGAAACAGGGAGGGAATAAAAGATGAAATGTAAAGGGAAAGAATAGGAAAATAAAAAAGAAAAGATAGAAGAAGAAAGAATATATAAATTAATCCTCTTTGGGAACCTTTTCTGAATATCCATTATGTGGTCTTTTACAAAGATAAATTTGAATGCTAAGTGTAGCTTTTGCAAAGATGAGAATTTCCCACATGGCTTCTAGAAAAATCAACTTGGGATTTTGGTTTGGGATAGAGTCAAAACATACAAAGGAAAAGCTTTTTACTCTAAGTGAAATAGCTTCAAAATGAAATAGCAATTAAAAGTAACTATGAGGAAACTTCAGTTCTCATTAATAGGCTAGGATACATGCTTATAGCCAAAGGCGATTTTTGGAGAAAATGAATAAACCGTGTTTAAGGAATGTTAAGACTGACATGATTATTCGGATCCTTACATTTCCACTTTATTACAAATGGTTCCTTTCTTTAAAAGCTGTAATATGTAAGAAAAATCACAGATTTTTTTCAGTCACTTTTACAGGAATTCTTGATCAAGATCTTATAAATAGCTTTTTTTTTTTTAAAATCTATTGTAGTGGATGTCAGAAATGCGTATTTAAGACTGTGTTAAAAATGCTTTATTGACCCAATGGACTGGAAGAAAGCTCCGAGTGTCTTTGTCTGTAAATCATTGACAAGAGAGACACTAATGGATCCTTAAGCATGTTTTGGTTGAGCAGGGCAAAATAGCTGCTTGTTTTGTTTATGCTTGAGATTAAACAAATTCCCATCCTTTATCTCCTAGGGACCTGTGGTATGTAGAGAACAAAGGTAGGAAAAAGGAAGCAATTCTGGGCAGGACAAAAATGTTTGAGGGAGGATAACCTAATGGATAGAATCACAGACTCCACAGCCAGGCTGCTGAGACTCAAGTCCTGGGTCTGCTGCTTCCTATTATTTTCCATTCTATATTTCAAGTTTCTCATCTGTAGAATGTGGATGACAGCATCAACTTTACATGGTTGTTTTAATAACAGCGATTGCTAGCTGGATCAATGGTCTTGGTTTAAGAATAGGGTTGGGAGAAATACAAAGGTGATTTAGGTCAAGAATATTGCACCCTAGGGTGAAGAGTAGATATATTATAGCTATTTTCCTAAACCTATTTCATTTCAATTCTTGTCCTAATCACAGTAGAATACAACTTACTTATTTTAAATGTGAGATCAGGGAAGGTGAAAGGCATTGATGCTGTGATTCAGTTTCTAGAGACTTACATTGGTATCCAGGGTGAATGCCCTAAATTGCAATAATTGCAATAATCCTTATATTTAACTGGTGTAAGAATTAAATAAATACAGGCAAAGTAATTATAATAATACCTGGTTCAGAGTAGGCATGAAAATTTACTCTGATATTACTAATACTATTAAAATTATCATCTTTAACCAGATCAGAATTGTTGGTGGGAAAAATATAACTCCTATTTTTTCCATTTTTTTTCACTAATATGGACTACTCCTCACTTTTTTATTTCTACTCTCATACAAGGCTAATCACGGAGAAACTACATTTACGGCATCATTATCTCCCTGAAATAAAATTGCTAAAAGTAAGGTAATACCACAATTGATTCAACACCCACCCACTAGATTTCTTCTTCATTTTTTTACAAAAGAAAATGGCTTATACATTGGATATGTTGAAGCTCTACTGCAAAAATAATTTTTAGTAACTGGTCCACCCACATAGAAATACATTTTACTCCAGAGCCAGGCTGCTGAGACTTAAGTCCTGGGTCTGCTGCTTCCTATTATTTTCTTGTAACCAATGAGGTTACAAGAACACACTTGATTCCTTACTGCTCTTTACATATTGTAGCGCTTTTACTCTTTCCCAACAAAGATACATCAGAGAGCATGAAGAAAGGGTACCCATGTAATGGATTGGACATCAGACTGCCTTTGGGCTATTCTCAGATCTGGCATCAAACTTTTGTTAAAATAACTGAGACTGTATCTCCACTTTTCTAATCTCTGTCCCAAAATGTGCTTGCTTGCTGTAGACTTCTCTTCAATACATTATTGAAGTTAATGGAATTAACTTAATTTATGGAATTAATGGAATCCCAGAAATGAAACAACTGAAGGGGAGGTTTCTACCTCAAAGTGGGGCATTCACCCTGGATGTTGATATGTCTCTGGAAACTGAATCACAGCTTCCCTGAGCCAACATCTAAAATAAATAAGTTGTATTCTGCTGTGATTAGGACAAGAATTGAAATGAAATAAGGCTTAGAAAAATAGCTATGTCTACTGTTCATTCTAGGGGGCAATATTCTTGACCTAAACCCCCTTTGGATTTCCCTTAAACCTATTTTTTTTTTTTTTTTTGAGACAGAGTTTTTTGCTCTTGTTGCCCAGACTGCAGTGCAAAGGTGTGATGTCGGCTCACGGCAACCTCCACCTCCCGGATTCAAGAGATTCTCCTGCCTTAGCCTCCCCAGTAGCTGAGACTACAGGCATGTGCCACCATGAACCCTATTCTTAAACGAAACCCATTGAGCCAGCTAGGCAATAGTTTATCAGATTTTCCTTCTCCATTATTATCCTTTAAGGCTGAGAATGACATGGAAACAATTTCTAGAACAGACATAGGCCTTGCTATTTTATATGAATAAATCCTCTGGCTATACTGATTTTTCCAAAATTGTGTAAAACATCGATGTAAAAGATTGAATATGTTAATATCAAATATTTTAGTGGTCTTTTGAATAATTAACATCACTTTGGTTACTAGCTGGATGACTGGAGGAAGCTGTAACCACCAAACCCTCATACCTTTAAGTAGAATGCCTAACTTTAATGGATACTGTGAGCATTAGAGACCATACATGAAAGGTGATTAATAAATGGAGCAACATATACTAGGTATGTTAGAAATAAGAGCTGCCATTCTTATTATTAATATACAAATTGAAACCCAATTTCAAAGATAACAATGGAGGAGGATGAAAGGATAAAGTTCTGAAAGACTGGAAAACGAAGTTATTTACCTTTTAGGTTCCAGGTTCCAAAGAGCCCACATTTCTGAGCTGTTCCTGCAATAGTGGGTGGCCTCATGTGCTCTTTCCATTGCATACTCACTTTGTCTAGTCTTCTGTTCTTTCTTTTTTTTTTTTTTTAAAGATAGGGTCTCACTCCATTGCCTAGGCTGGAGTGCAATGGCATGATCACAGCTCACTACAGCCTTGACCTCCCAGGATCAAGTGATCCTCCCACCTTTACCTCCTGAGTATCAGGAACTACAAGCACATGCCACTATGCCTGGCTGTTTTGATTTCTATTTTTCTAGAGATGGGGGTCTCCCTTTGTACTACCTATGCATTCCTCCTAGGTCACAAACCATACTAGTCTTGAATTCCTAGGTTCAAGCAGTCCTCCCATTCTCAAGTGATCCTCCCACCTCAACCTCTCAAAGTGCTGGAATTACAGGTTTAAACCACTGCATCTGGCCTCACTTTGTCTACTCCTACCTCTTTATTCATTTTTGTTCTATGTTTCTTCATAACATTTATTCAATAATATGCAAGCAGGAATACATGCTGAAAAGGAAGCCCAACAATAATCATTACCTGCTTTTTATTCTCTTAAAATGAGATTCTTCCACTATTGTTCACAGGTAAGTGTAATGGATGCTAAAAGGAACATGGGTGGTGATTATACATAAACTCCTTTATGAAGGCATAAAGGCACAGTCAACAAAATAAAGCAGACACTGCAATATGATGACTTCAAATCCATCACTTCTAAACCATAACTATTTTATGATATTTCTTTTCTCCAGCTAAATGAAATGAATGCCCATGGAACACGTTTTTGAGTTGGCGTAGAAGCAAAGATGAGAAGATCAAAACAAAAGTTGAGATAATCAGGGAAAAAATGGCTGTAAAATACTGTCCACTGGAAGGGACATTCTCGCTTTAGGGCCAAATGCTTCTCAGTGGGTCACCTTGCTGAGCCATAAACTGATCTTATTATGCATATCCTTTCTCTCTCTCTCTCTCTCTCTTTTTTTTTTTTTTTTTTGGTGCTATAGGAGAACTGCACACAAATCCACAGGTATTAGATTTTACTTTCATCTATGGGCCACTCACTAGCAACCTCTTAAATAAACTGTTAAATGTTTTGAAATCTGTTACATAGACACTAAAATTAGTGGTTTGCTTATGTCTACCATATTCCGTAATTGAGGAATTTGTGAAAAAGTTGTCTCTACAGCATCAACGAATGGGATTCTTCTATTGCTGTAGACTTGCCTTCAATACTTTGTTGAAGTTAATGGAATTAAAGTCTCAGCAGGTCTGTGAGTGGTAGGTAGGTTGGTCTACAGCATAGTGCTTGAGATTAAATTTGGGGGTCACTGACTAGGTTTAAACTGCTTCCATGTTTTATTAGCTGGATTTATCTCAGGAAAATCATACAAGCTTTCTTTTCTTAGTTTCCTCATCTGTAAAATGGGGAAAATAGTACTATAATACTTTTATCATGAGGTGGTTGTGAGGATGAATTAGTAAACACAGGGAAAGCACTTGGAAGAGTGTGGGAAGTACAGGAGCAATGTGTTTGCTCTCAAAGCTGTTGCTATTATTGGTATTAGCTAGGGCAGCCATTAGGGCTGCCAATGACTTTCTCTTCCTCCTGGGCATATGGTAGTTACAGACCCACTTGTGAGATGAGGGGCCGTTGACTGTTTCTAGTCAACTGGTTTAATGGGCCTGACATACCACTACCAAGTTGAACTTATAATTGCCTGTGCAAGATCTTCCAGGGCTCTCTTCCTGCTGGTGTGGCAGCTAGTGGTATTTTAGATCAAGGATCAGCAAAATTTTTCTATAAACATCCAGATTATAAATATTTTCAGCTTTGTGGGCCATCTGGTCTCTGGATCAAGTACCAAACTTCGCTGTTATATCACAAAGGCAGCCTCAAATGATACATAAACAAATTGGTGTAGCTCTATGCCGATAATATTTATAGAAACTGAAACTTGAATTTGTGTAATTTTTATGTGTCACAATTGCCGACCATTTAAAAGGTAAAGATCATTTTTAGCTTGTGGATCATAAAAATCAGATGGGGCACCAGATCTGGCCTACAGGCCACATTGCCAACCCCTATTTTAGACGGTGCCTGCTCCAGAAGTTTTAGTCCTTGCATAACTCCTGCAAACACAGCCACATTGATGAATCACAATGGGCATGTTGTATGATCAAGCAATAAACTTTTGCCATTTGAAGCCCATGAGATTTGGAGGTTATTTCTGAAGCTTAACAAAGCCTACTATATAGTCTACTATACAGTCATGCTCACTTAATGACAAGGATAAGTTCTAATAAATATGTCATTAAATGATTTCATCATTGTGCGAATTCATGGAGCGCACTTACAAAAACCTAGATGATATAGCCTACTACGCATGTAGGTTAGATAGCATAGCCTATTACTCCTAGGCTACAAACCAGTACAGTATGCTGCTATACTGTATATGTAGGCAGCTGTAACATAATGATAAGCATTTGTGTATCTAAATCTATCTAGACATAGAAAAGGTACAGGAAAAATATGGTATTATGCTATGTTATAATCTTATAGGTCTGTCATTAACTGAAACTTTGGTAATAGGACATATAACTGTATTATTCTTTAAGATGAGGACAGCAAAAGAGGTGCCTTTCATTCTTAACAGTAATTAAATAACTTCTGCAAACGTGTTTACTAATAACTATTGCGTGGAACCATTTCCAAGGCTTTCAATCAGTGAAATACTATCTTTCAAATCCATGTCGACCATCCAGAACTAGAATGAGGTACTTCTGCTTAACTTTTGCCTGTGCATACATACCTCATCCAAGCCAAGAGTCTGGCCCCTGTCATCTGGATATTTTATTGGTTTATACAACAAGCCAATATAAATATATACTTGGTTTATACAATAAACCAATATAAATGTATACAAAAAAAGTATGTATTTATTTGTATTTTGAGGTCTGTGCCTCACATCTATGGCCAGAGAGATCAGAAAACACATATTTAGGAAAAAAGAAAGGCAAACAGAAATTCTGATTTGTGTTACACGTTATAGATGTCATTAACTATGATGCAGGTAGAAAAACTTATTACGCCTCTTTTTGACAGTGATGACAATTTAATAGTATTTGACTCTACCAAGTTACATACAGCATCCACAGACATTGAAAGAGGCTGTATATCAAGAAGATAAATAAGTTTTTCTTTTCCTCTCTGGCTATATGGATGTGATCAGAAGTCTAAGACCATCTGAGTTCACTTAGTCTGGCTACCAGGCAGAGGCTAAGCTACCTGGGACCATCTGTGCTTGAAATGAGCTTTCCTTAATAGACCCTTTCCAGGCATGTCAGAACTAACAGAGACACGTTTGCATCAACAAATGAACACTGGTGCATTCAGGGTGAGCTTCGGGGTGGAGGCAAGGGAGTTAGTTATACTGGAAATCCTGCTCTCTGGAAATCCATGCTCACTAATTTCAAACTGCAGAGTTAGTTTTGTCTTCTGGGTTAGGTAGTTATTACAAAGCAGACTGGCTAAATTATTTACATGCCGAGAATATAGAATGAGTTTTTATGGGAAATTATAATAAGAAACACTTTTAAAATAAGTGTTTGTTCTAAGTATTATTGTTATTGTTAGCTGTAGCATTCATTAAGATTATTAGTTATTTATACTCTGTAGCAGACACCTGTTCTTTCTGCCTGCCCAGCAAACAGTCCTACTTCTACTGATGACTGCTGCTTCCTTCTTCTAGGGAAGCCAGTGGGCTCTCTTCCCCATTTTCAGTTCATGGAGTTTGGGAGGTGCTAATTTCACCCCCCGCTCCAAGACAGGGCACAAGACTGAAGACTAGTAATGAAGATAATGACATCTCTAGTGACCAAGTAGTTGTTAACAAAGGCTGGTATACCTATTCCAAGCTATACACAAAGATTCAAATGCAGAGCATTTATTCTTGGGGAAGTAATAGAGTGTTTTCCTCTAAGTGTTACTGATGAAAAGACCTAAACCTGGAGCTTGCCAATATCTAAGCACCATGATGGAAAAGCCTGCAAGAGAATGGAGTCAACCCAGAGGGACACTAAGTAGAGACGGGGAGTGCCTCCTGACACTGTGTTAGAATTATTTTATACCACTGTGCCTGAAGCGGGGTGCTGAAATTTAGCCAGTCCATGCCTTTTTCTCTTGAGCTTGAATGAGATTTTCTGCCATTCACAAAGAGCCACGAGGTACAGTTGTATTCAAAATATCAGAAAATTTCTTTTCAGTTATCACCCTAGCTTCAGTGTCACCTCCTCAAGGGAGCCCTCTTTGACCTCCTGATTGGGTCTGTGACACCTCCTTCCCTACCATCCTGGACTCATGACTTTCTCCACCTCAACACATTCATAACTGCAGTTTTACATGAGTTTGTGAAATACATTGTCTGCCTCTACTAAGAAGTGAAAACTTCATGAGTCGGTGGTCATGCCTGCTTTCACTGATCGTCGTATCTCAAGCATCCAGGACAGTGCCTGGCTGTGAAAATCGCTGTTACCAACACAATATTCATTCTCTCCTTTTTCTGTATGGCTAGAACAGTAATTTGCCCACACATTCAAAACCATTTTTCTGTCCCACTCACAGCTGTGGATGAACATATGACACGGTTTTTGTCAATGGTATAAAATGAAAGTCCAGGGAGGCCGTCTAGGAAGATTTCATATTCCTGACATAGTCACTGCTTCTCCTGCCTGTTGTCACATTACCACCTACCCCTCAAATGTGTCGTGATTAATTTTCCATGTACAAATGTCCACCACGTTTGATATTTGAGTCATCTGATATTTGATATTTGAGTTCATTTCTATGAATCAGTGGTATGTATAAGATTTATATGAAGATGAAAACAGATGTGGTTCTTAAAGAATCTGATTGTTTGGAAAGGAATAGAATTTAGCAGTTTCTACTTCACTCAGCCTAAATACAACTCTGTGTTGCTTAGTGGGTAGTCGTTTTTGTTACTATGATTGTTATTAATATTATATATCCATTATGAAATTATAGAATTTTATTATGCCAACATGCATTATGGTCCTGCAATGATTATTAAATAGCTTTAAATTTACTGAGAGCAATTGGGAAAGAGAATCAATTAGATACAGATTTTCTGAGACTTCTAATGCAGGTGAAGTCCAAATAACTCAGCATTATTGATTCCTAGCAATTGATAGTTAAACAATCAATTGAACTGATTCTTAGTCAACTGGATGATTGAGCCTCTGTTGTTGTGAAGAAATCCAAAATAATGAAAAATGAAATAATTGGCAAAATATTAATACTACAGTGAAATCTCCTGGGCATAGTAATCTGTGAAAAAGGGGTTCAAATCCCAACCCTACCGCTTATAAACCATGTAAAATGGATACATTTCTTAATCTCTCTGAGCTTTGTAAAATGAACACCTTCTTATAATTGTAAAGAATAAATGGAGTAATAAAAACTGTTCAGTATAGCCTGGCTTGGATTGTAAAGCTTTGTAGTTATCATCACTTTTGATGTTTTCATTATATTGACTGTCATGAATACTTAGTTCAACTCTAAAGTTATATAAATTAAAACTTAACATTTTTTATGGCCAAAAGATATTGATTAACTGTCATTTTTGCAATGTAGAAGCAATGTGTGGAAATTGAGCAATTTGGATGTTAAGCTGGTTAGACTAAATGTCAGATAAATTTTTCTACTTTTTCTTAAAAAATGTAATTTTTAGAATATTAAACTTACTCCTTTAGATAAACTGTAAATAAAGAATGACTCTGCAGTGAGAAGTCTGCAAGGAAATAACCATTCCTCTTTGATTAGATGTCAATTTGCCAACAAACATTTTATCACTGATAATCTGAAGAACAGAATATGGTTACTGAAGTTCGAGTTACCTGAAGAAACATTTATGTAAGTTAATGCTTGTAATGAAGTAACATCACAGAACAGCTAGACAAAAAATGCATAAACCTCAACCTCAGGCTAAAGTTCTCTTCATCACAGTAAACTACATTCAGGGGTAATGGGATGCACATGGGATCTCAAGCGACTGGGGAGGCCCAGTTGCTTCATACCCCACTTCTAGGCCGGCAATAATGCAAGAAAGACATTTGGATGGATGCTAGTTCCAGACAGTATTTGTGAAAATGGAAGATCTTTCTTAGGGTTTTTATGCTTTTAGGTTTTATATTTAAGTCTTTAATCCATCTTGAGTTAATTTTTACATAAGGTATAAGAAATGATCCAGTTTCAGTTTTCTGCATATGTCTAGCTAGTTTTCCCAGCACCATTTATTAAATAGGGAATACTTTCCCCATTCCTTGTTTTTGTCAGGTTTGTGGAAGATCAGATAGTTGTAGATATGTGGTGTTATTTCTAATGCCTCTGTTCTGTTCCATTGTTCTATATATCTGTTTTGGCACAGTACCATGTTGTCTTGGTTACCGTAGTCTTGTAGTATAGTTTGAAGTCAGGTAGCATGATGCCTCCAGCTTTGTTCTATGTGTTTAGAATTGTCCTGGCTATATGGGCTTTTTTTCGGGTCTATATGAAATTTAAAGTAGTTTTTTTCTAGTTCTCTGAAGAAAGTCAATGGCAGTTTGATAAGAATAGCATTGAATTTATAAATTATATTAGGAAGTATGGCCATTTTCACAATATTGATACCAAACAAAAGCAATTGCAACAAAAGCCAAAAATTGACAAATTGATCTCATTAAACTAAAGAGCTTCTGCACAGCAAAAGAAATTATCACCAGAGTGAAGAGGCAACCTACAGAATGAAAGAAATTTTTGAAATCTATCCATTTGACAAAGGGCAAATATACAAAATCTACAAGAAATTTAAACAAATTTTCAAGAAAAAGCCCCATCAAAAAGTGGGCAAAGAATATGAACAGACACTTTTCAAAAGAAGACATTTATGTGGCCAACAAAATGGGATTGCTGGGTCAAATGGTATTTCTGGTTCTAGATCCTTGGGGAATGACCACACTGTCTTCTGCAGTGGTTGAACTAATTTACGCTCCCCCCCAACAATGTAAAAGTGTTCCTATTTCTCCACATTCTCTCCAGTATCTGTTGTTTCCTGACTTTTTAATGATCACCATTCTAACTGGCATGAGATGATATCTCATTGTGGTTTTTATTTGCATTTCTCTTATGACCAGTGATGATGAGCTTTACTTCATATGTTTGTTGGCTTCTACATTATCCTTCCAATAGGCATATGCCCAAGAATAACAAATACATCCATCCAAGAAATAAGTAAAAATGTTCACAGCAGCTTTGTTTATTATAGTCCCAAATTGGAAGTAACTCTGATGTTTATCAATAGCAAAATTAAATTGTGATGTTTCTGCAGTAAAATATTATACAGCAATGAGAAGGAACAATCTACTGCTACATGCAACACAGTCAATGAAAGCAGCCAGACGCCAAAGAGGATATAGCATAGAAATCCATTTAAATAAAAGGTTATTTTTGTTTTTTGTTTTTGTTTTTAAAGACAAGATTAACCTGTAGTGCTAGACATTAGAAAGTTAGGACAGCAGCTACATTGGAAAAGGTAGTAGAGACTGAGAGGGGACACTAAGGATTCTTTGGGATTGCTGGGTATGTTCTAGCTCTTGATGTGAGTTGTGACGTCATGGGTGAGTTCAGTTAATGGAAATCCACTGAGCTGTTCACTCATGACTTGTCTGTTTTTCTTAATGTATATTACATTTCAATTTTTAAAATTTGTCTTAAAATAAAGCACACATTATAATTCTGATTTATAAGATCCTCATCTCAACAGGATTTTACTCTAAAATAAAAAATAAATGACAACAACCAAAAGTCCTCAAAAAATAATAAGAAAATATGAAGTAAATCTACAAATACTTTCCCACAGTTAGGCAAAAAGGATTAAAAAGGCTAATAACAAAGTTGATGAAGGTATGCAGAACAGACATTCTCAAACACAGTTAGGGAGAATGTCAATAAATATTTTATTGTTAGTATACTTTAAGTTCTGGAACACATGTACAGAATGTGCAGGTTTGTCAAATAGGTCTACATGTGCCATGGTGGTATGCTGCACCAATCAACCTGTAATCTACATTAGGAATTTCTCCTAATGCTATCCCTCCCCTTGCCCGCTAACCTCCAACAGGCCCCAGTGTGTGATGTTCCCCTCCCTGTGTCCATATGTTCTCATTGTTCAACTCCCACTTGTGAGTGAGAACATGCGGTGTTTGGTTTTCTGAACCTGTATTAGTTTGTTGAGAATGATGTTTTCCAGCTTCATCCATGTCCCTGCAAAGGACATAAACTCATTCTTTTTTATGGCTGCATGGTATTCCATGGTGTATGTGAGCCAAATTTTCTTGATCCAGTTTATTATTGATGGGCATTTGGGTTGGTTACAAGTCTTTGCTATTGTCAATAGTGCTGCAATAAACATACATGTGCATGGATCTTTATAGTAGAATGATTTATAATCCTTTGGGTATATACCCAGTAATGGGATTGCTGGGTCAAATGGTATTTCTGGTTCAAAATCCTTGAGGAATTGCCACACTGTCTCTCACAATGGTTGAACTAATTTACACTCCCACCAACAGTGTAAAAGTGTTCCTATTTCTCTACATTCTCTCCAGCATCTGCTGTTGGCTGACTTTTCAATGATCACCATTCTATAGTATCTTATTGTGGTTTTGATTTGCATTTCTCTAATGACCAGTGATGATGAGCCTTTTGTCATATGTTTTTTGGCCACATAAATGTCTTCTTTTGAAAAGTGTCTGTTCATATCCTTCACCCATTTTTGATGGGGTTGTCTTTTTCTTGTAAATTTGTTTAAGTTTCCTGTAGATTCTGAATATTAGCCCTTTGTCAGATGGATACATTGCAAAATTTTTCTCCCATTCTGTAGGCTGCCTGTTCACTCTGATGATAGTTTCTTTTGCTGTGCAGTCTCTTTGATTTAATTTGGACCCATCTGTCAATTTTGTCTTTTGTTGCCATTGCTTTTGGTGTGTTAGTCATGAAGTCTTTGCCCATGTCTATGTCCTGAATGGTATTGTCTAGGCTTTCTTCTAAGGTCTTATAGTTTTAGGTCTTACATTTAAATCTTTAATCCATCTTCATTTTTGTATAATGTGTAAGGAAGGGGTCCAGTTTCTGTTTGCTGCATATGGCTAGCCAGTTTTTCCACCATCTTTTATTAAGTAGGAAATTCTTTCCCTATTGCTTGTTTTCATCAGGGTTGTCAAAGATCAGATGGTTGTAGATGTGTGATGTTATTTTTGAGGCCTCTGTTCTGTTCCATTGGTCTATGTATCTGTTTTGGTACCAATACCCTGCTGTTTTGGTTACTGTAGCCTTATAGCATAGCTTGAAGTCAGGTAGTGTGATACCTCCAGCTTTGTTCTTTGTTTCTTTTTGTTTTTGGCTTAGGATTGCCTTGGCTATGTGGGCCATTTTTTGGTTCCATATGAAATTTAAGGTGGATTTTTCCAATTCTGTGAAGAAACTCAATGGTAGCTTGATAGGAATAGCATTGAATCTATAAATTACTTTGGGCAGTATAGCCATTTTTATGATATTTATTCCTCCTAAATATGAGCATGGAATGTGTTTCTATTTGTTTGTGTCCTCTCTTATTTCCTTGAGCAGTGGTTTGTAGTTCTCCTGGAAGAGGTCCTTTACATCCCTTGTAAATTGTATTCCTAGGTATTTTATCCTCTTAGTAGCAATTATGAATGGGAGTTTACTCATGATTTGGCTGTTTGTCTATTATTGGTGTATAGGAATGCTTGTGATTTTTGCACATCAATTTTGTATCCTGAGACTTCATTGAAGTTGCTTATCAGCTTAAGGAGTTTTTGGGCTGAGATGGTGGGGTTTTGTAAATATACAGTCATGTCACCTTGGAACAGAGACAATTTGACTTCCTCTCTTCCTATTTAAATACACTTTATTTCTTTCTCTTGCCTGATTGCCCTGGTGAGAACTTTCAATACTATGTTGAATAGGAGTGGTGAGAGAGGGCATCCTTGTCTTGTGCTGATTTTCAAAGGGAATGCTTCCAGCTTTTGCCCATTCAACATGATTTTGACTGTGGGTCTGCCATAATAGCTCTTATATTTTGAGATACGTTCCATCAATACCTAGTTTGAGCATTTTTTAGCATGAAGGAGTGTTGAATTTTATGGAACGCCTTTTCTTCATCTATTGAGATAATTATGTGTTTTTTGTTGTCATTGGTTCTGTTTATGTGATGGACTACATTTATTGATTCGTGTATGTTGAACCAGACTTACATCCCAGGGATGAAGCCGACTTGATCATGGTGGATAAGCTTTTTAATGTGCTGCTGGATTTGGTTTGCCAGTAGTTTATTGAGGATTTTTGCATTGATGTTCATCAGGGATATTGGCCTTGAATTTTCTTTTTTTCTTGTATCACTGCCAAGTTTTGGTATCAGGAGATGCTGGCCTCATAAAACAAATCAGTGAAGAGTCCCTCTTTTTCCAAAGTTTGGAATAGCTTTAGAAGAAATAGTACCAGTTCCTGCTTGTAGCTCTGGTAGAATTTGGTTGTGAATCTGTCTGGTCCTGGGCTTCTTTTTGTTGGTAGGCTATCAATTATTGCCTCTATTTCAGAACTTGTTATTGGTCTCTTCATAGATTTGACTTCTTCCTGGTTTAGTCTTGGGAGGGTGTATGTGTCCAGGAAATTATCCATTTCTTCTAGATTTTCTAATTTATTTGCATAGAGGTGTTTATAGCATTCTTTGATGATAGGTCATATTTCTGTGGGATCAGAGGTGATATCCCCTTTATAATGTGCGTGTGTGTGTGTGTGAGAGAGAGAGAGAGAGAGAGAGAGGGAGAGAGAGAGAGAGCAAGAGAGAGAGAGAGACTATTTGATTCTTCTTTTCTTCTTTATTATTGTGGCTAGTGGTCTATCTATTTTGTTAATCTTTTCAAAAAAAAACAGCTTCCAAATTTATTGAATTTTTTGGAAGAGTTTTTCATGTCTCCATCTCCTTCAGTTCTGCTCTTATCTTAATTATTTCTTGTCTTCTACTAGCTTTTAACTTTGTTTGCTCTTGCTTCTCTAGTTCTTTTAATTGTGATGTTAGGGTGTTCATTTTATATCTTTCCTGCTTTCTCCTGTGGGCATTTGGTGCTATAAAATTCCCTCTCCACACTGCTTTAGCTGTGTCCCAAAGAATCTGGTATGTTGCATCTTTGTTCTCATTTGTTTCAAAAAACTTATTTGTATTTGCCTTAATTTCATTATTTGCCCAGTACTCATTCAGGAGCAGGTTGTTCAGTTTCCATGTCCTTGTGCAATTTCTTAACTCTGAGTTCTAATTTGATTGCATTGTGGTCTGTTTGTTATGATTTCCATACTTCTGCATTTGCTGAGGAGGGTTTTACTTCCAATTATGTGGTCAATTTTAGAATGAGTGTGATGTGGTGGGGAGAAGAATGTATATTCTGTTGATTTGGGGTGGAAAGTTCTGTAGGTGTCTATTAGGTCTGCTTGGTTCAAAGCTGAGTTCAAGTCCTGAATATCCTTGCTAATTTCCTGTCTCATTGATCTGTCTAATATTGACAGTAGGGTGTTAAAGTTTCCCACTATTATTGTGTCAGAGTCTAAGCATTTTTGTAGGTCTCAGGAACTTGCTTTATGAATCTGGGTGCTCCTGCATTAGGTGCATATATATTTAGGATAGATAGCTCTTCTTCTTGCATTAATCCCTTTACCATAATGCAATGCCCTTCTTTGTCTTTTTTGATCTTTGTTGGTTAAAGACTGTTTTATCAGAGACTAGGATTGCAACTCTCACTTTCTTTTGCTTTCCATTTGCTTGGTAAATCTTCCTCCATCCTTTTATTTTCGAAGCTGTATGTGTCTTTCCATGTAAGATGTGTCTCCTGAATATAGCACACTGATGAGTCTTGATTCTTTATCCAATTTGCCAGGCTGTGTCTTTTAATTGGGGCATTTAGCCCATTTACATTTAAGGTTAATATGGTTATGTGTGAATTTGATCCTGTCATTATGATGCTAGCTGGTTATTTTGCCCATTAGTTGATGCAGTTTCTTCATGGTGTTGGTGATCTTCACATTTTGGTATAATGTTGCAGTGGCTGGTACCAGTTTTTCCTTTCCATATTTAGTGCTTTCTCAGAAGCTCTTTTAAGGCAGGCTTGGTGGTAACAAAATCTCTCAGCATTTGCTTGTCTGTAAAGTATTTTATTTCTCCTTCGCTTATGAAGTTTAGCTTGGCTGGATATGAAATTCTGGGTTGAAAATTCTTTTCTTTAAGAATGTTGAATATTGGTCCCCACTCTCTTCTGGTTTGTAGGATTTCTGCAAACAGATCCACTGTTAGTCTGATGGCTTCTCTTTGTGGGTAACCCAACCTTCCTCTCTTACTGTCTTTAACATTTTTTCCTTCATTTCAATCTTGAAATGCTTCCTAGGTGAGACGATGCCCCACCCTGCTTCTGCTTGCCCTCAGTGGGCTGCACCCACTGTATAATGAGTCCCAATGAGATGAACTGGGTACCTCAGTTGAAGATGAATAAATCATTCACTTTCTGTGTTGGTCTTGCCGGGAGCTGTAGACCAGACCTATTCTTATTCAGCCATCTTGCTGGGGAATCCACTAACAGGTATTTTTTAAAAGAATATGATTTGGCATTATTTACCAGTATTTCTATGGACATAACCTTTGACTCAGTAATATCAATTCTTAAAATCTCTTCTACTGATATTCTTGCAGAAGTTTACAAAGCTATATGTACAAAGATATTAAATGCCTTAATCATAATAGAAGCAATGGGACAGTTATTAAAGATAATGTAAGAAATTAATACAATATTTTTAGCCACAAACAGGCCAGGCTGATGAAAGCTTTTTGTGTATGCCCAGTGTTTCCTCTGGTAAAAAACTGTGAGCCTAGTAAGCCCTGTGAAATACATATTATGTTAAATTGACATGCAATCATTTATAAATCAAGGCAAAGCATGTCATGGTCTTACAACCAGATACGAAGTCTCCCTGATGCAGGATAAAGACTGTCTAGGCATGTTTCCTAAAATATCAGTCAACATGGATGAACTTCAAAATATATAGAACTATCCTTATAAATGTAGGCAATGTGCTGCTTAGCAAACCCACAGTTTCATTTTTAACTAAAAAGTAGTTTGACCTTTAACTCATGGTCAGAGGTACTTTTCTCACTTTCATTGTAAAATAAAAAGAAAGTTTGCTCAAAAAGTATAAGTCAAGTGAAAATTACAACCTAATCTTGTAAGAAACAGATTTGAAAGTAACCTTGAAGTATTAATGGCTAATCACATGGAGATTTCTATTCTATTATGATAGAAATGTTGGGTAATTATAAAGATTCAAAAACACCATTTGAAAGGCCTCTCTGCCCCTGAAGTTTACATTGAAATGTAAATAGCCATAAATTATTTCAAAAGAAGAGTGTCTTTCTTAAGAATGATTTGTCTCAGTAGAGTTCTCAGTTTCAGAGTTTTGGAATATAGGCTGAAAGGGCCTGACAAAACAAAGATCCCGTTAGCATGCTGTCTGTAACCGTAGATGTGGGAATGTGTTGGGAAGAGCAAATAAATAGGATGCTGGTGGTCAGATGAAAAAACTCATAGGTGGCAAAATGAGCTGAATACAGCAAAAAAGGAAAGTTACTGAGACAAATGTCAGATATGATACATTAGAGAAAAATGCATAAATATAGATGAAAAAGCAGCTTAGAGCACCAATGTTTATAAAAATAGAAAGGCTTAAATTGACAGTGAATGCATATTGAAGTCTCTGTGTAATATGTTACTAAATTTGCTGATGTGCTTTGGAGCTTTATTAATAAAAGTGTTACCTAAAACAAACAAAATTTAATAAACACAATGTTTTTTTCCTTTAAATCTATATTGTGTTTTTATAAACATATAGTTCATATCTAGTGATTCTAATGTGTTCAATCAATGCTAGTGATTCTAATGTGTTCAATCAAAGCCATGTCCCCTAAAACTTCTAGTTAAAAATTATTATTTTTCTATGTATAATCTCCACCAGCTAAGATTTCTCTAGCCCTAACTTTTTCCAATGTGAGTTAAAACAAGAGAAATTTTACTGTGGTTTCTAAAAATGACATGTTGAAATACTGAATATGCCTTTTCAAACTCTATAGAATAAACCTATTACAGAATTAAGGCTTAACATTCATTCATAAAGTAACATGAGTTGTTTTAGTGGAATAGGGAAATTCCACTTTGAATCTCAGGAATTAGTTTTAATGAAATAGTCAGAAATGGTTTAGATACTTTTGTTAAACACAATAATTGTTTTTCATGAAAACCTAGAGCTGAATGAAGTGCATATTATAAATAACCTTCCAAGGCTGTGGTCTCAGAAAGTAACCATCAGTTCCACCTTCATGAAGCGGGGGAAAAAGTTTTTTGTTTCCCTGTTAGAACCTACATGTACTACTGATGACCTTATATGAAGAATCCTTGATTACAGCAGAGAACTCCCTTTCAGATTATGTCCTGAGTAAGAGCAGGAAAAAGACTCACTAAAGAGAACAGAAAATCTGGGAAAATAAATCAACCTAATACATCATCATGCTTTTATTTCCTGAGCACCCACCATAATGCCTGGCTTAGAGTTATTTATTAGTAAATGCTTGTTGAAGGTTGAACACAGAGTAAACTCATACCGCAATTCTCTGTTGAGGTAAAACATTTCCATGGCACAGAATACCATGCATAAAAATTGCCTGAATGGCACTATTTAATGTAAAAATAAAAAGTACCCTATATTTATTTAATAAATAAATAAATACCCTAAGTGCCACAAACATTATATTTAACCAGTGACCTTAAGGAGAGGCTTCTGTGTAACTGGAGAACTCCAAATAGTCCACAGTCCAATAATCTCTTCCTTAGTGTCTTAAAATAGTCCCCTTTTGCAAACTGAATTATAGACTGCCATTTTGAGTCTAGCATAGAGAATGTCAGATCTGTGAGAAACCTAATTATCACTGAAAGTACAATGTCTGGATTTATAGTCACCAGAATTTTTAGTCCTGCTTTCAGCCAACAACAAAGACAGATTTTTGAAGCTGTAGATTTGAGATTCATTCTATCACACTCTTCTTGTGCTTAAGGGCTTCATCCTTTAGAAAATGTCTCTATGCAGACACCGAAAAAAAAAATTAGGCGCAGAGTATATGGATTTAATATTGAACTCTACAAAGAAAATTCTGAGCACACTAGCAATCTAGATGTAGGGCAAGTATATGTATTTCCATATCAAACCAATACACACAAGAGAATGATCTTTCTTTCTAAACTAAAGGGTTTTGCAAATTGATCTCATAGGAAATTGTTCCTAGGACCTAATTCTTATGCATATAATATATTTCACAAATGAATCAAAGGAAAATGGCATAGTCTCAAACAAAATAAGCTTCTGAAAGGCAAAGCTGTAGCTACACACATTTCTATAAACTTCACACCTACTAGCTACAGAGCAGGCACCCAAGAGGCCAACAGAAAAGAAAGCCGTAGTCTACAAAATTAATTCATCAGCTACGCAGCTGGCCTTCTGGAGCCAGCACAGTTGATGAAGTCAAACAGTTCCCTCCAGGGAAGGGAAGGATAGTTGTCAACAAAGATGGTGGCAGAAAAACTTAACTAAAGCTAGGCTAGTCTCCTCCAGGATTGTCAGGCTAGATTGTGGGCACAGCACCCTAAATGAGTTCTTAACACTTGTAAAATGGAACTGATTGACCCAAATGTGGACTTTTGAAAAATGTGCTCTTTGTACCATCTACATAGGATACTAGAGAGAGAAAAAAAAAAAGCTCATAACTACCTCAGTCACTACACATGATCAGTCATTACAAACAACTTCACGAAATCTAAAAAATATAATTAGGACTGTGTATTGTAGGATCATATACAAGTGTTTCAGATTCCAGGTTTTTCATTTGTTAGTTGTGTGACTTTGGACATTTTAAGTAGTAAATCTGAGTTTTTGTTTCCCCCTATAAAAAATATGGATAACAGTATCTAGTGTTACTGAGAAAACATTTGTAATGTGGAGAATAAATTTGGAACACTGCCTTGTTTATAGTAGTCAGCAAAGTTTTTCTGTGCAGGGTCAGACAGTGAAAGCATTAGGCTCTGGGGCCATGTGAACTTTGTGGCTACTTGTAACACAAACGCAGCCATGTTATAGCATGGTAGGATGACCAGAGTTAACACTAATATATTAAACAATTTCAGATAACTAGAAAAAGGATATTTAATGTTCCCAATACAAGGAAATGATAAACGTTCAAGATGATGATATGCTAATTACCCTGATCTGATCACTGTACGCTATATGTGTCAAAACATCACTATGTACCCCATAAATGTGCAATTGTATTTCAATTAAAAAAATGTGAAAAGCAATGACAAATAATTTGTAAATGAATAGGTGTGACTGTGTTCCAATAGATCGTAACTTACAAAACAAGGAGGCAAATGGAGTTTGGCCTACAGGCTGTAGTTTGTAATGGTTTCTAGGTATGTTTAACAATAATACTATGAATAAATCTAGTCATATCAAATACTTGATATTGCTTACAACATGCCACATATTGCACTAAGTGCTTCATGTGGATTAATTTATTCAGTCTTTATAACAACTTTCAAGGTAGAAATAAATAGTGTCTCCTATTTAAAAAGGATAAAACAGGTCCAGAGTCTTTAAGTGCTGTCTAAAAATCCCACAGCTAATACGATTAAAAGTCAGGATTTAATCTAGGTCTTCAGGTTTTGAAGTCTTTTTTTCTTAGCCCCTTACTCTGATACTGACTATTATCTACTAATAACTTGGTTTAATAAGTACTTTAGTCTTTGGCCAGGATTTATACTGGGAAAATATCATGGTATTTATATAGTCATTGGAAGACTTTTGAAAATAAAGTTTATTCCACCTATGGGAAACAACATGAGAACAGTTCTTTCCCTTTTCCTCATAATAGTCTAAATGCTACATTATCTCACTTAATCCGCAGGGGGAAAATGCCAGTGAGGTATGCTCTATTATTACCTCAATTTAACAGATGAGGTATATGAAGTTAAGAAAGGGCAATCGTTTTACCCAAGGTCCCGTAGTTAGTTATTATAGAACTAGGACACACATAGGTTCAGAATAAAGGGATGCAGAATAATCTACCAAGCCAATAAAAAACAAACAATAAAAGCAATGTTTGAAATCCTATATTCAGACAAAACAGACTTTAAACCAACAAATATCAAAAAGACAAAGAAGGAAAAAGACATAATGGTAACAGGTTGAATTCAACAAGACCTAAGCATCCTAAATATATATGCACCCAACACAGAAATACCAGATTCATAAAGAAAGTTCTTGAACACCTTAGAAGAGACTTAGACTCACACGCAATAATAGAGATTTTAACACCCCACTGACAGATTATTGAGGCAGAAGAGTCATAAAGATATTTAGGATTTGAACTCAGCACTGGACCAAGTGGACCTGATAGACATCTACAGAATTTTCCACCTCAAAACAAGAGAATATACATTCTTCTCATTGTCACATGGTACTTACTCTAAAATCAATCAAATAATTATAAGTAAAACACTTTTCAGCAAATGTGAAAGAACTAAAACCATAACATCTTTCTGACCACAGAATAATCAAATTAGAAATCAAGACAAAGACATTCACTCAAAACCATACAAGTACACCTAAATTGAATAACCTGCTCCAGAAAGACTTTTGGTTAAATAATAAAATTAAGACAGAAATCAAGTTCTTTAAAACAAGGAAAACAAAGATACAGCATACAAGAATCTCTGGGGCACAGCTAAGGCAGTGTTAACAGGGATTTATAGCACTTGAAGTCCACATCAAAAAGAAAGATCGCCAGCTAACAACCTAATACCAGAACAAAAAGAAGTAGAAAACCAAGAGCAAACTAATCCCAAAGCTAGCAGAAGACAAGAAGTAACTGAAATTAGAGCTGAACTAAAGAAGAGAGATACATAAAAACCCATTTAAAATATCAATGAATACAGGAGGCATTTTTTTGAGAAAATTAATAAAATAGCTCCACCACTAGCTAGACTAATAAAAAAAGAGACAGAATCCAAATAAACACATCAGAAATGACAAAGGGAATATATTACCATTAACCCCAGAGAAATACAACCATCAGAAAATATAATGAACACCTCTATGCACATAAACTAGAAAATCTAGAAGAAACTGATAAATTTGTGGACACATACACTCCCCCAAGACTGAACTAGGAAGAAGTCAAATCCCCAAATAGACGAAAAATGAGCTCTGAAATTAAATCAGTAATTAATGGCCTATCAAACCACAAAAGCCCAGGAGCAGATGGTTTCACAGCTGAATTCTACCAGATATGCAAAGAAGAGATGATACCATTCCGGATGAAACTATTTCAAAAATTGAAGAAGGATTTCTCCCAATTTCATTCTATGGGGTCAGTATCTTTCTGATGCCAAAACCCAACAGACATACAACAACAACAACAACAACAAAACTTCAGGCCAATATGCTTGATGAATATTGATGCAAAAATCCTCAACAAAATACTGGCAAACTAAATCCAGCAGTACATTGTAAAAGCTTCTCCACCACAACCAAGTAGACTTCACCCCTGGAATGCAAGGTTTGTTCAACAGACACAAAACAATAAATGTGATTCATCACATAAACAGAACTAAAGAAAAAAAAACACATGATTATTTCAATACATGCAGAAAATGGTTTTTGATAAAATTCAAGATCACTTCATGTTAAAAACTTGATAAACTAGGTACTGAAGAAACATAACTCAAAATTATAAGAGCCATCTCTGACAAACCCACAGCCAACATCATAATGAATGGGCAGAAGATGGAAGCATTCCCCTCAAGAACAGGCACAAGACAAGAATACCCTCTCTCACCACTCCTGTGTAACATGGTGTTGGAATTCCTGGCTCACGAATTCAGGCAATAGAAAGTAATAAAGAGAATAAGTCAAACTATCCCTCTTTGCAGATGACATAATCCTTTATATAGAAAACCCTATAGTCTCAACCTAAAGGTTACTTAAGCTAATAACTTCAACTAAGTCTCAGGTTACAAAATCAATGTACAAAAACAACTAGCACTCTTACACATCAACAACAGTCAAGCAGAAAGCCAAATCAGGAACACAATCACATTCACAATTGCCACAACATAAAATAACAAGGAATACAGCTAACAGAGAGGTGACAGATCTTTACAACAATAACTACAAAACACTGCTCAAAGAGATCAGAGATGACACAAACAAATGGAAAACATTCCATACTCTTGCATAGAGAGACACAATATCATTAAAATGGCCATACTGTCCAAGCAATTTGTAGATTCAATGCTGTTTCTATTAAACTATCAATGACATTCTTCACAGAATTAGAAAAAAACTATTTTAAAATTTATATGGAACTGTAAAAAAGCTCAAATAGCCAAGGCTATCCTAAGCAAAAAGAACAAAACTGGAAGGATCATGCTACCTGACTTCAAACTATAATACAGGTCTACAGTAACCAAAGCAGCATGGTACTGTTCCAAAAACAGACACGTAGACCAATGGAACAGAATAGAGAACCCAGAAATAAGGCCACATAACTATGATAGTCTGATCTTTGACAAAGCTGACAAAAACAAGCAAAAGGAAAAGGATCCCCTATTCAATAAATAGTGCTGGGATAACTAACCAAATGCAGAAGCTTGATACTGGACTTGTTCCTGACATTATATACAAAAATCAACTTAAAATAGATTAAAGACTTAAATGTAAAACCCCAAACTGTAAAAACCCTGGAAGACAATATACATTTAAGAATAAAGACTTAAATGTAAATTCCAAACCTCTAAAAACCCTAGAAGACAACCTAGGCAATACCATTCTTGACATAGGAACAGGCAAAGATTTCATGATGTAGATGCCAAAAACAATTGCAACAAAAACAGAAATTGACAAATGAGATTTAATTAAACTAAAGAGCTTTTGCACAGCAAAAGATATGATCAACACAATAAACAGGCAACCTACAGAATGGGAGAAAATATTTGCAAACTATATGTCTGACAAAGGTCTAATATCCAGTATCTGCATGGAACAGATGTACAAGAATAAAACAAACAACCCCATTAAAAAGTGGGCAAAGGACATTAACAGACATTTTTCAGAAGAACACATACATGTGGCCAAGAATCATATGAAAAAAACCTCAACATCACTGATCATTAGAGACAGGCAAATCATAACCATGAGATACCATCTCACACCAGTCAGAATAGTTTTATTAAAAAGATAAAAAAAATCAGATGCTGGCAAGGTTGCGAAGAAAAAGAAATGTTTATACACTGTTGGTGGGAGTGTAAATTTGGTCATCCATTGTGGAAGACAATGTGGTGATTCTTCAAAGATCTATAAACAGAAATATCATTTGACCCAGCAATGTCTTTACTGGGTATATTAGCTCATTTTCACACTGCTATAAACAAATTCCCAAGACAGGGTAATTTAGAAAGGAAAGAGTTCCACATGGCTTGGGAGGTCTTAGGCAACTTACAAACACAGCAGAAGGCAAAGGGGAAGCAAGGACCTTCTTCACATGGTGTCAGGAGAGACAGGAGTATGTGAAGGAAAAACTGTCAAACACAAAACCATCAGATCTCATGAGAACTCAATATCATGAGAACAGCATGGGGAAAACCTCTCCCATGATCTAATCACCTTCCTCCCTCAATATGTGGAGATTACAATTTGAGATGAGATTGGGGTGGGGACACAGGGCCAAACCATACAATTCTGCCATTAGTCCCTCCAAAATCTCATGTCTTTTCACATTTCAAAACCAATCATGCCTTCCCAACAGTCCCCAAAGTCTTAACTCATTTCTGTGTTAACTCACAGATCCACAGTCTAAAGTTTCATCCAAAAGAAGGCAAGTCCCTCCTGCCTTTTTTGATTTTATGAGCCTGTAAAATCAAAAGCAAGTTAATTAATTCATAGATACAATCTAGCTACAGGCATTGGGTAAATGCTTCTGTTCCCAGTGGGAGAAATTGGCCAAAACAAAGCGGTTACAGGCCCTACACAAGTCTGAAATCCAGCAGGGCAGTCATTAAATCTTAAAGTTTCAAAATCATCTCCTTTGACCCCATGTGTCATGTTCTTGGCATGCTGATGCAAGGTGTGAGCTCACACAGCCTTGGGCAGCTCTTTCACAGGCTGGCATTGAGTGTGTGCAGCTTTTTCAGGCACAGGGTGCAAGCTGTTGGTAAATCTACGGTTCTGGAGTCTACAGGAAGGTGCCTCTCTTCTCACAGCTCCCCTAGGCAGTATCCCAGTGGGGACTTTGTGTTGGGGCTCACAACCCACATTTCCCTTCCACACTGCCCCTAGCAGAGGTTCTCCATGAGGGCTCTGCCCATGAAGCTAACTTCTGCCTGGCCATCCAGGTGTTTCCATACATCCTCTGAAATTTAGGCAGAGGATCCCAAGCCTCAATTATTCTGTGTGCCCACAGGCCCAACACCATATGCAAGCTGCCAAAGCTTGGGGCTTGCATCCTGTAAAGCAACAGGCTGAGCTGTACCTTGTCTCCCTTTAGCCATGACTGGAGCTGGAGCAGCTGGGACACAAGGCACTAAATCCTGAGGCTACACACAGCAACAGGACTCTGGACCCAGCCCATGAAACCAGGTTTTTCTCCTAGGTCTCCAGGTCACTTGTTGCTTTTAGGCTACTAGGCCTATGATGGGAGGGGATGCTGCCAAGATCTTTGACCTTCTCTGAAGACATTTTCTCCATTGTGTTGGTGATTAACAATTGAATCCTCGTTACTTGTGCAAATTTCTTCAGCCAGCTTAAATTTCTACCAAGAAAAGAGGGTTTTATTTTCTACTGCATCATCAGGCTACAAATTTTCCAAACTTTTATGCTTTGCTTCCCTTTTAAACATAAGTTCCAATTTCAGATCCTCTCTCTTAAGTTAAAAGTTTCACATATCTCTAGGGCAGGGTAGAATGCTGCCAGTCTTTTTGCTAAAGCATAGCAAGAGCGCTCATTGCTCTAGTTCCCAATAAGTTCCTCATCTCCATCTGAGAGCATTTCAGCCTGGACTTCACTGTCCACATCACTATCAGCATTTTGGTTAAAACCATTCTACCAGTCTCTAGGAAGTCCCAAACTTCTCACATCTTCCTGTCTTTTCTGAGCCCTCCAAACTGTTCCAACATTTTCCCACTACCCAGTTCAAAAGTCTCTTCCATATTTTCAAGTATCTTCATAGCAGTACTCAACTCTCTGTGGTACAACTTTACTGTATTAGTCGGTTTTCACACTGCTATAAAGAAATACCCAAGAGTGGGTAATTTAGCAAGGAAAGAGGTTTAATTGACTCACAGTTTTTCACAAGGTGGCAGGAGAGAGAGAAACATGTGAAGGAGGAACTGTCAAACACTTATAAAACCATCAGATCTCCTGAGAACTCACTCACTGTCATGAGAACAGCAAGGGGGAAAACCTCCCCCATCGTCCAATCACCTCCCTTCCTCAATATGTGGGAATTACAATTAAATATGAGATTTAGGTGGGGACACAGAGCCAAACCATGTCACTGTGTATATGCCCAAAGAAATACAAACCATTCTATCATAAAGACACATGCACAAATATGTTCATTGCAGCACTATTCCCAACAGTAGGGACATGAAATCGACCTAAATGTCCTTCAATGGTAGACTGAATAAAGAAAATGTGGTATACATGCTCCGTGGAATACTATGTAGCTATAAAAAAGGATGAGATCCTGTCCTTTGTAGCAACATGGATGGAGTTGGAGGCCATTATTCTTAGCAAACTAATGCAAGAACAGAAAACCAAATACTGAATGTTCTCACTTACAAGTGGAAGCTAAATGATGAGAACACATGGACATGTAGAAGGGAAGAACACACACTGGGGCCTACTTGAGGGTAGAGAGTAGGAGTAAGGTAAGGATCAGGAAAACTGACTAATGAGTACTAGGCTTAGTACCTGGATGATGTAATAATCTGTATAAAAAACCCCCATGGCACATATTTACCTACGCAACAAATGTACACATGAACCCCTGAACTTAAAAGTTAAAAAAAACAGAACCAGGATAGAATCTCAAGTTACTTGATTCCAAGGTTAAAAATTGAAGCACTTAAATGCTGCACGGAAATGTCCCTTTTTTCAGCTCAGAAAAGTCATGTAATTGATTCAGATTAAGGACCGGGGGCTCAAAAAGCCTATATCCTGATCAGTTTTGCAGATCCTTGGAGACAGGCTGATATAACAAATACTAGTGCAAAGACAAACAAAAGATAAAGTTTAAAACAGAGTGGAGGGCCAATGAGAAACATTATTTAATTAAGATAGTGGTTCTCAAAAACTCCCTGGCAGTGCCTTTAGAAGGCTTTAAAATATATATAAATACCTTGGCTGCTTCTTTAGAGATTCTTTCTCTTCTGACTGGGATAGAGCTAAAATCAGAGGTTTTCTTTCCCCTCCATCGTAAATTAGAAGCCTCTGTGGGATATTTATGTGTACATATACAAAAAATGGGCTATAGCAGTAGTCTCAAACTTGGCTGCATATGTGAATCACTTGTGTATGTAAACTGCTTAGCACTGAGCCTGATACACAGAGATCATTCAAAGAGTATTAGTTATTGCTGTTAATTAAGAATGTTAAGAATGAAGAAGCAGACTTCATATCTGTTTTAATGAATTGAATTGAACAAAGAAGAATGATTCATAGTGGTCCTTGGAAATCATCTACAAGTTAATCTGATATTGACTTTTCCCAGGCATGAAAGTTGATTTGGGCTTATTTATATATATGATATATAGATCATGACTTAAGGTCAGGGACAACATCTGATTCAACTCCATTCTTTTTTGCTCAGTGACTTCTGTAGAGTAAGTATGCCAATATGTACTTTCTGAATGACTCTGAATGTGCTTTATTTGGTTAAGCCAGCACTTGATGATTTTAACCAACTATGTTTGAATCAAAATAGGTTTAAAACTTAGTTGTATGGTAATAGAAAGTCCTGAGAGATATTGTCAAAGAATAACACCACTGTCTGGAGTGGGATACACAATAGAAACAGTCCTGCTCCTAACAAAAGCAAGCTCTCACCTTTGATGACAGGCCCTGATCCAAAAACAGAGTGAAAAATGAGGCTAGATGGCTATTATTTATGTTTGGAGAATTAGAGTTCAGGTGGGAACACACCAAAAAATCTGGTAGAATCATGCCAAAAGGGAATCTTCTTATACAAAGATTTGGTTTTTATAAGATCAGTACCAGATACATTCATCCTCAAATACAATTATTCTGAAATGTGACTAGCCTATGGAGAGTTGATGAAGCCATCGCCATGAGAGAAAGGTGGTTGGAGATAATGCTCTTCTTTTACTTTTGCACTGGAGGATGATTTTGCAGGGAGAGAGATAAGAGGTGTTGAAAGTAATGTGATCCATAAAGAATGTATAGAGACAGAGCGTCTGAGATCATTGAGATAATATGAAAAGGCTGAACTGGAGTTCTTAGCAGGGATGGGGACATTTATCTCACTAGAAAGCATAATAAGTAACTTAACAACAAGAAAACTTGGAAGTAAGCGACTTTCATCAATATCAAATCATAAGATGAATGCTTAACATGATGCTGGCATCGCATCGTGATTTTTAGAAATACATGGGGTGGGGTTATAGATGATGGAATGGTTATGGGAGTTTTTAAATTAATTTTTTGCATCAATGCATACTAAATTGTAGAGTACTCAAACAGCCAATTTATTGTCCTAAATATTAATCTGTTAAAACCTTTATAATCAGGGAACTCTCACTTTAAATTCCACCTTTGCATTTGATTGTACACAGAAGGGTTATTTTTCTTTGTATCAGTATATATTTAGATAACAGTACAGAAGGCAACTGAGAGTGGTTAACTTGCTCAGAACTAACTCCCCCTCACTCCTTTCCTCCTTACGGAGACAAGCCCTTTACAGCTCTGCTCCATCCATATGGTTACCATGTATATAAAGTATGATCATGTTTATAAAATATGACCCCTGCCTACTAAACCTCAGTGGATTGGCCAGGACTGGGAAACTGACTTAAGCTGCACCAAAGGGGATTTAGAATTCTTATATGCATCTGACTGGTCTCTTAAATAGCAGCATTTAATCACTGGAGTTGTGGGTGGCTACGTTTCACCATGTGGGATGAGAAGCAGAGAAAGCTAATTTGCAGGGTAGAGATGCAAAGAGGAGAGTGACACCATCTTTGGTCTATTTCTGAGTCTCAGATGTATTCTTGCCCTCAGATTCCGGGAGACATTGTATTTCCTTATAATAAATTTCCTCCTTGTGTTTTATTCTTGCCCAAGTGAGTTTCTATTCCTGTCAAACAAGAGTCTGAACTAATACAGAGATGAGCTCTAGCTGTTTGCAGAATGCATTCACTTTTTCACTCATGAAAGGGAGTCCTAACAAAATGAATGTTTGCTAGGCAGAGTGACCCAAGTCTTCAGTTTGAATACTGATAAGCATTTCCCTCACATTGGAGTTAGATTTGAAAATCTGGTCTCAAATTAAGATTGGCGTATCTGGTCTTCCAGATGGTGACTCGTATCTCAATGTAAAATGAAATGACTTCTGTCTCTTATGGTAGCTCTGACATCAACATTTATTACACAGAGTGTGCTGGTGTCTGCTGTGTGAAACATTCTCAAAAGGTATTGTTTGCCAAGGGCTTCGATGAGGAAAACAAAGCAGAAAGCGGGCCTGGGGTACCTTAGAAAAGGCAAAGTGGGTAGAGAGATAACTTGGATTTAAATCTTATGTTTCTTTGAACAGCTTGAATCCCTCTCCCTGAATTGATATGGATGAAGCTAAACAGAATGGCCTAATGAAAGAGTATGGTTTTAGGGTTAACTAACCACATATTTAAATCTCGTTTTTGCCACTTACTAGTCATGTGACTTTAATTTAGTTACTCATGCTTTCTGAACCTCAGTTTTTTTCCTCTGTAAAATAAATGTTCTTCTTCCGTTATAGAATTAAAGAATAAGAAATAACATAAAAGCTGAGCACTTACTAGGTGTTCATTACATAGTAGTTACCACTATTAGGCCAAATCAAGTTGTTAGATTCAGTTCCCTTATTAATTTATTTATGTACTCATTCCTGCCACAAATATTTTCTCTGCGCCTGCTAGATGCCAGGTACTGTGTTAGGGGCTGGAATCACACCAGTGGAAAAAAAGTGATTTCTATGTCTTCATGATGCTTACAATTCAGTGAACATTGGAGCAAATGTAATGGAAGATCAAATTTCTTGGTCTTTGGAGACCTCATCAAGGTAGAGGCACTCTACAAGTTCCTGTCTGAGTAGGCAGTGGCCATTCTGTTTACTATCACTTTAAATGCAGTGTTTGTAAACACCTATTCTTCCTCATGCTGATGCTTCCACAACCTGTATGAGGATTTAAGCAGGTGGGTAATTGTCTGCTGGCCACAATTTGCAAGGCTATCATGTGAATGTTTGTTGTAGGCAACATCCTGGTACTCAATAAATGGCAGTAAAAACTTGCAATTTAAAAGTGAACTTTACATATTGTGGGAAAAATTTTTTCCCCACTGAGACTGAGGCCAAATGAATTCATTTCCATCTCCAGTAGAAAGTTTGCCCAAGGACAGATTGGGGACCCTGTACACTGGTTTCCTTTATAAACTTCGACAGTTCTTCAAATATGTTTTGTATTTCCCAGCAAACTTTTTGGCTTAGCTTCTTATTGGGGCTATTTCTTAGAGGCTTTCACTTTTTATTCCTAATGGCTGATTTTTTTTTTTTTTTTTAGTGCTGAATTTATTGTTTTCCATCTGATTGATTCTGCTATTTCATTTTATTAATTCAACCTTTCTTGCATGTGGATCTTTGCAGTTTATTCCCCAAATTGTGTTTTTCCAGCCCAGTTTTCATTGGCCTCTTTCTGAAAACAAGGCTATACTGCATTATGCTCTGAAATGTATTCACCTGCAATTTCATATCACCTGCTGGTTCCATACTAGGCTATTTGTCATGTGATTAGCAATTAGTAAAAATGACATTTTGACCACCTGTCTAGAGGGACGCCAAAGATTCGTAGTCCATCTCCAAACCCACCTGGCTCTCTTCATCAAAGTGCTCATTAACTCAGAGATTGGGCTTCTATGCCTTCAGTTTCTAGGACTGATTATTCTCCATTAAATTCTGGATCCACGTCCACAAGTCTTCACTTTACTTGCATGTACATTTTCAGCTGTCACTAAACCATCATAATGCCATCAGGGACCAGAGAAGTCCAAACAATGCAACGTTAGGTTCTTCAGAGATTCCTGGGGGGTTGGCCAGACCACAAAATAGTAATCATTGTCTTTATTGTACTACAAAAACAAACAAATGACTACTGATGAATATGATTCTTTGTTCACTTACTTTCAGCCTGTGGGGTATCTTAAATAATTTAAATATTTATGCAAAAAATTGGATAAAAGTGAGAGAAATAAGGAGGTACTTTTATCAAATACTTTCTATGTGTTAGACTGCAGATCTCAAACTGCCTTCAAAGTATTGGCCCATTAGATACTAGTCTACATCAAGATTTTCAGAAGTGTAAATTAGTTCGATTGAATTTCACATAATAATCTAGATTTCTAGTTTCTCTGAAAAATATCAGGTTTGGCAACACTGGATCACCATCCCCCCATGGGAACAATTAGCTGGTACTGACACTGACTACTAACACCATTCCCAATTAAAAACAGTGTGCACTCACTAGTTCCCCACATTCTCTAACACTCTTCTGTCTCCAATTTAGCCACATTTATGTTTAAATTTTATGCATCCCATGTGCATTTGAGGTTTCAACATCTGGCTTAGGTGATTTCAAGCACTTTAGCTTCACAAAAGCCCATTTATTGCAGCACTATTTACAATAGCAAATACTTGAAACCAACCCAATGTTCATCAATGATAGACTGGGTAAAGAAAATGTGACACATATACACCATGGAATACTATGCAGCCGTAAAAAAGAATGAAGTCATGTCCTTTGCAGGGATATGGATGAAGCTGGATAGCATCATCATTCTCAGCAAACTAATATAGGAACAGAAAACTAAACACTGCACATTCTTGCTCACAAGTGGGAGATGAATGATGAGAACACATGGACACAGGGAGGGGAACATCACATACCAAGGCCTGTCAGGGGGTTGGGGGCAAGGGTAGGGTGAGCATTAGGACAAATACCTAATGCATGCAGGGCTTAAAACCTAGATGACAAGTTGATGGGTGCAGCAAACCACCACGGCACATGTATACCTACGTAACAAAACTGCATGTTCTGTCAATGTATCCCAGAACTGAAAGTAAAATAAAAGTTAAACAAAAAGAAATAAGAATTCTCTACAGTTTACCAAAGAAAAAACAGAGGCTCAGAGAAGTTTTCTTTATAAGAGTGGACCCATGCTTATTTACGTTGTATCAGTGAGGAGAAGAAAAAAAAATTACAATGTTTTCTTAACAGAAGAGTCAATAAGAAAAATAAAGTGTTACTGACTTGCTTGGCCTGTCGTGCATTTTCTTTTTCACTGATTTCTAGATTATTATAGTAGTTCAATTTTATAGTTAGAAGCAAATCAAAAACAGTTAAAAGTGAAAAAAGGCAAAACAATGGTCTAGATGATTATACCCCAAAATGTCTTCTCAAACTGATTCAACCACATGATCATAGTTAATTAAGATTATAGATTATTCCCTGGTACTCCTCAACTTATTCAGGGATTATGAATCCAGACAATTTTAAAAAAAAAAAAAAAACAACAGCAAAACACAAAACGCAAGAGGAGGTTTAACAAAGAGAACAAACATTCTCCAACTATCTAGGAGTACTTTTATATACAGTTTCATGAAGATAACTTCTAATTGTTTAAGGTTTTCAGTATCATTTTTCTTTTCCCAGACACTTAAAAAAGGAACTCCACCACTCTACCTGTAACATTTCTTTTCTTAAGTAGTCAACAATTCGTTCTGAGCTTTGCAGTAAAAGTTTAGCTATTTGACTGTGGTTAACTTCAGGCTGCAAAACATTTTCTTAAAAATTATCAATCATTTGTATTTTAAAACAAATATATATTTGGCATTCAGCTTCTGATTGTCTTAAAAGAACATGGGTGGTATTATTTCCTTTTCTTTTGTCTGAAAGGAGGATTTGTCTTGTCTTTTGAAGGTGTGGCACTGGCAAATATTTTGGGAGGGAACCTGGTGTTATTCCTAATAAGAATGTGCAGATGTGCAGGCCATTCTAAAAGAAGGAGCTTTTATTTTTAACAAGAAGAGTATTTGGAGAAACAACACAAGAGGCAGTATCAATTTATACTGAAATTGAAAACAATGTGGGAGTGAGTGATGGCAAATCCCTAAGAAATAGAGGATTTAAATTGAACAAGGGCTATAAAATAGAATTCGCTAAGGGAAAACAATCATTAAGAAACTATATAGGACAATATCATCTTTGAACTGTGACTACTATTGGCTAATAATCAATGGGTGACAGAGTTGATAGTAACAATTTTAAGATGTGGACCTCCTAAATATTATGCTAAGTTCAATCGTTTGTTTAAATACATACATCCTTATTGTAGGCCTCATTTCTTTGCAAAGAATAAAAAATTCACTTTAGCAAATTTTTCAAACTTCAGCAATAATGTATTATAGAATGCCAGCCAATGCATCATCTTTTTCTTCATATCAGCAATCAAAGATATTCTGATCTAAGGATTTGTCAAAAGCTCATCTCAACTATTAACAATGGTTGGTGGCCTTTGTTAGCCTTTCATCATAAAACAATTTATATACTAGACACATTAGATTTATTTGGGGTGGGGGTTTGTGTGCCTGCACCAACATAAGTGTATGCTACACAAATGTTCCAGAAAACCTCTCTTCTAACTAGGCATGACAGGTTGATATTATAAAACCTGTTTTGAAGTGAAGTGTCTGCTATAGCAAAACATAGGCTCTCTATTCCGACAGTATCGTAAGGTCATATCAACCAACAAAACAGTGATTTACATATATTTTTAATATATTCTACGTAATAAATTGTATGTTCATCAGACGCTTTCTTAAATGATTTCATAATTCTCCCACCACCCACTAGTCCGGGATCTACTATCAAGTTAATTCACAGAGAAAACAGCAGGAGAGAAGTGCTGGTATAAGCAATGAATTCAGAATACATTCTTGTGTGATGCTGCCTTCCTTCTAAATAGTAACTGCTCCACAAATGTGTTGCCCCTCACTTTCCCTTGGGTTTAGATAGGGTAAGTTGGGGGAGATTTTGTTGGCATAGATGGAAGGAATTTTTATTTTGTGTTCCCCTTCCCACATATACCTTTGCAAATAAGCATATACAAAATGATAGTGAGGAAATAAAGGAGGGAATAGCGCAGATAAGTAGAATCATCATGGTTTTCTTTTTCTATTAAGGAAAAGGCTTAAAAAAAATCTCAAGATGGCCTCTGGTTAGGGGACAGTCTGTCATCCCTGCTGTCCTTATGATGTTGTGTGTAATGAGATTTCTTTTAGACTATGTTCTAGGCTATATAGACTATCTATATGGGCCATAGAAATGTAAGTGCTTCAAGGCCCATCAGAAATGAATTTGTGGTCTAGCGATAAAGTCACTATAATTCTGGTCCCAAAGGTGACTTCCCACCGGGGACTAAGAAATGCCTATTCTCTTTATTGGCTCAAACGCCACACTGCTCAGCACCTCCCTTGTTTAAGAACTCTAAGATGGTTTCCTTTGAGTAACCAGAGAAAACCTGTATTAATCTAACATTAATTTATTGCATTCATTTCATCTCATAAATTTAATTTGATTAAGGTATTATAAGAGACAATGGTGAGGTAGAGCACATTTTTAAAGATTACACAAGTTTTCTGTGACTTGAGGACAAAATATTCCTGAGGTTTTTCACTTGGGAATGTGGACAAAATGAAAATTCCAGGCAATCAACAGGCAGACTTGCATGTATATTTACACGTAGAATGGCTTATTTTTCATTGTAATTAGCTTTTAGAGTAACACTGGGGATTCAAACAAATGCATGGGAATGTGTACATGTAAATAAACTGTTTGCATTTGAGTTAATTTGTTTCACCACTAGATATAGGCAGCAGCTAAGTGAGCCATTAATGTTGAACATTAATTTTACAAACAATGGAACCACTCCTTTCATCCAAGTCCTTTATTTGCTTGTCTCCTTCCCGGAACCTGCCTTATTAGAACTTCTATATCCCACTTCTCAACCTTGGTTTAATATCAGAATCACCCAGGGAACTTTAAAAGAAACAAACAGACAAAGCAAATGAGCAGATGCATGGGTCCTACCACATTTTTACTTATGGTCCTACCAGCCTTTTATTTTGTCTGGGGTATGGCTGGACTGGATTTTAAAAATCTTCTCAGGCGATTCTAATGTGTCTGAGGTTGGGTACCACTGAAGCACAACATGAGTTTCGTCAGATATCAGGAACAGCTCTTTGATGATCACAGCTCTTCCAGCCCTGTCTCTTTTCTCACAAAGTGACTTGTGTGGTTCTTGACATGTTTAACCTTTGCCTCCCAGTGGAGGAAAATCATGGCATATGACCACTGATGGACATTGAAAGTTGTTACAAAATCAGAGGTTGAAAGTGCATTTGACCTAACCTTTGTTTCTTTTGTCCCATTAAAATCTCACCACTCCGAGATTATTAAAGCCTAAAGAGGTCTTGCACATTTTATAAGGCACATTTACCACGTTAAGCAGGAAGCTGGTAAACATGTTGAGATTACTGAAGAATGATACTGTCATTAACAAGAATTCTGATTTCCAATGAGGGACCTAGATTACATCACTCTGGAAGAGATTCCTGTGCCAGAAACATCCCACTTAAAGCTTCAGGTGGGTCTTAAAAATAGGCCACCTCATCATTTGTGTGCTGGCACTGTCTAAAATGCTTTGCGTGAATCATTACTACATGTTCACAACCACCCCATAAAAGAATGTAGCACCTTACAATGATCTGAAATAAGATCACTATTACTGTTTAAGAGATAAGAAAACTAAGATTAACTTAGAACTTGGGGGTAAGAACAGTGAATTCTAGAAACTTTGAGTCAAGGTCAATATCCAGAGTGTCAGAATTGACAGGTCAGAATATAGACAGATTTGAACATGATCATGCTCTAGATAGACAGATATGATTTCTGGTTTTTCATTCTAAATCTTGCTTCTAATAATAAATGTGGGTTCTGTTTGTTGAGCACATACTATTCTATCAGGCACTTCAATGGATACTTCATTTAACTCATTGTAAACACACAAAACCAAAATGAGTAAAATTATTCTTTTTGGTGTTTAGAAGAGAAAATTTATGCTTAGAAAAGCTAAATAACCTGCCACAAATCCAAAGCTGGATTTGAACCGTCTGGCCTTGAAACCTCTGTTTTGAAGTCCTGCCACGTATTGCCTGCCTGTAAGGAAAGATATTATATATGTTTGTATCCACTACACTACATTACTTCATGATTCTTTACGTTTCTACCCAGTGAAGTCCCTTTCTCCATTGCAGACATGTATGCTTAAGAAGATTCAACACCATAGTGTGTAACGGTTTGAAAACAAGGACTTGGTATAAGGATGTTAAAGGAAGACTATGAATTGCTGCTTTACACAAGCATC
Organism: Cebus imitator; assembly: GCF_001604975.1. Lineage (NCBI taxonomy): Eukaryota > Metazoa > Chordata > Mammalia > Primates > Cebidae > Cebus > Cebus imitator. Next base: position 2,041,306 of record NW_016107462.1, on the reverse strand, counting down.
CTTGTACCCTTTGTTCTTTTTGAAAGTCAACATTTCAAACTGTTTTCCTTCACATTCATCCTGTGGCAATTCTCCGTTAGACTCAGCTACCGACAAGAGGGAAACTGGAAAGAGCACTCACCCATTGATATGTTTAGGCTGTGTCCCCACCCAAATCTCATCTTGAATTGTAGCTTCCATAATTCCCATGTGTTGTGGGAGGGGCCCTATGGGAGATAGCTGAATTATGGGAGCAGTTTCCCTCACACGGATTTCATGGTAGTGAATAAGTCTCATGAGATCCGATGTTTTTTTTTTTTTTTTTTTTTGAGACGGAATCTCACTCTGTTGCCCAGCCTGGAGTGCAGTGGTGCAATCTTGGCTTACTGCAACCTCCAGTTCCTGGATTCAAGTGATTTTCCTGCCTCAGCCTACCAAGTAGCTGGGAGTACAAGCACATGCCACCATGCCTGGCTAATTTTTGTATTTTGAGTAGAGATGAGATTTCACTATGCTGGCCCAGGCTGGTCTCAAAATTCTGACCTCGTGATCCATACACCTTGGCCTCCCAAAGTGCTGGGATTACAGGTGTGAGCCACTGCGCGAAGCTGATCTGATGGTTTTTTAAGGGGAAACCTCTTTCACTTGGCACTCTTTCCCTCTTGTTTGCCACCATGTAAGATGTGCCTTTTGGCTTCCACCATGATTGTGAGGCTTCCCCAGCCACATAGAACTGTGATTCCGTTAAACCTCTTTTTCTTTATAAATTACCCAGTCTCAGGTATGTCTTTATCAGCAGCATGAAAATGAACTAATACGCCCACCTTTATTTGAAATGTCCTATGTGGTAACTTATATCCTTGATTTTTTGGATCAACCTCCCTTCTCCATCCTTACCTCCTCATCCTTCTCAGTGTCAAAATATCTCATACATTCTATTGTTGGAACATCCAAACCATTTTTCTTGCCTTTCTCTGTAATTTGGAAGTTCTATAAATATCTTTAGCTGTGGTCCTTGCATTAGAAGTCACATATAACTTTCAGGTTTCAACGTCTCTGATTTCATAAGCAGCAGCAGGTAGAGTGGCCAGAAAATGAGTTTTACAGTAAGAGAGGCCAATGTTTAAGATTCAGATATATTATTTACTATCTCTATTTTATAAAAATTATTTAGAATCATAAGTAAGTATCTCAGTTTTTTCCAACTGCAAAATGGACCTCAGCATACTTACTGGGTAATTCATTATACAATGCATACAAAGTGCTAAGCACATTGCTTGCCTAATGTGTATGAGCTGCTATAACAAACACAACTACTATTATTATTAAAAAACTGTGTCTCCCCTCCAATAAAACAGTCTTTTAGCTTCATAATCAAGGTCAAAGACATAAGGTCCCTTACAGACAAGCCAATTATCGCCTTAAATAAAGGATTTAGTGGAGATTCTTTAGATAGATGTTTAGGTTAAAATCCCTGCCTTGCCACTTTCTAACTTTGTGAACTTTGATAAGCTACTTAACTTCTCTGTGCCTCAGTTTCTTCATTTATAAAATGAGGATAAAAATAATATTCGTGGCCAGGTGCTGTGGCTCACGCCTGTAATCCCAGCACTTTGGGAGGCTGAAGCGGGCAGATCACCTAAGGTCAGGAGTTTGAGACCAGCCTGGCCAACAAAGCAAAACCCTGTTTCTACTAGAAATACACAAAAAAATGAGCTGGACATGGTGGCACTCACATAATCACCTGTAATCCCAGCTACCTGGGGGGCTGAGGCTGGAGAATCTCTTGAACCTGAGAATCAGAGGGTGCAGTGAGCCGAGAATGAGCCATTGCACTCCAGCCTAGGTGGCTGAGTGAGACTCTGTCTCAATTAAAAAAAAAAATCACATCACATCATAGAGTTGTTGTAAAAATTCAGAAGTTAACAGAAGAGTTAACATATGGAAAGTTCTTAAAATTCGTCCTGGCACATAAGAAGCAGTATTTTAATGTTAGCTATGTTAATTATTTCAGTTAACTTCACCCCAAATTTACAATGAAAGAAACAGAATTGAAGAATATATAGTCTACGCTATTCTTGGATATATATCTAAGTTTCTCTAGAAACTTTTATGTTTATACATTTTAAACAGATGCTCGTAAGTTTATAAGATAAATATGTTTTTCTAGAAATGGTTCCCTTGAAATGCATCCTTCTCTTTATTATTTTTACCCTCTTTAATTAAGTCTTTGTACAAAATCTCTCTTTAAGGTTCTCTTCTTATCATTTTGTAACTTCTTTTTCGAAATTTTGGAGATGTGCTTCCCTACTCAGACATAGTATCCAAGCTATGGAGTGTAAATAATAATTGCCATGAATCATGCTTTCTAAAGTTTTTCTGCTAGGAATCACCAGAAGTACCTGTTAAGCCCAGTTATCTGGCCTCTCCCTGGGAAGCCCTAACTCAGCAAGTCTGGATTGAAGTCCAGGGATCGGTATTTTAAACAAATACTGCAGGATATTCCTAGAGCTAGGTCCTTCTGTCCTAAGTGCTGACTTAAAGCTGAGGTGGGAGATAGCAACAAGGCCTCCAGTTACACTTAATTCTGATTTCATTTTCTGTTGTCACTCCTCCCAGCCCCAGAGGGGACATTTCTCAGCCTTTTTCCTGTGAGCAATTACTCTCAAACACACTGTGCAATCTTCATTTTTGAGCTTCCTAACCTCTAGTAGCTCATGCTTTCAAGCCACCCAAATCTATCAGCTAGAAACAGTTTTTCATGGCATGTTGAACAAGACAGAGGCAATGTGACCCCTGAGACACTGCAGAGTAGGGAAATTGGTAAAAACTTATGTTGGCAATGTTGTAACCTTGAGAAATCCCACAAGGCTGCCTGTGAATTTTGTTTTGGTGCTAACAAAGCAAAAAGCTATAACTTGCCTTTCTTTGTGGATATATTGGAAGATTTCATTGGTTAATCAAGGCAAGAAAATGAGCCAATGCGTAATGATTTACTTCTTTAAAAAGAACCAGGATGAGTCTTCTAAAGAAAATCAAGCAGGATACATTTTTAAAATTGCACAAATTTTTTTATTTATGCTTCCTTCAAATTGTATTTCCTCAGGAAAGGGTTAGAAGAATTAAAGATGTCCTGAACTTGCTCTGGGTAGGGTAAGATACCTTAAAGATCAAGAATATGTCTTTTGGACTTTGAAATTCCATATTCCAAGCGCTAGCTAGGAAGCCTTAGAAAATTCCTTCAGCCTCTTTGAACATTGGTTTCTTCATCTATCAAGTGGGAACACTACCTCATAAGATTTGCTCCAAAGACTAAATAAAACAATTTATGTAAGCCATTCAGCACAAGTCCTAGTACAGAGGACAGAAAGGTGCAACCCAGGACCCATCATGGTTCATTTTCTTTGCCTCGAAGTCACTTCCTTCTCAATTTCTTGTTTGCAGCTCTCATTCACCCACTAAACCCAGCTCAATTATTTTTTCCTTCTCACTCTTCCCAAATTAACAAGCGTTGAATACCTACCTGTGCCGGGCATGCACTTCAATACCAGCGCTCAGGCTCTGTAATAACATGAGCCAAGGATTGAGTAGAAATCATAAACTAGTAAAAAGGGTAACATCAGGAATTCTCCCATTAGATAATTGGCAATATAGTCCACAATAGAGAAAAGTTTGATTCAATCAGTTTTAAAGGCAGAACAGTTAAACTGTATTATCAGGGCTTATGTTGTTAAAAAGGAGAAGAAAAGTAATTTGGGATTAAGGTGTTTTAAAACTGTTTATGTTCTCATTCTACTACTTATTATCTACTAAGATATGCCCCACATCTGATTTCAGAGTAAAATGTGTTTGGAACTACACACATTTGTAGACGCTACTGTATCATCTCTTTCCTGGTAACTGACATCATCCACCAACCACTTGTCTCCCTAATTTTTGGTTCTGACTTTCAAAGCCCTCAGATAGCTTGTTGTTATGTAGCCCCTTCTTAGAAGCTCCTTATGACTTTACATTCACTCAAGGAAGGGTCTAACTGTATTTTCACTCCATTCCTGTAAGAACCTAACCTCTTGTTATTTATTTTTGTAAAACACACCAAACACAAACCAGCTAAGAAGCTTGTACACTGTGAAGGTATCTGATAGGTATGTGTTAAATCAAGTCCATAAACCCCATACCAATAAAACCAAACCCAATATTATAGTGGTTTCTCTGCGGTTTTTGCTTAAGCTGTTTCCTGAATCTAAGATACCATTTCTCCCTCTTTAGTCCGTGAGAACACTTATTATTCAAAGCCCAGCCAAAATGCCACCTCTTTGGTTAATGCTTTGCAAGTCTCTAGGAGCAGAGTTAAAAAGGCATTTGGTATAGACTCCGATTATGGCTTCTGCCCAATACCCCTTGCAATCCCTCTAAGCCTGTCACACAAAACATGGCTCCATCCTCCTCAGAAACCAGAACAGCATAGTTTGTACATCGAGAAGGTGTCTAATATGTACGTGTTAAATTCAATTCATAAACTCCATACCAGAAAAACGCAACCCAACCTTATAGCTTGATTCTCCATGGAAAGAAAGAAGTAAACGACATTATTCCCCTGTATTAGATGGTCATTTTAGTTTTCAACACCATTTAGTGCTAAGTTGGGGTATGGTTGGAATGGTTAGTAGATGAGTGACACCATGTTAATAAAAAGTTGGCTGATTTTGGATTTGCACAACTCTGCAATTCACTAGCTCTATGAACTCAAGTAAACTCATTATCCTCTCAAGAGAGTCAGTGCCACATGTAAAATGGGAATAAGATACATCTCACAGACTTTTGTGTCACAAGTAAATTAACATAATGTGCAAAATCGCCTAACACAGAAGGTTCCAAATAATACATGCTCATGAAATGTTGATTCTCTCCTTCACTTTCTTTCTCATGTCTTATGCAGGTCTGTTAGGTTCCAGTTTAACCTTGTTTTTCCATTTTAATTTTTTGGTTGATACAAAATATTTTGCACACTTAGGAGGGACATGTATTTGTTACATGCCTACAACGTGTAATGATCAAGTCAGAAATATGGGGTATTCATCACCTTGAGTATTTGCCATCTGTATGTGTCCATAACATTTCAAGTCCTCTCTTCCAGCCACTTTGAAATCTGCAATGCATTGCTGCTAGCTACAGTCACCCTACTCTGTTATCAAACATTGGGGCTTTTTTGTCTAACTGTATGCTTGCACCCACTACCCATCCTCTCTTTTTCTGTGCCCCTACTCACCCACACACCTTTCCCAGCCTCTGATATCTATCATTCGATTGTCTATCTCCATGAGATAAATTTTGTAGCTCCTACCTGTGAGTGAGAACATATGGCATCTGTCTTTCTGTGTCTGGATTTTCATTTGACATAGTAACTTCCAGTTCCATCCACGTTGCAGCATGACACAATTTCATTCTTTTTTATAATGCTGCTTCTTCTTGCTCAACACTTAGTGAGGAAGCCAATGGATGCTGACTTCCCACTATACAGTAATTATTTAAATACTTGAAGGCCACTGTGAGGTCATTCTTCAGATGATAGTAATTAATTAGAGTTTTCAGCAAAATTTCATTTTGCCTTATTATTTCTTTAGCATAAAACTATACCATGCTTTTATACATCATCATAACAGAGACAGAAATCATAACATGTATTTCTTATGAACATTAAACTTAGTGATTTAAAAGCCTCTCACCAGCTTTTTAATATTCAATGAATAATAACTGATATTAATAACTTCTAGTTTTCATTAGAGTACCATATACTTTTTTCATGGTTGCATTATGTTGTCAAAATGCTAATGTATAGTACAGTGATTTTGTTTCTGCATAAAATATGAGCATTTCCATATGAATCAGTGATTTTAGCATTGTTGTATCTTCATAGGAGGCGAAGCTGTGAGTTTAAATAGAAGCATATGTCATACTTATATGTGCAGACAGTATTTCAAATGACTAACTGTGGAAATATTAATGGTACCAACTTGAAATTTTCAGTCTGCTGAGGGAGCAGATTTGTGATTTAAGAAAACCTCACAACCATACTAAATGACACAGGCACCGAGTAGCTGCTACTCTAGGTTTTGCCCTTTTCCTTCGACTTATCATTTCTTTGTCTGTAAATATTGGGTGAAAAGTGAATTTGGCATCCTGCTCTATGATGAAAAAAATTAGTTATGCCAACATATGTATTGGAATACCATGTTGTATAACATGTCATATTATGGCTAGAGAGGATAAGTACCTATATTCTACTAAAATATTACATTGTTAATCATAAAAGTCTTACATGTGTTCAAGTGGTCACTCAAAAGGACTGCTAATAGTGGTACAAAGTATTCTCCAGATGTCAGGCACCTCTATGAGGATTTGCAGAGTAGATATTCTCCATCAAATCACCATGACATTTAGCATGAGGAGGCATAGAATTGAAATGTCATCAAAGTTGGTTATGTACCCTTATTGTTCAAGGGGGATATTCTGTACCATATTTCAATCATAATTGCAAATAATAGAGTGGCACTGATTGATCCTGGAATGGGGGTCTAAAACACATACACTGCCAGAATGGTGAATCCACAAGGCCACTTCATATGAGATCTTACAAGGGAGTAGACTTGTATTTTTGTGTTCAATTTATACATGTTTTATTCAATATGTCTCATAACAAGGTCCTCACTAATAGATTCTACAAAATGGCTCCTTATAAAACTAGAAAAGTGGTTCCTCTGATGGAAAAAGCCCTTTGCTTTGACACTGAAAGAAGCTTTAGCTCCATGAAGGGGCATTTGGTGGCTTAGTTTCCTATGGCTGTGGTAACAACTTACCATAAACTTGGTGGCTTGAAACACAAATTTATTATCTTACAGCTCTGTAGTTCAGAAGTTGATATGGGTCTCACTGGGTTGAACTCAAGGTGCTAGCAGGGCTGTGGTCCTTCCTGCAGGCTCTAGTGGAGAATTCATTTCCTTGGGTTTTCTGGCCTTTAGAGGCTGCCCACATTCCATGGTGCATGGCCTCCCTTTCTTGATCTTCAAATCCAGTAACAACTGATTGAGTTCTTTTCACATCATATCACTTCAATCTTTTCTTCTGCCTCCCTTTGTATTTGTATTAGTATTAGGCTAAGCCAGATAATTCAGGATAATCTCCCTATTTTAAAATCAACTAATTAGCAGCCTTAATTTTATCTGCAACCTTAATTCTCCCTTTGCCTTGTAGGGTAATGTATTCATAGGTCCTAGGGATGGGGGGGCACCATTGGGGGGACCATTATTCTGCCTATCACAGTGGTCAACCCAAGTATCACTGAAGTTTGTTCTGCAATTTTCGATTAACATGATTTTAAGAATATTGACCTTTTGCTGTAGAGCATATGGGAATAATTTCACATATTTGAAATATGATATGTGAACAATAAAAAAGGAAATTTCTCCATGGAGAAGGGTCACATAAATAATATGATATCTGACCCAAGAGTAGCCAACAGCACATTGGGTACAAAGCTTATGATATCAAACAGATTCATGCAAGGAAAAAGCATTTTGTTATAGACCCAGGTAAAAAAAAGTGGTGGATTGGCCATAACCTTGAAAGAAGATGATTAATTATACAAGTTAGATGACTGATGCTTTAGGTGGGATTAAACTTCTTAAGTAGATTGAGATTTGGAAACAGAAAATCAATTCAGATCACTCAACTGGTGACAACAGTTTACAATAATGGTCATAGAAGGATTATTATCTTCTCCATTGTGCTACATCTTTACCTAAGAACCAGCATGGTACCACTAATACATGCTATAGGCTTGGTAATTCTGAAGGCTTATAAGTTTCATTTTAAAGGAAGGCAACATTTATTCACCAGCAATAACTCCATCTGAGGGCTGTGAGCAGCTGCAGAGATGGGGAAGGAGAGTAGACTACAGATTTGCAGTATAGGGGGAAAGACAATCAGTCTACCTTGGAGTGGGGATAATGAGACATGTATACAATAGAATAATATGTAACCACTTAAAAAGGGAAGCCACATTATACAGTGTTTGAGAGAGTCCACCTGTTACTAGTTTTTCTTTAAATTTTTGTATCATACTTTAAGTTCTGGGATACATGTGCCAAACATGCAGGTTTGTTACACAGGTATACATGTGCCATGGTGGTTTGCTGCACCCATCAACCTGTCATCTACATTAGGCATTTCTCCTAATGCTATCCCTCCCCCTAGCTCCCACCCCCTGAAAGGCCCCCGTATGTGATGTTTCCCTCCCTGTGTCCATGTGTTCTCATTGTTCAACTCCTACCTATGAGTAAGAACATGTGGTGTGTGGTTTTCTGCTCTTGTGTTAGTTTGCTGAGAATGATGGTTTCCAGCTTAGGCAAGTTGCTTGACCTCTCAAGTTTGTTTCCCTGCCTGTTAGATGAAGACAATGATAGAACTAGAATAATGCCTCAGATTTGTTGAAATCTTAATGAGATGTAAATATCTTAGTACAGTGTCTGACATATGGTATGCTGTCAATAATTACTGGCTGTTTTGGATGTTATAATTGTAAATATTATTATTAGCTCAATAAGATGACATGGAAGATCTCCAGGATATAAAAATAATAAAAATGAACAGCACTAGAATGATTCAGTGTTTTAAATAAAAACAACTAAAAATTACGTATACAGAAAGTTCATATAAACATAGAAAGAAGTCTGAAAATACACACACTTAGTTGTTACCAGTAATTCTGGGATCAGAATTTGACTTTTAGCTCTATTACTATAATAAGAATAAACGGCCTTGTTGAATGCTGGTTTCCTGAAAATACTGCCAAAACAATCTGCTGATAAACAATCCATGTAACGAATACGTAATACTTTTGTAAGAATAGCAACAAGGCACATGAACCAACACAGTAAGGTGCATTCAAGCATTTTGTGTAACATTTGAAGGCTTCTGTAATCTGATATTATTCTATCACCTTTTAAAGAAAAATCCTCTCTCCAATTTCCAAGATCTTGAATCTAAACTAAAATAGACCATCTTCCTCATAATTCCTTGGGAACTTGAACAGGTATAATTGGGAATCTCCAAGCTCAAGAACACTTACTTTTCTAAAAGGGACATAAAAATGCCCAGTCAGTCCACCCTCAGGCTGCATTTTGTACAACATACAAGAATCAGAATGCTTGGAAAGAATATAGTTGCCAAGAGTCATTTTCTCCTGCTGTGTCTAGTTTCGGTAACACTGTAACCAATTGTCAGCTAATTGGAGTTTTCTACTTGGTTGGCTTAGCAGAGAACCACTACACTGACTAGTATAGGGAGCTCCATAATCACAATAGAAGGGGTGGAAATGGCCTAAAAGTACACAACTGTTACCATAGCTTCTTAAGAAATTAAACAAACAGCAGCCAAAACCAAAACTCACAAATTAAACCAAAAAACTATCTGGTTTTCTGAGAGATTTGGCATCAAGTGCTTTTTGCCTTGCTATTAATCCTAGTCATTTTTCTGAGAACAAACAGAACCTTCCACCTTAACTGCAGGCATCTGTCAATGATTAAACTGATAACAAATATATACATGATAGACAGTTACTTTTCTTCATGATGATGGACAAGGTTCCACTCAAGTAAGTTGCTATATAACAAATATATCTTGTCAGTGTTTTTTGAGAAGATTTACTTCCATTCTAATTAGGCAAATAGTTACTGAATCCTATGTAGTCTGTGCAGTGCTGGGAGACTTAGAAGAAATAAATGTTGTAGATACAACTCTTGTCTCAAAAAGTTTACATTGGCAAGAGGAAACGCATACATGGTATCTTTGTCTCTGCATGACAAAGGCCATAGTGACACCAACCCTTAAAGATTTTGTTCGCCTGTCTTCTAAACAAGGATGCTATCCTGGGAACACAGTTGTAAAACACCTGGTGCTAGAGAGACTTGGGTCCAGATACTAGCTGTGCCAGTTCCTGGGTAGGTATCATTAAGCAAGGCATTTAAATTTTTGAAACTTCTTCACCTATATAGTAGCTATAAGGATTAAATGAAATGATGCATTAATGTGTTTAGCACAATATATATATGTATTTATGTGTGTATATGTAACATTCCATACATATAAACATTTATAAGTAGCAATCATCGTGAGTCAAATGAAGCTGCATTTGAATTCTGTTTACAGCCCTTTACAATCTTGGCAAATCATATACTCTCTCTAAGCTTTAGTATCCTTGGTATGAGAAGCCACCTCACAGGGGTGGCAGGAATTAAATGAGATACTGCATGTAAGGATTTTAGCTTAGAGCCCAGTACATGGTTAAGTGCTCACTGATGAGAGTTATGATAGCTATTGATTTTAGAAAGATCCTCCTCTTTGGGAGGCTGCACACAATGGCTGTTTTAGTGTACCTGAGAATGTTGACTCTACATGTTTCCTTTCCTTTCACAGAAAGAAGGAGCCCAAGCTATCTGTGCACACTGCCTTGTGCTACAAACTGAGCTTGAATTTTATCCATTTGTACTCACAACCAGACTTAGGGACAAGCTTTAATTATATAATACACATGGGGAGACTGAGGCTCAGAACAATGCTTTACCCAGGGCCATGCATAAGTCTGAAATCAAGGAGTCTGCAAGTAAGTGCTATATCACCCAGTCTCTCAATTTCTTATTTATTCCAGCCCAAATACTGGATGCAGAAATCTAGTGCAGGACATTGCTCTACGATGGTGGTGTTCAACAGAGCTTTCTATGATGACGGAAGTGTTCTATATTTGTGTTGTCCAATAAAGGAGCCACTTGCCACTTGTGGCTCTTGGTATTAGCACTAGAAATGTAGCTACTGTAATTGAGGAGCTGAATTTCTAATGTCACTTTAATTTTTAATTTTTTAAATATTTATTTCTTTTAGCTAGGATTTGAACTTAATTATTAAATTTAAATAACAAATGTAAATAGTTACATGTAGCTTGTGACTACCAATTTGACCTACAACTTGCCTAGCTATAATCATTCAGTCTTTGCTTGAACACCATGAGTGACAGGCTGCTTATCACCTTACAAGCAGTCCACTTCACTGCTTTCTAGCTTTGAACATAAAAAAAGCCTTCTTGATGTTGGACTAACATCTGTTTCTCTCTAACTATTACTTATTCGGCCTGTCTGTATTTTTCCTTGGAGCTACATAAAGTATGCTGAATCAGTTTCACAAAAGTCTATCCCCTTTCGCTCTTTACCATGTTTCCAATTAAGAAGGAGTCTAGGATTGGGGGATTTTTATAAGGCTACTAGAGAGATTTAAAACACTGCGGTGACAATATAATGGTGGTAGTAATCATCTACTATGCACTAAGCACTCACTACATGCCAAGTATTGTTCTATGCCCTTTATATATAAATATATTTGTGCATTTATCTATCTTAACAACCTGCTGGCTTGATTCTATTCATTAGCCCAATTTTATGAAAAGGGAACTGAGACAAAGGGAGGTTAAGTGACTGGACAAAAGTCATATGCCTCAGAAGTGGTGAAGCTACCATTTGAAATGGGACAGTTTGAATTCAAAGCCCATATTCTTAATTATGGGGCAACCTGGTTTCCCAAGCCCAGAGTTAGAGAAACTAAAAGAGCACAAACGTAGGATTATATTCGCTGAGGGCCTGGGGCTCAAAACCCTTACCCTCAGTAAGAGAGGGTTGAAAAAGAGAGCATGATAGACCCCATCTGCAAGACTCTCATAGTTTTTTGCAGAACTCTGGTCTGGCCACCAAACACCACTTCCCATGTGCCCACATTGAAGAAAAATGGAAAAGATGCTCTTGCCCCGGGATTTCATACCAACATTTCTACAGGGTTCTGATCGACCATATAAATGAGTGAAGTGGATTGCTTGTTATGATTTGAATGTTTGTGTCCCCTCTAAAGCTCATGTTGAAATTTATTTCCTGATAGAATAGTATTGAGAGGTGAGGCCTTTAGGAGGCAATTAGGCATAAAGGCTCTGCCCTCATGAATGGACTTCTGCCTTATAAAAGGGCTTGAAAGGACAAGTTTGTCCCTTTCAACCCTCTCATCATGAGAAGGCACAGCATTCATACCTTCTGGAAGACATAGCAACAAGGCACCATCTTAGAAGCAGAGAGCAGCTTTCCCCAGAGACTAAATCTGTGGTGCCTTGATCTTGGACTTTCTAGCCTCCAGTATTGTGAGAAATAAATTCCTGATTTTTATTAATTACCTAGTCTAAGGTATTTTGCTATAGCAGAATGAACAAACTAAGGCAGTTATTTAAGTGCATTTTTATTTCCTTAAATTTGTTCTTGCTCAATTTGTTTTTCTGGAAACATGCTTTTTAGGCTTTTGGTTGCTCACTTGATATGTGTACAATAAATGTTTTATATTCTCTTCACTGTATAGCAAGAGGAGGTAACAAGTGACGGAAATGGCTGCTGTCACTTAGTCTCATTGTCAGGGAGGCAATAGAGAGTAGGGGAGAGTGAGGAAAATGTAGGCACATGCCATGTCTAAAAGAGCAGTCGCATCTCAGCTCCAGCTTATCACTGTTAGATGGAAACACAAGGCTTTTGTTCTCTAAGCTTTCAGGGGAAGTGTGAAATCCTCATCAGATCACCTAGGCTTTCAAAGGAAGTATGAAATCCACACCTTTTCTGTGAAATATTTCACTTTTTGAATATTGACAATTCCATTTAAAAAAAAATCACCCTGTAGTAAAAACATTGTGGTATCCTAGATTAAATCTTGGGATAGAAGAAAACATTAGAAAAATAAATGAAATTCAAATAAAATGTGGAGTCTACGTTTTTTTTTTTTTTTTTTTTTTTTTTTTTTTTTTTTAAATCACAAACCCCTATAGTGAAAACTTGACAGTCAGTTAGTACATATGTAGCCCACTAGCTGCTAATAGGTAATCTCTGATCCATCCAAGCACCACATTTAATGGTAAGAAAGCTGAGGCCGAGAGATCAAAAACACTTTGCTTAAAGTCATGTGAATTTGTTGCAGAGTTTTGTCTAAAAACTCCATTTTGTACTGCTCAGGCCAGGGGTGATTAATCCTGGAATTATAATAGAGTTTACTCTTTTTAAGTCCATACATGGAATAAAGCAAGCCTGGTAGATTTTGCTTGTGGGAGTCCATCACATGTGTTAAAATGTTAGGAACATGAAATGCTCTGTGACCTTTGACAAGAATGCTTCCTCTTCTTTCCCTACTGACCTTGCTCCTCTACTAACCCCCATCCTCTGTTCTCTGCCTCAGGATCAATTTTCCTCTTTTATTCCTTTTTCTGAATATTTAGAGGTTTCCTTCTATTGTTCCCTACTTCCCTGTAGCCACTGTTGCAGGAACAGCCAGATTATATAGCAGATAGTGGCTATGAATAGAAACGATGTACTTATCTGCAAACCTAGTTCAGAAACACCTGGTCCTTAAAGCATCAAAAACTTTTCAAACCACCAAATAAAAATTACTACTAGAGTGCTCATACCACAATAATCACATGATGTCTTCCCGCAGCCGAACACAAACTGATAAGGTGAGAATCACCTATAAATGGCTTACAGGCTGTATCAGGCTTTACTTAGCAAACAAAAACACACTCAAGTCCGTCTTCACAATGTGACTCCTAGGAACAGAGACAACCAGAGAAAGAAAAGCTACAGACTCCTTCTTTGTCCCAAAGATGGGTCCAAGACTACTAGTGCTTGGCACTTGGATGAGTTGCACAAAGCTGGTAGGAGACAACAGAATGAAAAAATCAGGGCTGGAGAAAAAAATTACTTAATTCTAGCCCAGAGGAGAGCAACAAATCTGTGAAGTGTGCTTTTTTCTCCAGTGAGCACAATGTAAGGACAGATAAGGGACTCATCTCATTTGTTAAAAGGCACAATTTTAGGGAAACAAAAGAGCCATTTTCCAGGCATGGTGGCTTAACACCGGATCAATTTGGCTTCTTCAATTTCTGATTCTGTTTTAGACTTGGTCAGAACAGAAGTCTCCAAAGTCAGCCCTGTGCCCTGTGAAGGTCATCATAGGTAAAGGAGGTAAATGACAGATGTGGGCTCCAGGTTGTCCTCACCTTCCCTTGCTTTGCTTCCAGGTCTTCCTCCCAACTCCTGACCCTGTACTCACCAGTGTCCCCACACCTGTGACTGACAGTGGGACAACAGCCTTCCATGCACTTCTGTCGGTTTTATTCTGCCAGCCCACTGTGGCAGTGGCATCTGCCTTCCTACTGACAGAAACCAGAATATGTCACTGACAAACAGGTCCCTTTGACATAAATATTTTTGGGCTAAAGACAATTAGGCAACAGCACACAAAGGAAGAATGCTTTCTGTCCTCCCTCCTTTTCTACATACAGATGGAATATAAATTCTCCTTCACTAGAGACAACACTTAGCAGCTCAGATATGGCACCAGAGGAATCTACAAACAAACCTTACTCCATTAGTTTACTTCTATATATTTACCTTCCCACTGGAAGCCTAAAACTACTTTCTTTGCCTTGTCACTTCTCTGAAATTTATTGCTTTTTTGTTGAAGATGCTACAGGAGCTAGGGTTCAAAGCCACTGCCTTCAATTACCTTTCAGTGAGGTTTCCCCTGCATGATGTGTACTGTGTGCTTTAATAAACCTGCTTGTTTTCTCTTGTTAATCTGCCTTTTATTACAGTGATCTGTCCCACCTACAAATTTATGAGTTGAGGAGGAACTCCATTTCCTCCTTGATCATGATATTCCTATGCAAGCTCCTACTTGTTTACCTACAAGTGCTCAGGAGGGTGGTTAGTGACTTTTCTCAGATCTCCCACCTCCTTCAGGCCCTTGCTTTCCTGACTTTTCCTACCATTGTGTATTCTTATTTCTATTCCTTAATGCTCTTCATGGTCCCGCTTTCCAGTGTGGAATAACAGAACATGCTGCCCCCAAATAGGAATCCCAAATATTATGTTGAGCTGAAGACCATTAAGAAGAAGCAGATTCAAGATAGCTCTGTGACCTCACTCTACTTGCCTAAAAACAAGGCAGGGCTTTGCAAACACAAAGGCAAACTTCACCTCTCTACTGAAGAGAACAAAGGTTAACCACTGAAGACAGCTTTACATCCTCATCAGCCTAGAGATGATGCCAGAGGAATCCATGTTAACAAGCTTTTCCATTACAACTAGCCTCTATCTTCCAGTTGTTTGTCTTCCCCCTCAAACTGCGACTCCTAGAGACTCAAAGTTCTTTTCCTTTGTCTTGTCACCTCTAAAAATGGATTGTTCTTTTCGAAGATGCTATATAAGCTGGAATTCAAAGACACTCTTCTGATGCTATTTCATCTGAGTGTCCCCCATGTATATATGAAATATATATGTTAATGAACTTTAATTTTTCTCTTGTTAATCTGCCTTTTGTAACAGGTGTCCATTTTAACTACAAACCTATGGGAGTTGAAGAAAAACCCCTATACTACATTGAATCTGCTTAATACACTAAGAAATTCTCTGGTGTGGTGTTTCCCCCAGTTTATCTGATCCCAATAATTGTCTTGGTTGCTGATCAAAAACACAGATTTCCAGAACCCATCCTAGGCTTAATGAATTGGATTGCTCAGGACAGGGACTGAGGCCTGGCACTATTAACAAGCAACCCAGGTTACTCTTTTAATTAAGTAACTTTGGCTACCATTGCTCTAGTGATGCTTTCCTTACCTGGGTAGCACATTAAAAATACCAGAAGAATTTTAATTATACTGGGTTCTAGCACCAGAAATTTGGATTTAGTTGATCTAGACCATGGCCTGGACATCAGGAATTTAAATAGCTCCCTGATCTGGGATCCAAGATGGCCATTTAGGAACAGCTCAGGATTGCAGCTCCCAGTGAAAGCACAGAGGCTGTTGCAGGTGATCCCCAGGCAAGCAGGGCCTGGAGTGGACCTCAGCAAACCTACAGCAGAGGGACCAGACTATCAGGAGGAAAACCAAGAAACAAAAATAACCTCATCATCAACAAACAGAACGTCCACTAAGAGACCCAATCTGAAAGCCAGCAACTACAAAGACGACAGGTGGATAAATCCATAAAGATGGGAAGAAACCAGCGCAAAAAGGATGAAAACACCCAAAACCAGAACACCTC
>NW_016107462.1:1977754-2022005 GCF_001604975.1 Cebus imitator | reverse complement strand
GATTGCAACAGCACATCAAAAAGCTTATCCACCATGATCAAGTAGGCTTCATCCCGGGGATGCAAGGCTGGTTCAACATACGCAAGTCTATAAACGTAATTCACCACATAAACAGAACCAAGACAAAAACCACATGATTATCTCAATTGATGCAGAGAAGGCCTTTGACAAAATTCAACTTTTGCTAAAAACCCTCAATAAGTGGGTATTGTCAGAACGTATCTCAAAATAATAAAAGCTATTTATGACAAACCAACAGCCAATATCATACTGAATGGGCAAAAACTGGAAGCATTCCCCTTGAAATCTGGAACTAGACAAAGATACCCTCTCTCACCACTCCTATTCAATATAGTACTAGAAGTTCTAGCCAGAGCAATCGGGAAAGAAAAAGAAATAAAGGGTATTCAAATAGGAAAGGAGGAAATCAAATTGTCTCTATTTGCAGACGACATGATTGTATATCTAGAAGACCCTATCGTCTCAGCCCAAAAGCTCCTGAAACCGATAAGCAACTTCAGCAAAGTCTCAGGATACGAAATCAATGTGCAAAAATCACATGCATTCCTATACACCAATAACAGACTTAAAGAGAGCCAAATCAAGAACGAGCTTCCATTCCCAATTGCCACAAAGAGAATAAAAAACCTAGGAATACAACTAACAAGGAACGTAAAGAACTTCTTCAAGGAGAACTACAAGCCACTGCTCAATGAAATAAGAGAGGACACAAACAGATGCAGAAACATTCCATGTTCATGGTTAGGAAGAATCAATATCATGAAAATGCCCATACTGCCCAAAGTAATTTACAGATTCAACGCTATCCCCATCAAGCTACCAATGACCTTCTTCACGGAACTGGAAAAAAATCACCTTAATCTTCATATGGAACCAAAAGAGAGCCCGCATAGCCAAGTCAATTCTAAGCAAAAAGAACAAAGCGGGAGGCATCACACTACCGGACTCCAAACTATACTACAAGGCTACAGTAATCAAAACAGCATGGTACTGGTACCAAAACAGAGATATAGACCAATGGAACAGAACACAGGCCTCGTAGGCAACACAACATATCTACAACCATCTGATCTTTGACAAACCTGAAAAAAACAAGCAATGGGGAAAGGATTCCCTGTTTAATAAATGGTATTGGGAAAACTGGCTAGCCATGTGCAGAAAGCAGAAACTGGACCCCTTCCTGACACCTTACACTAAAATTAACTCCAGATGGATTAAAGACTTAAATGTAAGACCTAACACCATAAAAACCCTAGAAGAAAATCTAGGCAAAACCATTCAGGGCATAGGTGTAGGCAAGGACTTCATGACCAAAACACCAAAAGCATTGACAATAAAAGCCAAAATAGACAAATGGGACCTAATGAAACTCCACAGTTTCTGCACAGCAAAAGAAACAGTCATTACAGTGAATCGGTAACCAACAGAATGGGAAAAAATTTTTGCAGTTTACCCATCTGACAAAGGGCTGATATCCAGAATTTACAAAGAACTAAAACAGATTTACAAGATAAAAACAAACAAGCCCATTCAAAAGTGGGCAAAGGATATGAACAGATACTTTACAAAAGAAGACATACATGAGGCCAACAAACATATGAAAAAATGCTCATCATCACTGGTCATCAGAGAAATGCAAATCAAAACTACATTGAGATACCATCTCACGCCAGTTAGAATGGCGGTCATTAAAAAATCTGGAGACAACAGATGCTGGAGAGGATGTGGAGAAATAGGAACACTTTTACACTGTTGGTTGGAGTGTAAATTAGTTCAACCATTGTGGAAGACAGTGTGGCGATTCCTCAAGGACCTAGAAATAGAAATTCCATTTGACCCAGCAATCCCATTACTGGGTATATATTCAAAGGATTATAAATCGTTCTACTATAAGGACATGTGCACACAAATGTTCATTGCAGCACTGTTTACAATAGCAAAGACCTGGAACCAATCCAAATGCCCATCGATGATAGACTGGACAGGGAAAATGTGGCACATATACACCATGGAATATTATGCAGCCATCAAAAATGGTGAGTTCGTGTCCTTTGTAGGTACATGGATGAACCTGGAAACCATCATTCTCAGCAAACTGACAGAAGAGCAGAAGATCAAACACTGCATGTTCTCACTCATAGGCGGGTGTTGAACAATGAGAACACATGGACACAAGGAGGTGAGCACTACACACTGGGGTCAGTTGGGGGGAAATAGGGGAGGGATGGGGGGGGGTGGGGAGTTGGGGAAAGATAGCAAGGGGAGAGATGCCAGATGTAGGTGATGGGAGGAAGGCAGCAAATCACACTGCCACATGTGTACCTATGCAACAATTTTGCATGTTCTTCACATGTACCCCAAAACCCAAAATGCAATGAAATAAATAAATTGGAAAAATAAAATAAAATAAAATGCATTGCTTTCTCAAGAACTGTTAAAAAAAAAAAAAAAAGCTCCGTGTGTGATGCCAATGGGCATCCAATGGTGGGAACCCCACTCTATTGGAATACAGGTAAGCCACCTGTTAGGAGCGAATACTTTCCTTCCACGTCACTAATGAAGTATGACAGAACCATATGCTTCAACACAGGATTTCTTTCATAGAATTTCAAAGTCAGTTTTCCAGCTATGAGTGTGTTGGTTTTTTAGCAATGCCCTCATTTCTGCCCTCAGATTAGAATATGGAGACCAGACCAGTTAAGTGCCTGGTCCAAGGCCACCTGACTGCTTATTAGGAGATCCAACACAGAGCTCTTTCTGACACAGATAAACAACCTCTTCATTAATGCTTAATTGTGTCTGGAATAAATGTTCGCACATGTAATTGACTCTGTCCTAAAGATGTATCCTGCTGCTTTTCTGTTAAAAGGGGATTTAAATTACATTCAATAAACAAACAGAAAGTACAATACCTGTCCTTGTTTTATAGAAGCAGTTCTGCAGTTTGACAGTGTATAAGAAATTACCTTGGGACTTTTAAAAAACACAAATCTTAGAAGGCTAATTCAGGAAATCTTTGGCGGGCCTGGGTATCTATAGTTCTAATCTAATCATAAGCTTGTATCCCTGCCATTCCTCATAATTCTACTGCAAATAGTCCAAGGACCAGCCTTTGAGAAGCTCTTTTATTTAGTATATTTAAATAAGAACAGCTTGTGTAAGATACTGGCATAATGTAATTAAATAAGAACAGTATTTATCTCTTATTGTGTCTAACATACTCAACACTTTATTTTTCTGAATTTGTGCAGAACATTAAACTCTCAGGTCTTCTAGAGCAGGGATTATATCCACAGTCTCTTAAAGCAGTGTTTCATCGAACAAAGCCAATTGAGGTACTGAGTACGTACCAATTTCTTTCTTACTACAGTCTTGCTATCCACACGTGGGCCCACCAGAGTTTTTAAGATAACATTTGCTACTTATACGAATAATTATACATAGGCATGGTTCAGTTTCAACCTTTAAATCAGGTTTATAGAGTCTAATTGTACAGAGGCCAGGTAAATACTTCTAATGCCTCAAGTAAACTGGGTTGGGAGTTCATAGGGACTGGTGGGGACTGTGGCAAACCATACAGTTCTTGTGTGTGAAAGAAAGAGCAGGTGTTAATTGGCTCAGGGCTATTATGGTGAATATGGACCCAGACATGCTGATCTTGTGGGCTCCCTTCCCCACCCCCACAAGAGAAGGTAATAATCTAGATCAGATGTTCATAATCTAAGACCTAATAGCCAAACCCCATCCTCTACCTGCTTTTGCCAATAAAGTTTTATTGAAACACAGCCACACCCCATTCATTTGCATATTGCTTGTGGTTGCTCTCTGCCCACAATGGCAGAGTTAAGTGTTTGTGATAGAGACCTGTGACCCTCAAAGCCTAAAATATTTACTATCTAGCTCTTTACAGATACAATTTGCTGCTTGCTTATATAGACATTTTTTTCTATGAAACTTAAAAATGCCAGCTGAAAATTTAAAAACATTTCATGTCCAAAAAACCACATATGCTGAAGAACTAAACATCTGTTAACTCTTCCTCTTGTCTATATGGGTGGGCAGGACTTTATCGGGTATAGCCTTTGTTGTAGTCCCTAAGGGATCTTTATTTTTGTAACACCTTTTCCTAAGATAATACCACATCCAGAAAAATGGGCACTTACGCGCTGTGATTTCTGGTCCAAATTTTTAGCAATTAGAAAGTATTTTGCTTGTGAAAACTAAGAAAACAGTAGGCACATATGAATTTGAATTTGAAGATGGTAAATGCTGATTTAAATACTCCAAGCCAAAAAACCCAAAAACCTGAAAGAAGAAATATAGTCAAGATAACAGAACCTGTGGGAGAATTGATCTCAAATTTTATGATGCCCTAGAAAATAGCAGAATTTTCTGAATCCATAGGGAATGATTCAGGACAAATTTCCAGAAAGAGGGGGGCGGAAATTCAGTCTCCTATAAAGAAACAAGCAGCAGATTGGCATCAGCTTTGTAATAAGGTTTTGGCATAAGAAATCCAGTTTGTTTTAGAAGAAAAATCTTCTAGACCTTGTATCAATCATGTTTAAAATTACTAAAAGCCATTCCTTTTGCTTTTGCCCCAACCCCGTCTTTAAAATGTATCCTTGATCTTCCTACTGCAGTTTTTCAACCATACTACTTTTCATGAAGGAATGTGATCTCTGTGACTGTTGAGAGATTGCAGTAATTCATTCTTACATTGCATGTTGAGTTTTTAAAATTGCTTTCAGATGTTCTCAGGATGGAGGAGAGTGGGGGAAAACAAGAATCGCAAAGAAGCTTTGATTGAAATATTACAAAACTGTAGCAAGTTGGAAGACCTTTGCAATTTATTGGCATTTCAGGAGTCAGATTTAATGAATAGCTCAGAGAGAAACAGGAAGCCCGAGTTGGATCTTACAGCCTAAATGTCCCCTCCTCTAACCTCTCAAATGTATCTACAGGAATAAAATTAGGAAAATAGGTCTCAGGAGCTTGCAATGATTTTTTGTCATCCAAAATTCTAGTTCAAGGAAGCATATGAGTAAGATGAAATAAGCTCTGTTATTTGAGTGGCCAAATATATTTGACAGTAGAAGATAAGGTTAATTTAGATATTGTATCTGAATGTGTACTCTGGCTTGGAATTTAAGAAGCATTCTATAATGATAAATAAGTATAAACATGCATAAAAATGCAAATACTCGTTAGTATAGGCTTACTGTGTGCAAAGCCCTGCAGTGAGCACTTTACATACGTTATGTCATTTAAATTTTAAAAGTTGTCATTTCATCTTACAGGCAATGGCACTGAGGTTTAGAGCAGTTAAGTAACTTGCTGTAGATGACACAGCTAGCAAGAGGTAGAGGCTTAAGTGAAAAGCTCCTGCAAGTAGTACTTTTACCTTTCCAACAACCCTGTGAGGAGTGTCTGCTTTACAGATAAGTTATGAAAAGGCTCCGAGGAATCAATACCAGGGAATTAGTGAATAGCAGCATCAGGACTAGCACTAAGTCTCCTGATTTGGGTTGCCTTTCAATAATGCCACACTCTTCCCCACCTGAAGCCCTTGCAGCTAGGAATATCAAATGGAGAGAGAGAAAGAATCCAATAGGAGAAAAGACCCAATAGGAGAAAAGTGGCTCGGAGATATTATCATGAACAAGTTGCAGAGAAGAATACAAATGAAGACCCTAAAATGTACCCTTTCAAAAGGCATATCATGGTTGACTGTTGCTAGAATATATGACGTGATTAAAAAGTAATCTCTTGCCTCTACTCCTTAACAAAGTAATGGCAAAGCTAGTGATTTTTGAGCTGGAATCAGAGTGGCCCTATGGGCCAAATACAGTCTAATGTTTGTTACTGTAAATAAAGTTCTTTTGGAACACAACCATGGTCATTCATTTTTATACTGCCCGTGGCTGCTTCCATGTTGCAATGACGGAGCAGCACAGTTGCAACAGAAACCATATGACCTATGGAAGCTAAAATATGTACTGGCTGATACACTGCAAAGTAAGTTTGCCAAGCCCTCTCCTAAATAAATGCTAACTGTTATACAGAAAGTGTTATGGTGCTGCACTACAGGTGAACCATTTCCAGCTTAAATGAGAAGAAGGTGAAGTTTCCCACAAACAGGAACAGAATTTAAAACTCTTGCCTTTTCCCTGGAGGATACTCAGTCTTGGTAGATCCAGAATGAGAAAGCAAGGGAAAGGATAGCAAGAGAGAGGGGCGAGGTGTTGTAACATCATTAAAGGCATCCCTGGCCGGGCGCAGTGGCTCACGCCTGTAATCCCAGCACTTTGGGAGGCGGAGGCGGGTGGATCACGAGATCAAGAGATCAAGACCATCCTGGTCAACAAGGTGAAACCCTGTCTCTACTAAAAATACAAAAATTAGCTGGGCATGGTGGCGTGTGCCTGTAGTCCCAGCTACTCGGGAGGCTGAGGCAGGAGAATTGCTTGAACCCAGGAGGCAGAGGTTGCGGTGAGCCGAGATCGCGCCATTGCACTCCAGCCTGGGTAACAAGAGCGAAACTCCGTCTCACAAAAGAAAAAAAGACATCCCTTTGAACTGTAAAGCAGACAACTAGTATTTGCAGAGTATGTTGAAGGGAAGCAAAATCATTTAGAGACTCAACAGTAAAAATTACACTTTCTGCAAAAGTATAACCAGTAAGAGCATTCCAGAGGAAAATGATGTATAATAGTGGCTATGATTCAAGAATTGGACATCACAGAGGAGGTGACATGAGAGCAAGATCCTGCATATGAAATCACAGTGAAGAAAACAGGCTGGACCAGTGCAAAGACCCTTCTGAGGTAAGGGATAGAACCAGTTCTCTCATAGAAAGATCTGAAGATATTGGACAGTTCCGTCAGTTAGGTTACATGTCATAATACTGATTGTATCAGCACTCTAGCTCTATTTGCTTGTAAAGTACACCCCAGCATGCTAACACATATTTTTTCCTTGTGTCTTGTGTCAGAAAAAGAAGTTGGGAAGTACTGGTACATCTTATTATTGAAGAATATGGAACAACTCAAGGCAGAAAATTTAAACTTGTGCAAATTACTTTGTGGCTTGAAGTTTCAGAAGTCTGCTTTGGCACTTAAAAGAGTTAACCTATAGCAAGTTCTGTGTACAGCAATTGCCAGATGATAGAGCCTCAAAAATGTTAGCAATCATTCTCCATCAATGCTTCTGTTGTCACCATAAAGACCATGAGTTAACGAACACTCCTAAAGATTGTTGCTTCAAAATGTTTGAGCTGGTAGAGATTTTTATGACTATGGTGGTCAAGATTTTGTGGCCCAGAGAAGGAAAATGCCAGATAAGCATCATCTGCTGCTGAATATTAAACAAGACTTGCCTGCAATCCCAGCACTTTGAGAGGCCGAAATGAAAAAATTGCTTGAGCCTTGAAGTTTGAGACCAGCCGGGGCAATATGGTGAAACCCCATCTCTACAAAAATACAAAAATTTGCTGGGCATGGTGGTGCACACTTATAGTCCCAATTACTTGGGAGGGGCTGAGGTGGGAGGATCACCTGAGTTTAGGAGGTTGAGGCTGCAGTGAGCCATGATCAGGCCACTGCACTCCAGCCAGGATAACAAAGTAAAACCCTGTTTTAAAAACAAACAAAAGCAACAACAAACAGAGATGCACAATTTAATTCCATCCGAGTAGGCTGCCCATCCCTCTATACTTCTAAATGTTTTGGATTCTCAATTAGACAAATCTGATCCACATGCAGCTAGTGAGGCCCCAAGGAAACAGTGTAAAAAGAAAAGCTGTCAAGCAGCCAGCCATTCCTTCTGGAAAAATTCTAAGCAGACTGTTAGTTAGCTGGTAGAACCAGGCATGTAAGTTAACAAGTTTCTCTCTCTGGCCAACCTTTTCTATCTTTATCCCTAAAGAAGAAAATGTGCATCTCATTACCAAGTATCCTCAGTATATCTTTTGATCCAGCCTTTCCTACCCCATCTGAAAAAATATGGTATAAATTCTCAATGTGATACCTCTGGTTTTCCAAAACCTTTGTTTAAGAAACAAATTCCAACATTATAGGTTGTAAACACAACACTTTTTGCAAAGGCCTTTTCTTCTTTTTTTTTCTAATTTTTTTTTATTTCTAGCTGTGAGAATGTTTTCCAGGCAAGAGCAAAGGCTTGAATGAGATGATATCTCTCTGCCTTAAAGAAATGCTTGAACATGATCTCCTGGGTCTCCTTGGCCAGCTTAAATGTCACTCTACTGTTCATATCAATGGGTTGCTGATATCTCACGTTTTCCCCTGACTTCTTACACCCTGAGTACTGTTAATCCCCTTTTCTATTTTCCTTGAGTTAGAGGATTTTCATGTGTAAAAGAGTAGCTCTATTTCTATATTTATTGGTTTTCTTTGGAAATTGCATTCTGGTATGGAAGGAAGGGTTTCAGGGATGAGAGCTACAGGCAGATAAGAAATACACAGCAGCCACTCACTGGTCTTTCATTCTGATTTCTTTTTCTAGGGCTCTCTGCCTGGATGAGGTAGGGATCAGATCTGGCCCTGGTTGCTCACTTTCATTCCAATTCATTGTGACTTCCTGCCTTGATGACGGATCTGTGGGGATTTGGCAGGAAGTAGGGTGTCTCCAGAGGTTAACAGTTGGTCTGCTCCAAAGTGGTGATTTCTTCTAGAATGTAGACTGTGAAGGTGAACATTTTATTAGACTCCATATAAACCAGTCTCCTGAGATCTAAATATGAACGAGGCACTAGATTTCGTCGTGTTTTTTTTTTTTTTTTGAGATAGGATCTCACTCTGTTACCTAAATTGTAGATATTTTGAAGACTATAAAGGAACTTAAATAAATAAATGTATTTATAACTTTTGTAGTCAGTGATTAAGAGCATAATTTCCAGTGGTCAATAACCTGTGTTAGCTGTTAGTTGGCTGGTAGAGAGCTTCATCTCTTCATTTCTCAATTTGCTCATTTATTAAATAGAAATAATAAAAGAACCTAACTCAAGGATAATTTGAGAATAAAAATAAGGACACAAAACACTTAGCATAGTGCCTGGCAGCTAAAGACTGTATAGATATTTATAACTACCCTCTTCATTACCTCTGTTGCTGGGTAGCCAAGTCCAGCCAAAACCCTAAAACACAAAGAAATAATGTCGTCCAAGCCACACAGCTAGGGGCAAAGTCAGGGCTAGAATCCAGGTTACTTAATAATCAGTTCAATCTGACCATTTTAGAGGAATGAGAATAATGAACTCCTATGTTAATTATGCAGTCCTGTAAAACATTTCACACCCAAACCTGTCCCCACACACATCTGCACTCTGGAATTCCTTGATGAGATTATGCTCTAAGAAGCATCATTCAACAGACACAGCATTTAGAGTCATATAGACTTGGGTTCATAATTTATTTCCACAAATTTATGACTTAAACTAGAGGTTCTCAAACTTTAGTAAGGTTATGTGGTACCTTAGTGTCCCAGTAGTTTTTCACTGTGTACAGTAAACCCCCAAAACCCTTAATATTTTCATTTATTAAGTAGTTTCAATATCTTAATAGATGTTTATGTTCTAATGTTTTAGCATGTTTGAAAATGTATACATGATTTGAAAGATATTATAAAATTTTACATGTGAATATATTAAATATTATAAAGATACAATAAAATCTTATAAAATAATATTGCTGCACATTTCTTAAGTGCCAGAATCAGATTGGACAGGAGCATTCTTTTTTCTTGTTCTACATTGGTTTTCATATAGGACAAACTTTTGTTCACAGCAACTGCTACAAACCTGGCTACACAAACATGACAACATCAAATAATACGTGGCAACAGGTACACAAGAGATATAGTTTGACCCTGAACTATCTTGAACTAGTAGGTGCCTAACAAATGTCAACTATCACTGTATTTTCTTAGAAAATTTAAAACATCCTGCAAAGCTCTGTGAGAACACTGTAGTATCCAGGGGTGCCTCAGCATGGAATTTGAGAACCCCATGAACCCCATACTTAAGCCAGTCTCTACCTTATTATCTTTATCTACAAGTCTGGAAAGACTACTGAAGACTACTATTATACATGACATTTGTAAGAATAAAATTAAATAGTAAAACTTGAAAGCACAGACACCAGTATGTCTCAATCTTTAGTGTGCATAAGAATCATATACTATTCTTTTTAAAAATGTAAATTACTGGTCCCATCCCCAGAAATTCTGACTCAGTAAGACTGGGGAATGCCTCCAAGATCCACATTTTTAATCCCACCAGGAGATTTATACGTGGGTGGTCTGAAGACTTATACTTGGAGAAAACTTCTTGAGATGTAACATTATTTATTTGGGATACATTAAAATGCCAGCAATTTAGAAAAGACAATTAACCTATGACATTTTCTTCTTAATGCATAATGAGAAAACTTGAAATCATGACAGTGAGTTGCTAAGTAAGTTGCTTTCATCCAATTCCCCAGGTAATCAATCTATAGATACTCACCCACCCCTATACAGTACACCTGACAGCACTTTGTTAAAGCAACTAAACCTATAGGAAATTTGATCTTTGAATAAGAAAAGGCCTTGAAAGATAAAAATATATTTTGTGTGTGGTGTGTATGAAGAATCTACTATTAAATCTTAAAGGCTGCACTGTATAAAGTAAAATTATTGTTATTAAGTTCTCCACAGATTACAAGGTAGCAGCAGCTCATTTTGTAAAGGCCAGATTGGGCCTTTGTGACGCCTAACTCACTAAGCACAAGGGATGTAGACTTTGCCTCTTGAAGGATATTTGCCTACAGCATAATACCAATAATGGAAATAATATCAGATCATATAAAGTTGAGGCTTTTATTCTTCACAGAACTGAGAAATGGATGAGAGAGCCACTCTGGGAATTTTCCCTTTAGATTAAATATTTGAATCATGGCTGTCTGAGACAATCACATTCAGCTTGAAAATTACTTTGCTATCTCAAGCATGCTGAGAATAAAAGATACTTTTGGTATCACAATTAAGACATGAAAATCTTATTTTCTGCAGGTTTTGTATAGTTAAGAGAAAAATGTATTTGAATGGTACTTAATGTTTAAGCTAAATTTAACTGACTCCATCTTGCTGCACAATATGGGAATAAACAAGCTTACAGCCTTTTGGAGGTGATTAAAGAAATTCTACAGAAGCTTATCAGTTCTAAGTAGGATGAGACAACAGAAACAATGCAAAAGCCAACTGGACAACCACTTTGTTGTTCTGCATCAAGAGGGCAAATCTTAGGTTTTCTAGTAACTTCTTAGATTTACTTCCAAACTGGTTTGGATCTTACATGGGGCTGATACATTATGGAGGGCTTGGAGGACAGGGGTGGCACTTGTTTTATGGGTTTATTCCCTTTACCTTATTTTTGCCAGAGCCAGTGATTATTTCTAGGGAGGCTACTCAGTTTTCAGAAATGGTCAAAAGTGTGGAAGCCTTCCATCTATTCATAGTTCAACTAACTTTAAGGGGAAGATGGTCACCATTTGATGGTGCAATTTTCTCAGCAAGATCTCATTCTCCAAATGTGCCTTCATTCAACTACCAACTCAAAATGCCACTGGTTCCAAAACCACCTTGGTACCCAAGGACTTTTCAGGCTGAACTTTCATTCCTCATCTCCCCATTATCCCTATTAAGCTCCAGCCAAACTGAATAGCTGAGATTTTTTTGATTTATACTCTGTGGTCCTCTGTCTCTGAACCTTTACTTCTATGACTCCTCCTGAAACCAAGTTTGCAAAAATTATTACTCAGGAAATTACGACAGTGAAAGAGATCAGACCTAACCAACTCCATTTTGCTTCTAACTTTTGAGCTATTCTTGTTCATTGCTGGACAAAGGCTGAACTAACCTTGGGAAAAAATGAAGTTTATAGTTGAACTCCAAAGCAAAATTGTTCCTGGGAATAACATCACTATTGTAAAACCTCAGATCAGTGCTTGAGATATTTTGCAGACCCTGCACTAGATGCACAAGCTGACACCACCCAGACAAGTTGTCTGGCTCAACCAGTTCTGCAATTCCACCTAGGAAAAGACGACAGCAAGAAAAACTCACTCTGACCCCCTTTGATTCCATCTCCAACTTGACCAATCAGCACTCCCCACTTCCTGAGTTCCTATCTGCCAAATTGTCTTTAAAAACTCCAATCCTGGACTGCTCAAAGAGACTGGTTTGAGTAATAATAAAACTGTGGTCTTCCGCACAGCCAGCTCTATGTGAATTACTCTTTCTCCCTTGCAATTCTCCTGTCTTGATAAATCAGCTCTGTCTTGGTAGCAGGCAAGGTGAACCCATCGGGTGGTTACACTCTGGAAGACTAGTTCACTCCTAACTTTTATACATCAACATCTTACCCATTATTTAGTGCTACCTCTTCCAGGAAGGCTTCCCTGACTCTCAGTGTCTCCACTGTGAGTCTGTTTTCTTTTACCTGAATTCATAGCACTGATGTCAATTTACCCTTCATTTTTCTTCTGAGATTACAGAAACATGAATATAGGTCAGATTTCTGTCTTCTTCATTAAATTGCAACTTTAAAAAAATCAAATTTAGTTTTGTATCCATCCCAACATGTAAGACAGGGCATATGGCCCTATCAATGAGCAGTACTTGAATTAATTAGAGAAAAGAATGGATGTGTACTTACTCCTGGAAATCCCTCCAAGAATCTAATGTGCCTAAGGTAGAAATGATGTAGCTTTCCTGTTCAAGGAAATATCCATAGAAAACAAAATGGGAGAGGAGAATACACAGAATATGTGGCCATCACTCAACTCTAGGGGGAAGAGTCAGTTGCTAAGGAGGAGTGTGGGATAGTGAGTCTATTTAAAGGAAACTTTTCCTAGTCTCATTCTTTTGCATAATACTTGGCAAAGGACAGACTATTTCCACCATTCAAATGCTTTCTACATTTAAATTCACTCCATTCACACGTTAAAAAGTAAGAAGGCATTGACATACATCCTACTAAGTACTTCTCTAATGCAACTACCAAGGTTAGTTTTCTGGATTTCATGTAGCTTATTTCAGATAGAATAAAAAGGCATGGAAGGAGATGCCTTTTGATCTACCAAAATCTTGGCTATTTAAATTCAAAGATAACCTTAGTTTCTTTTCTTATACCATGAGGAACATGTAACAAATGATAGGCTGTGGTCTTTTTGGATTCTATGCTGTCTTCTACAGTAGAATATGCAATTTGCATGTATACTAAAAACATGGTGACTTATTTTCAAAGCTTAAAGAACCATATTTCCATACTGGTTTTTGAGAATCACTTAAGCCTCATTCATTGTTTTGATGGTATATGAGAACAAACTCAGGCAGAATGAAAAAATAATTAGAAGAAAATAAAAAGGATAAGAAACTCCTTGTGGAACAAATAGTATTCATATTAGAAGACGGTTGTGGGAGCTATCTCATAGCTGCATTTTGTGAGCTGATTGTTAAAAACAAACTGGCAAATCCAAAGCAGCCATGGTGGGAATGTTTACACCATACAAATTGATGAATAGTACAAATAATAGGCCCTCCACTCCTCTCTTTTAGAAATGGTTTACCAGCATAACACTGATTAAAGCCTGGCATAGTCATAATTTCCGAAGAGGTGGGAAAACAGATTGCAATATCTTCGTGATGTTTTCTTGCTTGGTCTAGTCCATATTCTTAAGAGGTACCGCATGTTTCTCTTGGCTTCTTGTTATTGATCTTGAGAAGACTATGCTCTACAAAGCTTCCAAACTCTAGCTTGAGCCTCAGAAGGAAACACTTAGCCCATACTTAAATCCAATTTACAGACTGAATCCAAGCCTTGCATAGATCAAACTCCAGACAACTCACCAACCCATAAGCAAACAATAAATGTCTCAAGACCATGAGTTTTAGTTTAACTTGTTATATAGCAGTAGGGTAGCAATAGCTGATTAGTACAGTTGCCAGATATTAGGCTAAAGTGGAAATTATTAAAAACTTTCTTCATGAGAGTTTATGTAAATTAACCTTATATAGGTTTGGAATAAGAAAGCAAAGTTTTGAATCCTGGCTCAATAATTTCAAACCCGTCTAGCATCCGTTTTGCCATCTACAAAAGAGGATAACAATATTCACAAGTTTCTGGTGAGGATAAACTGAGAACCTGAACACAAAGTGCTCCATTATAAAGGGCTCAACATAGAATATGGCACATAATGAAAGCTCAAAAATTGATATCTGTGTTTTTAAAAATTAGATAGCATTTATCAAACATTCACTGTTAACAAAAGCATGAATACTAACTGAAATCTAGAAGAGAAACAACAAAGCATATTTTTGTTTTAAACTCAGAAATCACTAATAAAACAAAACCACCTGCAAGGCAACATATTTAGTACTGACTGCAGAACATAGCCAAAGGCAATTGCTTTGGAATTAAACACAGGTTTGGAACAGGGATTTATTTTTTGAACACCAATAAGCACTACCATATCAAAAAGCCTCTGTAAAATCTGATGGATGAGTTCCATTATATAAGTAAAAATTAAAGCATGGCCTCATCCAAGCGTTGTTAACAACAGGCACAAAAGATCCATAGCAGGTAGTCCAGAGCTCACCAGGGAGAATAGTTTTCAACATAAGCTTGTACTGCAAAAACAAATACCCCCATCTTTAAATGAACTCCAAGCCACAGAAGCTTAAGCTTTGTTCTTGAACACAGGCTAATTTGACAGAAACCCACTAAGTGATTAGAAAATTCAACCATGTGGTCTTCAGTGAATTAATGAAATTGGTTGGGGACTCAATGTCTCAGGCATGCCATACTGCTCTTTTTTTTCAGACAGGAGAGAGAAGATAGGCAAATAGAAAAAACTGTGAAGTTCAGGTGGATGTGCACCTCACTTCACATACCTAGAATTCCCCTCAGAAGACACAATGTGCCCTATACCTGTGTCTTCCTGTTACTGTTTCATGATGAAGAAATGTAATAAACTATTAAGAGGGCAGATATTATAGTAAGTGTTCTTACCATAAACACACACAAAACAAAAAACAAAAAAAATAACACTGGGTCACAGGAAACTTTTGGAGGTGATGGGTATGTTTGTTATCTGAATTTTGGTGATAAGGTGAGTATATATATATGGGTATATATATGTCCAAACTCACCAAATTGTATGCATCAATTATGTGCCGTTTGGTATAAAAAAGCAACTTTTCTGTATACCAGCTGATACGGTTTGGATTTGTGTCCTTGGCCAAATCTCACATCAGTTGTAATCCCCACGTTGGAGGTGGGGCCTGGTAGGAGGTGATTAGATCACGAGGGTGGATTTCCCCCCTGCTGTATCCATGACAGCCAGTGAGTTCTCACGAGATCTGGTTGCTTAAAAGTGTGTAGCACCCTCCACTGCTTCTCTGTTTTCCTCCTGCTTGAGCCACTTAGGATTTGCCTGCTTCCCCTTCACCTTTACCATGATTGTAAGCTCCCTGAGGCCACCCTTCCATGCCTCCTATACAGCCTGTGGAACCATGAGCCAATTAAACCTCTTTTTAAAAATACATTATCCAGTCTCAGGCAGTTCTTTACAGCAGTATAAGAACAGACTAATACACCAACTATATTTCAATAAGGCTGGAAAAGAGGATAATACTTCAACTATACTAAGTTGTCAAACATTAGGCTGGGTGCGGTGGCTCACACCTATAATCCTGGCAGTTTGGGAGGCTGAGGCAGGTGGATCACTTGAGGTAAGGAGTTTGAGATCAGCCTGGCCAACATGGTGAAACCCTGTCTCTATTAAAAAAAAGTAGCTGAGCATGGTGGTTGGTGCATGCCTGCAATCCCGGCTACTTGGGAGGCTGAGGCAGGAGAATTGTTTGAACCCAGAAGGTGGAGGCTGCAGTTAGTCAGGATCACATCACTGCACTCCAGCCTGGGAACAGAGCAAGACTCCATCTAAATAAGTAAAGTCAAATACTAAAGGACATAGAATCACCTGGAAACTTGTTTACAATGCATATCCTGCCGAGGCCCCAGGTACTCTGAATAGCCTACAGTGATAGTTGTAACTTTCCTTTTCCACCTCATACCTTTCAAGCAGATAGTTTGAGAATCACACTTTAGGGAATATTAAACTATGCTAAATAGAAAGTCACAGATTTTGGTTCTTGGCCAAATATGTGTTTTCTCACAGATTTGGTAGTGGAAAAGAGGAAATTTCACAAATTCAGATTTCTGGATTTTCTTTAAAAATAAGGTATAGATAATTATTGAGTCTAGTTTTTTTTCATGATAAAAGCACAGCAGAGGTGAAGAGTGGCAGAAAAGTCAGTTATGAGGATCCCAAAAGTATGAAAATGAGAGACCAAAGTCACTGAGGGCAGGGTGTCATAATTAAGATTTTCAGATACCCAAGGCCAGTTCCCATGGCTTTATAATAATCATAGTCAGCATTTAAGGAATGCATGCAATGAAAGAACCCCTCTGCTAGGTGCCTTACATATATTGCTTCTAATCCCCACAATGACTGGACAAATTCTGAAACAAAGAATTATGTTCTTTGTTGTCAAATTAGGAAGCCAATGATCAGAGACAGGAAATGTTTTACCTAAGACCATCCAGCTGCCAATGGGTGGTGCTGGGCTTCAAGCCCAGGTTTGCCAGGCTCCAAGGCTCCCCTCTTCCTTAACAATCTGCCACTTTTCCAACTTGGCATATTAAGGTGGAAGAGATGTACAGAGCAAATGTTGAAAGGAGCGGGCTGGGATTTGGGAACCGCAAAGAAGGTGGACAGATCACAACTTGACAAAGCAACGAAGGAATGTTTTCCATAAGTAAATCATTTATTTATTTATTTTTAAGGCCCCGTTGCACCGCGCCGCGGCCTCTGTGATACACAGTGCGGCCTCCGGGGCTGCTGCAGGGTGCAGTGGAGGCCCCAAAAGTACATCTTCGATGTCACCAGTAATATCATGAGATTTTTTTCTTTTCTAACGGCATTTTTTAGGTGAGCAAATAATTCAAAGGCAACTGAGTGTTCACCCTAGCTATTGCTATTTATCCAGTAATTTTTAGAATTAATGAAAATTCTTATAAATGGACTCAACCTACCAAAGTTGGAAGATGGTCATATGTATCTGATACCATTATGTGTACATGCATAAAAACATGCCTTATATTTTACAGGATATCCTCCCATTGAAAAAAAGTGTCCCCATTGTTCCTATAAATCATTGGAATGGCCTAGAAATTTCAGTTATTCAGCATCTGAAACCCATTTTAATCCAAGTATTTTAAAGCTTTAAAGGGGTACAAAGTTCAGTGTAAGATCATGTATATAATCGTGAGTATGGAAAATTTGGTGTCTGTAGGGATAATTCATTCATTGCTATTTCCCAGAGGGAAAAATGGGCAGTGGTACCACAGAAAAACTGAGAGTGGAAGCCCAAATAATTAAATTATAGGCCTGATATTCTCATTCTTGGAAATCAAAATGCTTATCATTTTTTATGCCTCTGACTCCCCATTTATTAAATAAAAGGGTTGGTGATAACATCTACAATTCCTTTCAGCTGCAAACTCTATCAGTCTAAAAGAATTATTAGCTTATCCTACGAGGAGAAAGAAAAATCTTACCAAACTCTCATATAAATAAAAGGCATGTAACAAAAGCCCTAATGCAAACACATTTCTCATGAAGCTTGTGAATAACTAACATGGTCACATGACAAAATCCTATGCACAATCACCTCGACAAGTTACTAAGGTTCACTAATATATGGTTCTGGTCTGCTTTAGAATATATAGAGAATTACATTTCTTTATTCCCTTGAAGTTAGGTATGCTCTTGCAACTACTACTGGCTAATGAAATGTGATGTAAGGGACATGTGACACCTTGGAGTCAAAGTATTTAATTACTGGGGCTCAGTTTTCTGACCCTTTCACTTCCCACCCCTCAGAAGATACAACAAACAGCAAGAAGATAGACGCTTCATTGATATGAGTCCCATTGGGACTCTACAGTTGAGTATCTCAGTGACTTGTCTCAGACATGTAACATGAGCAAGACATATAGCATAAGTGTCAAAACTCTGGGATGTCAGGGTGAATTTCCTACCACAGCAAAAATCAAAGTTTCGTACGTGATCAAGCAGCACTGGTATCAGTTCAGAGCTTGTTAAAAATGCAGAATCTTAGGCCCTATCTCAGAGCTTGTGAGTCAGAGGCTGCATATTAACAAGATCACCAGGTGATTTGTATAAAGCTTGAGACACTGAGAGTCTATCCTGACTTATACAATGCTTAAGTAGCTGTCCGGTGTAGATATATTTGAAAGATCTAGCTTACCCTAATGATCATAAACTCCAAGGATTTTCTTCAACATGTTCAAAAGCTGTTTCACAAATCATCAAATGTAACAACAACAACAACAAAAGAAATATAGTATCTCAGCACTGCTTCAACTTATGCCTAATAGCATGAATGTTCTCTGTTCCTATCTTGAGGAATCAAGAAAGGAAAACACATATAAATAGCCCTACTAATACTATTTTTTCTATGTATAAATGCATAGTAAAATTATTACCATGATCAAGCTGATGATCATGTTCATCACCTTATAGCATTATTTTTTGTGTGTCATAAGCTTACTATCTACTCTCTTGGCAAATTTCAAATAATAAATTAATTATAGTTTCCATGTTGCACATTGGGCCTCGTGAACTTATTTATCTTATAACTGAAAGTTTTGTACCCTTAGGCCAGCATCTCCCAATTTTTCCTACCTCCCGAAATTTTGGTAACCACAGTCTTGTTTCTATGAGTTTGACTTCTTTAGATTCTACATGTAAATGAGAGCATGCAATATTTGTCTTTCTGTTGCTTATTTCATTACAATAACATCCTCCAGGTTCATCCATGTTGTCATAGATGGTAGAATTTCCTTCTTTTGTAAGGCTGAATAATATGCCATTTCTTCATTCATTCATTAACGCACACTTGGGGTGATTCTATATCTTGGCTGTTGTGAACAATGCTGCAGGGAACATAGGAGTGCAGATATCTCTTCTATATACTGACTTCACTTCCTTTGATTATACACCCACAGGTGAGATTGCTAGATCACATGTTAGTTCTACTTTTCAAAAACCTTTTATTTTAGGTTCTGGGGTACATGTGTAGGTTATATGGTAAACTGTGTGTTGTGGGGGTTTGGTGTACAGATTATTTCATCACCCAGGTAGTAAGCATAGTACCCAATAGGTAGTTTTTCGATCTTCACCTTCCTCCTACTCACTACACACAAGCAGGCCCCCTTTTCTGATGTTTCCTTCTTTGTGTTCATATGTACTCAGTGTTTAGCTCCCAATTACAAGTGAGAACATGCAGTATTTGGTTTTCAGTTTCTGTGTTAGTTTGCTTAAGATTAAGGCCTCTAGCTCCATCCACATTGCTGCAAAGGATATGATCTCATTTTGTGCAGTAGTATTCCATGGTGTGTATTTATATTTTCTGTATCAAATTTACCGTTGATGGACATTTAGGTTGATTCCATGATTTTGCTATTATTAATAGTGCTGTGATAAACATATACATGTGTATGTGTTTTTATGATAGAATGATTTATATTCCTTTCAGTATGTACCCAAGAATGGGACTGCTGAATCTAATGATAATTGTTTTAAGTTCTTTCAGAAATTGGCAAACTGCTTTCCACAGTGGATAAACTAATTTACATTTCTACCAGGGCTATATAAACTTTCTCTTTTCTCAGCAACCTCACTAGCATCTGTCATTTTTTTACTTTTTAGGAATAGCCATTTTGACTGGTGTGTGATTGTATTTCACTGTGGTTTTGATTTGCATTTCTCTAAATGATTAGTGATATTGAACATGTTTTCATATGCTTATTGGCTGTGTGTTCTATTTTTAATTTCTTGAGGAACTTCTATAGTTTTCCATAATGGCTCTACCAATTTAGATTCCCACCAACAGTGTTCAAGAGTTTCATTTTCTCCATATTCTCACCAACACTTACTATCTTTTGACTTGTCAATAACAGCCATTCTAAAAAGTATGAGGTGATATCACAGTGATATTGATTTGTATATCCATGATGATGAGTAATGCTGAGTATCTTTCCACATACCTGTTGGTCTCCTCCATTTAATTTGCCTGTCTTCCATAGGACAATGTCTATTCAGGTCCTTTGTTCAATCTTTATTTTAAAAAAATTTTTGTTGTTGCTGTTGAGCTGCATGAGTTTCTTATATTTTGATTATTAACTCCTTGTCAAATGCATGGTTTACAAATATTTTCTCTCATTCTGGAGGTTGCCTTTTCATTTTGTTTTCTTTGCTGTGCAGTACTTTTTAGTTTGATGTAATCTAATTATTTGTGATTTCTTTTTTTTCTCTGCTTTTGGCCAAAAAATTATTGTCAAAACAAATGCCATAAACATTTTCCATTACATTTTCTCCCAGGAGTTTTATGGTTTCAGATCTCATATTTAGATCTTTAATCCATTTGGAATTTATTTATAGATATGGATTCAATTTCTTTGTTTTGTTTTGTTTTGAATGTGGATATTCAGTTTCCTAACATCATTTATTGAAAAGACTATCCTTTATCCATTGCTCATTCTTGGTGCCTTTATTGACGATTAGTTTACCATATATGAACGCATTTACTTCTACACTTTCTGTTCTGTTCCATTGGTCTGTGTATCTGTTTTACACCTCTAGCTTTGTAATATAATTTGAAATCAGGAAGTGTGATATCTGTTTTTCTTGCTCAAAATTGCTTTAGCTATTCTGTCTTTTTTGTGATTCTATGTAAATCACACACATTTTCTAATAGCCTCCTAAAAAATGCATGATTTTGGCTTTAAATCATTACAATAAACATCTTTGTAGCAGTAGAGTCCCGGTTACCAACTTACTTAGTTTAAAAAAAAAACTATCATTTTACCAGCATTCGTTCATTTATTAAATAAGTATTCTAGTACCTACTATGTGTCTGAACTATTTTTTTACTGTGATGAAGTTTAAACAGTATAAAATTTACCATTTAAAGTGAAATTTAATGACATTTAGTACATTAAGTGTTGCACAACCACCACCACTATCCAGTTTTAGAACATTTTCTTCACGTCAAAAGGAAATCTTGTGCCCTCCAGGCAGTCACTCTCCATTCCTCTTTCCCCATAACCTGAGAAACTATTAACCTACTTCCTGCTTCAGTAGATTTGCTCATTCAAGATATTTAATATAAATAAAATCATACAATATGTGACATTTGTGTTTAGCTTCTTTCAGCTAGCATCATGCATTTTAGGTTCTTTCATGTTACAGCATGTATTAGTACTTAATATTTTTAAGACTGAATATTTCATTGCATAGACATAGCACATTTTGGTTATATTTCATCAGCTGATGGACTTTTTTTTTTCACTGTTTGTCTATTACGAATTGTGCTGCTGTGAACATTCTGTAAATATTTTTGTTTGAATACCTATTTTCAATCATTTTGGGCATGGAACCATTTTTAAACTGTGAGAAAAACACAGATGAAATTCCCTGTCTTTAAGGTGTCTAAATCTAGTAAGGGCAATACAAATATTTATTGAGAGCAGAAAATGTCACAGTCAGATAGACTAAGACCATTAAGGCAGTCTTTCAGTTAAATATCTCAGAGCTAAAAATTTCCAAAAATATACAAACCAAATAAATGAACAAAACACAGTCATGAAGCTTAGTAGTCTATTATTCCAATCCCAGTTCTACCACCTACTAGTTATGTGACCCAAGGCAACTTAATTTCTCTAAGCTTTGATTTCCTCCCTTGTAAATTGGGAATACTGATAATATACCTTGCATCCCATGGTTGTTTTGGGGATTAAGTGTGATAATACACATAAAACACAGTAAGAGCTCAATAAAACATCAT
The DNA here is from genome assembly GCF_001604975.1 of Cebus imitator. Lineage (NCBI taxonomy): Eukaryota > Metazoa > Chordata > Mammalia > Primates > Cebidae > Cebus > Cebus imitator. The sequence goes on along the minus strand of NW_016107462.1, from coordinate 1,999,994 downwards.
TTCTGTTATGTACATTTCAAAGCAAAATAAGACTTAAGACAAAGTGCAAACATGTGAAGGGGACCTGGTATAGCTCTCCAGAGCTCCTTGTGTTGCTTTATTATTGAAATAATTCACACAGTAAGTAATCCATTTACATGGTTTGGTGAAGCCAGCCTTACTCACCAGTTGCAGAAATAAACCCCTGGACCAGCTAGGTTAATAGAGGACTCAGTCATGTGGGCAGACTGATGGTTTCAGGAAAGGGCATGCAACCGAAACTGAACCAGAATCTGAAGTGAGGTTTCTTTTAAGAAACCTGGCAGAGAAAAGCTTCTTTGCATTTAGAACTGTGAGGATGTAACCTGTAGCTTCTTTTGGTCATTTGCCCATGATACATGGACAAAGCCAGTTTCTGTAGGAATTAGGCCAACACACACATGAGTGGTACTGATACACAGTCACAAAATCTATTAACATTCTCTGAACCCCTGGGTCCAGCTACACCTGCAATTAGATAACACAACAGTACTTCAGTTCATGTTTGAATGTGTATATGTACTTAGGTGTTTATTTTGCCAGCTTGACTTGGGGTTTGGTCATTTTTAACCTAAAAAAAAACAAGACTAATGCAAAATTTAACCCAGAACCGGGTGAATTAACTTTTTATATAATTCTAAATTAATGAGACATGAGAACCTTGCCATTTCTCTATCTCTTAGTGCCTCTGTTTCTCCTGTTTCCAACTTTATATGTGCAAAATTCTTCCAAAGTATAAGGTTAACCAGCAGATAATATTGAAGATGTCTGCCTGGAGCTTGTAGAAAGCCAATGGTCAACATATGAGACCGGGGGCATTAAAACAAAGCAAAACAACAAATACATAAGAGTTTTGTTGGAGTAGAGCAAAAAGGCTCTAGTAATCAAGAACTGTGGCCTATGAATTGAAGCCATTCTCTAACATGTCACTGACCATCACCACACTGAGTACAGATTTATCCCATGACAGAACTGGCACTGAATGGCTATGCTGGCACAGATTATCCTTGAGGGGCAGTCTTTGGAAATGTAGGCACCAAAATGAAACATTTATCATGAAGAATGGCCGCAAGCAAGACTGTTTACTTCTCCAAGGAGGCTCAGGAGAGGTAAGGGCACAGACAGAATCACAGTGCTTAGTAACATCATGGCGTTACTTTCACTTCAATTTTGTACACAGCTTGGAATGATGCTGCCATTTTGTTTTTGTCTTCCTATTTGATTTTTATTTCATAACAGTTTTTAAATCACTCCTCTTGGTTTGCCACTAGTCGTCTTTCTTCTTAGCCTCCATGTCATTGTTTCCTACCATTAAGGTCTAATTTCTAGTTCAAGTTCATCTGCTTCTGTTTTTCAGAGACGCAAGGCCATATATACCTTCATTATATATAAAGAGTTTATTTTCTAAAATGAATAAAAAAATAAAGAGCATACAGAAATCAGTGTCACTTGTGAGTTGATACTCAGGAAAAGAGAAATCCAAAGTAAACTACATAATAAAAATGAGTAGGTAACACATCTATGCCTCATGTTAGCTTGCTGGTTTATGCAACTCCCTGGAAAATGCTGTAGATAAATTGTGATAATCCACCAAGGGTGAAATATTTGTTAACATCTCTCAGAAGACAGCTGAAATGCTTACACTAGCTTCCCGGCCCAGCAGACACTTTCCCCAGCAATTTCAGCTGAAGGGGCTTCAAAACTGTGTAATAACTACTTTCCCCAAACACAAATCTGAAACTAAATAGGATCATCAAGAAGAAGAGACTGTCCTTCTGAAACTGGGACTGCAATTGCTGTGTTCAATAAAAATAGCATCTTACCCAACATCAAAAGCAATTTTATGAAATTGGTAATTTCAACACTCCACACAGCCCAAGCCAGGCACTGGGGAATCTATTTGTGAGAGCAGCGCGAAATCCCAGTTGATCACCAACCAGCTGATTCATGAAAACCAGGCGTGTAGAAAATATAAAATTTGAGACTGGCTTTCCAGCTGCACAAAATGAGAAAAATGAGACCCTAGGCAGTGTCAAAATGTAACATGTTTTTATACCAAAAGATTCATAGGCCAATGTTAACCAAGCTGAACAGGGGATATGCCCTTGAAGGTACCATATTTAAAAAAGTTAAACTCATGTAATCAATTAGTAGTCTCAATACCCAGATGCCGCCATTAAAATCTTCTCCATATCAGTAAGAATTCAAGGATTTGGAGATTGTCTGGTTTGCAGACCACGTGGGTCCATATCTTTCTCCTTATGGAGAGTGATAGTGAAGTAAGGCCGAGCTATGTTTTGCTTTAAATGATACGATACATTTGAAAAACCTTCATTAATGAAAACAAGTTTTATCATACATGAGAGGTTGGAGATTTTTACACATTTTAGTTAATTATGAATAAATGATATTGAACTGTGCACTGGGCAGTAATAATACAACTACTGCTAAAGTACTTAGTTTGTGCCCAGCACTGTGCCAAGGATTTATGTGAATCAATCCATCTAATCTTCTCAACAAGCCTAAGAAGTTAGTATTACTGGCTCCATTTTACTAATAAGATAATTAAAGCTTAGAGATGTTTCATATTTAGACCAGTTTCATGCTATCAAATGGTGCTCTAGTGCTTGAACCCAGATTGGTCTAACATCAAAGCACATACTTCATTCATGGTGCCTCTCCTCTGTTATACATCCATTTTAATTTCAGTCTTTTTATAAAAGTCTGCTGAAACTGTAAATGATAGGCCTCAAATTTCTGAAATAGTCTCCCTGTTAATATCCAAATACATCTAGGAGAGAGAGAAGTTTTGTATTATTCTGTTCTCATGATGCTAATGAAAACATAACTGAGACTGATAATTTATAAAGAAAAGAGGTTAAATGAACTCACAGTTCCACATGGCTGGGGAGGGCTCACAATAATCATGATAGAAGGTAAAGGGGAAGCAAGACATGTCTTATATGGCAGCAGGCAAGAGACTTGTGCAGGGGAACTCCCCTTTATAAAACCATCATAACTTCTGAGACTTATTCACTGTTACTAGAACAACACAGGAAATAACTGCCCCCATGATTCAATTACCTCCCACTGGGTCCCTCCTACAACAAGTGAGAATTATGGGAGTTACAATTTAAAATGAGATTTAGGTGAGGACACAGCCAAACCATTTCAACAATCTAATCTATAATTGGGAATTTGGAACTCTCTATTTGAAGATGTTCAAAATCTGTTCCGAGGTTTTGGGTCTGTCACATAACATCTTTCAGCCCCTATTTATTTATCTTTTCAAGGGAGATAATAATTCCTAGTTCTCAGAGCTGTGAGGATGAAATAACATTGAGAAATAAGTGTGGTATTGTGTCTACCTGATAATAAGGGCTTTTCAAATTCTGATTTTCTTTCCTTCCACCATGACCATTCTTTCTACTTCATGGTGAAAAATGTATATACACTTTCAAATATCAGATTCTGATACTGAAATGGCCACATAGATTCTGATAACACAGTGGCTAACAGGTAGCATGGACAATGCAGGATTTTGCAGAGCAGCAGAATGAGTGAATTGCAAGCAAATTCTCAGGTCAACATGTCCAATCTGATGTGAAGATATAATACCTTAACTGGGAAATACCAGTGAGGCACAGATATGACCAGTGAACCCAACAATTTTCCAATGGCACTTATTCTGTCACAGTTCCTCCCTTTCCAGGCTTAGTTTCCAAAGACAATTGTCAATGACACAAACCAGAGGCTGCAGTAGACAAAGTCATTTAAAACAACTAAATACACATTTGAGTTTCAAATATGTGACACAAGGAACACTTCAAAAGTTGGTTTTGTTCAATAATAGTATCAGTAAAAAGGAAATCCAGTATCTTTTAACAGTCTGAAAATGTTAACTCCTTGTTTTTCAAGTAAAAATAAGAAAGTATGAAGTTTTAAGGAAACAGTATTTGGGACTTGGCACAGTGAATTTCATGAAGTCCTTATATTTTCTTTAAATTGCCATTTGTTTGAATTCTCAGACATTCTAATGAATTCTATTTCCAATTTATTTATAACTAGCCAAGATCAAAATGTGTTTACATCTCCTGCCCTGTAATGAGCCCTTTGTGTAACAGGTTTCCAATCACAAAGGAGTGATGGAGAATTTGGGATCTGGGTTCGAATCTCAGATTTATCACCAGCAAGATATGTGTCATCGGGCAGATTATTTAACCTCTCAAGTCCTAGCTTTCTCACTTAAAAGGGGGATTTAGAAGAGCCTCTGGGACTCTTATAGAGTTATGGGAACTGAATAAGCTTATGAAGAAATGAATACATGCCGGCTATTATGATTAATACAACTGTGGGTCTTAAAATCCTAACTGGCTTATCTCAAAGCCCACAGTCATTGCAGCTCCTAGGGGGAGTTTTTTAGTTTGTTCCTAAGTTTTCCTTGATTTCATAGAAAATTAGACCTAAATAAAAAGAGGTTAATTGTTATGCCTATGTAACATAGCCAGAACGTAAAATATAATAGTTGCACAATTAATAGAGCAATAAGCCTAATCACTATCATGATAGTAGATACAAAAATGCACTGAGCATTTATCTCATGCCAGGCACCGCTCTAAAATCTCCACATATTTTGCCTAATTGAATCATCACAACACTCTTAGATGTAGATACTATTATCACCTTTAGTCTATAGATGAGAAAGGGATTAAATAACTAACACAAAGGTCACATAATTAGTACTTAGGGGGCTAAGAATTAAACCTAGATCATGTGGCTCTTAACTCTGGCTCCTAAACACATTGCACTACAGGGAAAGACACGTGTTCAACTCAATCTCCTACAAATGCTGACACTGATGTCTTAGTGCTATTAAATGATTCTTCTAGAATCCCACATCTAATAAGGGACAAACAGGCACTTTGGTTCAGACCACTGTATCTTCTATTGCAATAATTTCCAAATGTTTTGGATTTTTGTGAATAAAGTCAAAGAGAGAGAGACAGACAGACAGACATACCCTTGACTGGTATCAGCTTGGAGCAGATCTGGCAGTAGACCATGATGCCCTTATACTGAATACAAACAATTTCATAGAATACCCACCCACATTAGAGAAGGCTACTCTGTGACTGTGATAAAGGGTGGAAAAATGAAACAACTTTCGAACCATGCCTGAGCACAGGTCATAATACAGACAAGAGCCGAACTACAAAAGGGACCAAACCTCCCCTTTGCTGGCTAAAAAGTGACTGTTACTGCCTTGCTAATTACCGCTTTAGCTCCACTTTGTTTCTCCCACCTACTTATAAAAATTAAGGTACCCAATCTAAAATTGTTTCTACAGGTTGGTGCAAAAGTAACTGCAGTTTTGCCATTTCAATGGGGGTGGGCACATGATCTAGGTTTAATTCTTAGCCTCCCAAATACTAATTATGTGACCTTTGGGTTTTGTAATGGTGAAAACTGCAATTAATTTTGCACCAACCAAATACTTACTGAAAGCACTCAATTCAGAGCAAAATCATGAAACCTCTCCAAATTATATCTCAAGCCAAATCCTACCACAAGCCCCTCTACATGCCTTCTGTGACTCCTTGCACTTCCAAGATGTGCTGCCTCTCTCTGTTACAAGCCAAGAAACTCAACATTAATTGACTACACGTGTGTTCCTAATATGCTTCAGTGCTTGTTGGCTGTACTGACACAGAATTTTCAATATATTTTGTATTATGAGAAGATGTGTGTATGCGTGTGTGTGTGTGTGTGTGTGTGTGTGTGTATGTTTAAACTTAGCATCTAATATCTATGGCCATTGTTCTTAAAAGAAAGTGTATTTATCAAAAAGGCATAGAAAAATATCAAAAACAAGCAAAATCTGCAACCTATAGTGAATATTAATTTAGCTTTGTAAAAAAATGTCTACGTTGTCCTTATTTTTCCTAATTCATTTTGGTCTAGCAAAACCTTTGTCACGGCCCAGCACTGCCAGGAAGAATTTGGAGCTTTGGAAAACCGAAAGCATAAACTATAACTTGGAGATGGCAGAGGCTATTTAAGAAAAATGCAAAATAAGGTGGGAAAGTTGGTATTCATGGTGAATGAAGAAAGAAATGCAACAATTCCTGGAGTCTTGGAGACATAGGTGCCCTTCTTCTGATATTTCCTTAGGCACTTTACCAGAGACACATAGACAGATTATTCCTGATTGTAATCTGGTCCCCCTCCCGATCTGGGACACAACATAAAAATCCTGTGCAAGTGAGGGCTCCAAGGCTAAAGTTTCATATGTTTCATAGCAAATCTGTCATTTGCTAGCATTTGGTAATACTGCCTCATGTCGTGCTGCTTCAGAGAATTATTTTCCAAGAAATGAATTCTAATGAATCTCATAAGTTAAAGGAATAAACAATATTTGTATCATTAGGTTCCCTGTCTGACTGTTGGCTATTCTTCCTCCTTCTCTTTCAGCTTAAAACGACCCTGCACGTTTAAGCCTTGGAAAATCATAATCTTAATGGCTGAAATTAAAGAGTTACACATACAAGGACAGTCAATTCAAAACTTTTGGCCAGAGAATTGTCAATCACTGACCTGTAGTTAACGTAGATGCTGTTGCTTCTTTTCCTCGTAAAACTCAATGTTTTATTTGGTTTGGTTTAATTTCTAACTCCCGTTCTGCTTTCCTTTGCATTTGCATTGGCTCCTATTTCCTGACTCCTCAGCCTGTTCCCTAGTTCTGGCCACGTGAATCTATTCATTTCAGTGAATTTTACACAGCTGGGTAGGTCTGCAGGTGGCAGCTAATGTATTGTACAGGTGGCTGCATAAATCCTGATTCATTTCATTTGGAGGAGGTAGTGTTCTCCCTGGAATGTATTTAGTTTGCCTAAGTCTAGGGCAGACAGTCCGGTCATACTGAAGCCAGTGTTTAAGGTGAGATGATATATGGCAAAATCACATTAGGATTTTATGTAAGATTTATTTTTCACAAGATCTTTTAAGATAATCAATGGCTCCTTTGCCCAGCAATTATGATTATGATTATTGACCACAACTGGTCCTTATTTTCCTGGGAGTAGTGTTATTGTGTGCTGTAGTGGGAGTGTCCTGGTACTGCGAAAAAAACTTTTTTTTGGAGACAGTCTTGCTCTGTTTCCTAGGCTGGAGTGTAGTGGCACAATCTTTGCTCACTGCAACCTCTGCCTCCAGGGTTCAAGCGATTCTGCTGTCTCAGCCTCCCAAGTACCTGGGATTACAGGCATGCACCACCACGCCCGGCTAATTTTTGTATTTTTAGTAGAGATGGGGTTTTGCCATGTTACTCAGGCTGGTCTTGAACTCTTGAGCTCAAGTGATTCAAGCACCTTGGCCTCCCAAAGTGCTGGAATTACAGGCATGAGCCACTGTGCCTGGCCACAGAGAAAGACTTTTAATGCTTGTCTAAACTTTCCCTCTAACTATATGAACTTGGGTGGGCAAGACATGCAATTTCTCCAAATGGGGCTCCTAATAAAGGGGATACAACTGCACTGACGTCGTAAGATTGTAAGAATTAATTGGCCTAATGACTCTCTGGATTCCTTGAGTGGAGTTATGTGTCTTCCTAAGGATATACGACGATTTTTGAGAAGAAAAAGAAAACAAGGGCACATACCCAGTAAATCTTATAAAAGCATTAATTTTACTTAAGGATTGGGCTTTAAATAATTTAATGAATATGTTAAAATTCTATTTTTATGTTAAAATAATTATGGAACTTGAAGCAAAATATGTATGCTTTCTATAAAGATATCTACAATACAAGATCAGAGAAAATTTGTACTTGTGTATGTAATTTTAGTTTATGGCCCCAGGCCCAGAAAATTAGAATATTAGCCTCCTCTGCCATTAGGCCTAGTTTGGTATAAAATTTAATATAAAAAATTCTTTTGTATTTATAAAATGCACAGTGAGGTTTCAGAATATCTTAGTGTACATGCAACTGTGGGAAAAGGTCTCTTTGGGAATGGATAGAGCTGAAATACATAGCAACTTATTTTAAGGTGGAAATATATCTTTTATGAATGATATTAATGGAAGAGAGAAGAAAGTGATTATTCATATTTAGAGCCTTTTCAGAAAAACTTGGAGATTTCATTTGGCTGTTTCCTTTAAAGTGGAAGTCCATTGTCCTTCTGTGGTTTTCATTGCCTCAAAGTCCAGATGGAGACTGAAGTGGGCTGATAGAGCTAATAAAACTTAGAAAGCAAGGTGAGAGGAGATGATGGGGATGGATGAAGGCAGGGAGAGGAGGAACGTGGTCAGAAAAAGAGGATGGGAGATCAGCGATTGCTTCCTGTTAGCCAAATACTTAGGAAGCATGTAGCATGCAACTTTCTGAAAAGCCCTAGCATTTTAAATTTCAGCCTTGTTTTATTATTATATGCTTTTCACCTAAAGACACTTAGAAAAGCCAAAGCTGAAAAAGAAAGATCTTAAGTATTTGGTTTTTACACATTTATAATTTATTTATTAACTTACTCTTACTTCCCTCTTTCTTTCTCTCCAACATCAAGGGAAATATTAAAGACACCCCAGAGGAGATGGCAATATTAACAGCTAATTTATTGAGCCTGTACTATGGCGTGCAGGCTTATTAAATCTTACAACTCAGCTATTGAAGTAGGGGCTATGATTATGCCCATTTTATGGGCGTGACCAAGAGTGGTAATTATAATAGCAGCTAATGTCATAGAGGGCTTCCCATATGCCAGGCAATGCTCCCATTGCTTTTGCATGTTAGACTACACCTACCTCATAATAATCCTAGGAAGTAGGCCATCTTTATCCCCTATTTGAGAAAAAAGATACCCATGTAAAGAGAGATTAATTGACTTGACATAACACAGCTGGCAAAAGGTAGATTAGAGATTTGAACCCTGATAGTCCAGCCTTGAAGCCCATTCTGTAATTGAGTCTGTGTGGTCCCCAATGTAGGAAAAAAGTGGAAACTTCTCTGTGTGCTGGAGGAGATAGTAGGGCTAGAACTTGCCCAGCTCTCCTTAGCACCTTCTCTCTTTGTCCCATTGGGCAGAGGAAGTCTATCTGACTGCAGACCCAGGAACAAGGATGTAAGCAGGAGCACTGCTTCGGCTCCCTCTGCGTCACAGCTTATTCTCAGAGTGCATGCTTTCTCAAGTTCCTGCCTTGTGGCACAATCTAGAGTTCTAGGTAAGTGTAAGAAGAATCTTTAGATCATGGCTTTCATCAGAAAACTGGCTACAGAGGTGACAGAAGAGTTTGGAAGCCAAAAAAGAGATGGGTATTAGTAGTAGCAGGGAGCCACCCCTGGCGCTGGGTCAGAAGGAGAGCCCAGGAAGGTGAGTTTACTGGGGCTAAGTACCAGAGTCCAATAGTAGAAGGTGGAATTATGACAGACCTTTCTGGCAGGATCTGGAACCAAGGAACAGATAGGTTTGCTGCTGACAACGTGACGGAGCAGACAGTGAAAAACACTCCTGCTTCTCCTTTCCCAGCACCTTCCCATCTCCCATCAGTGCAGCCCGTTGGCTGGATCCAGCCGGCACAAGAGGCTAGGAAGTGCAGTCAGCAGTGGACAGCCTCCCATTGCCCAGAGCAGAGCAGGGCAAGGATGATGAGTGGATCTGAAAGTCTGAAGACTCAGGACATACACCTGCGCCCGTTCAACTTGGAAGGGAAGATGCAAAGAAGCCAGGCTTTTGATTTGTGGCCACAAATCAAAACCTTGTTCTCAAACTGCCTTACCAGTAAGAAAGCCAAAATGTTATTTTATTTTATTTTTTATTTTTATTTATTTATTTATTTTTTTGAGACAGAGTTTCACTCTTGTTACCCAGACTGGAGTGCAATGGTGCAATCTCGGCCCACCGCAACCTCTGCCTCCTGGGTGTAGGCAATTCTCCTGCCTCAGCCTCCTGAGTAGCTGGGCCAAAATGTTATTTTAATTTTCATTTATAAAACGCATGCCATCTCTCAATTGACTTGGATTTTACTGGGGGAAGAATCTAGGCTTGATAAATATTACATTCTACCTTCACCTCAAATGACAATACTTAAGGTTAAATGTAAATATTATATATATAACATATATATAAATATACATATATACACACTGTATATTTATTCTAACTGCACATAAGATATTCAGGTAAAATTATTATTTTGGAAGAAACACTGTTTTAGTAGTATTCTCATCACTTGCTTTATCAAAGCTATCAAGCATTCTAGTGTTACTATGAAAATTACTAATTATATTTATGATAATGAAGAATTTAAATAGCTCAGTAGGATAAACTAGTTTCAAACCATGGCTTAGTTTTTCTCATCTTTGGAATACTAAACTGGAGTAAAGGATTTAATGCTTCTAATATGAAAACACATCTTTTAAACTTTAAAGGAAGAAAAAGATACTTTTCAATCCATTTTGAGGATGATGAATTTATTTGGGGATGGGGATATGAAAAGTGATTTTTTTACCTAAGGGACAAAGCCAAGAATGGATTTAACTTGGTCAAAGTCCTAAGTGGTAACAATGGCAAACAACAGCAATGTGTATCCATGTGGCTACACGGGACAAAACTTGAGCAACAAGCCATTTGGGCAGGGTTTCTTCACTTTGTGGTGTTGAGATTTGGGACCCGATAATTAATTGTTGGGGATGAAGATTGCTCTGTGTAATGTAGGATGGATGTGTCCCTGGCTTCTACCCACTAGATGCCAGTAGCCCTCTTTCCTGCCAACCCTCACCAAGTATTAGTCATGACAACCGTGTCTCTGCCTTTGACAAATGTCCCTGGGATGGGGGAATGATAAAGGAAGGGGGCAAAATGGCCCTTGGTTGAGAATTGCTGTTCTAGAGATTTATATTTCTCACTTATATTATCCTTGGTTGTGACCATTCTCTACTCTTGTTGAAGTAATTCAAATTTCAGCTTTAAACACTGTGCACACTGAACCGTACTCTAATAGTGTAGAAGTAGTATCCAAGGATCAAATCTCTTTGTGGGATTAAAGATTTTCATAACTATCTCTTTTATGTCCTTAAGGTGAACCAAATTATAGTCTTAATATGCCTAATAGGACCCAAGATACCTCAAGTACATTGTAAAAGGAATATATTTGCTAAAGACACTAGAGGAGGAGGAGAAAGAATCTTTTCTAAATAAAATGCTATCTTCTGAGCTATTGGCATTAAGATAATTCCTTTAAAAATGGGCATTTATTAGTGCTATGAATTCCATTTCTAGTTATGTATTTAACCATTGGGATCCATTTCTTTTATTAGTAGGCATATTACACAGTGTATCTTTATTGAAGAGGACATCATTCATGTTTAAATTCAATTATTTTTCAAGTAAATAAGCCTACTTAGACCAGATTACTTTAAAATCTTTTAAGTAATCATAAGGAAAGAACTAGGTTTCATGTTTTCATGTAACACAAATTTCTCAATCAGTTTAAGAAAGAGATTTATCCTCTTCTATCACTTATAATAAAAACTGTAAATGCAAAACAAACACTCAAAGAAGAAGAAAAACATAAGATATAAAATAGTTTAAAATTAGATGGATGGCCAAGAGAGTTGGATTCTGCTCAAGACTGTTGGAATGCACTGCAGTGCAACCTAAGCTTTATCATTTTTGTGGGTTTCCATTCTTCAGCAGAAAGACAATCAAGCTTGGTGACTTTAAAGATCCCTTATACCTGAAGGATCTATGATTCCATTAATAAAAGTCTGTCCAACATATTACCCTCCTTTACATTTAGAGCCTTCCAATTTCTACATATAATGATTTCAAGGATATTCAAACACTTTCCATAAAACTCAATCATCAAAGAGGCCATCCTTGATAGCCAGGAGAGGAAGAAGCATATGGCGCATCCCATCCCTTGAGCTGAGGTGTGTCACCATTAGAAGGGCACAATCTGCCTTGGTATTAGTCTCATCACCAGAGAGCTAAATCAGTCTCACTGTGTGAGTGTGTGTGTATGTATGTAAATTTCTATCTTACTGACAAATTGGTTGGCAACACATGTGCTATAAAACTAACAGAACATTAGAATTCTATTAGAACGAATATTTCATTCATCCATACTCTTAACTAAAAGTGGCTTCAGGTACATGTGACCAATGCAAATGCAAAGGAACCCAGGCTTGGTATTTAACATTCTGCAGTCATCATGTTAAAATTACTAGAGTTTTACCATAGTTTCTGTTTTATAAGTGACGTTTGATGAGACATGGAGCATGTGCCAAGGGCTTAGAACCTTGGCTCACACATGGTCTTGTCTCTTATCTCCTGCAGATTTTGATAGGCTACCAATCCTCCGTGATGCCTTGAACCTACCTGGGACAGGTCTTTGGCCATCTGCTCCCACACACATAGTTCCCTGGACCCCTGTCAGCCTCCCCATCTTTGCCTTACTCAGGAGCTGGTGCCTCATCCAACTCCCTGGTGCCACACTGCCCTCATCCTCTCTGTTCCTGTTCAGTGACTGCTCCTAGCCTTTGGGGATCAGGGCACAGAAAGGGTTTGGAATGGGAGTGTGTACCTACATTGTTTTGGGGTGGGGCACAGCCAGAGTCATTTCTGTCTCCAGCTGGCAGCACCACAGTGAGTTTGGCAGGTGACTTGGCCATCCGTGATTCTGGTACCAAATGCATTATAAACCCTTGGATTTGAGGCCTGTGGGAAGGATAACTTACAGGATCCTAGGCACTTGTTCAGGTCCGTGTTCATCAGCAAGTGTCCCTAAAACCTGGACAAGTGCAACATTAAACAATAAATAAAAATTAAAACTACCACAACAGATTCAGAAGAGAGAGAGGGACAATGGAAGAAAGAATGAAGTTTTAATTTTAGTAGATTTAATGGTACTTTTCTCCCATTTTTTGAATAAAAAATTTTGTACTGGGCCCCATGAATGATGTAGCTGGCCCTGGAATCAATAATTATTGAGCATCTGGCATGTTCCAGGCACCATGCTAGGTACAGAGGACCCAACAGTGAGCAAAACAAAGCACACTTTAGCCTGTGGGGAGCTTTCAATGATTTCATCATGACTGTCTTGCCTACCATCCCTGAGACTCTGTCAAGACTCTTTTTAAAGGCATTTCCTTTACACTGGTGGGACATTAGCAAAATCAATTATGACAACATGATTTGATAGCTTATCAAAATTTTAATTTCTATGCCTGGTTATTCCTTCCAATGGCAGAACTATACATCCTCTCCTTGCTGATCTCAGAGTAGCCATATGACTTTCCTTGACCAATGGAATGTGGGTGGAAGTGTGTGGGTCACTTCCTGATAGGCACTTTAAGAGCCAGCACATAGCTCACCAGGTCTCTTTTCCTTCTGTTGCAGTGGCTGGCAATGTTCTATATGAAAGTTGATTCTTTGAAATGAGATTTAGGAAGGAAGACAACATGGAGCAAAGCAATAGCTGACATTTAGCCTAAGTAAGATGGTTGTGGCAAGTGACTGAGATAGGAGTTGTTTGTTAATGCAGCATGCTCTAATCCGTTCTCACTAAGCCACCGATTGTTGACCTTTCACTTGTAAAAAGGGGACTCTATAAAGTCTTCAGATAATTTGTCCTGAAAGACAGGACCTATAAACACATAATACCCCTTATTATATTTGGAAAACATCAGTCTTTTAAATGACACATTGGAACTCTTTTTCCTAATACTCAATTTCCCTTCCCTTCCACAACTTATTGCCAAATTATTGACTGTTCAATTAATATGTATTTAGTTTGACTTATTTTTGCCTTATCCAATATCAGCTATTTTAAATATTTAGTTGGATCTGAGTCACTCACATACTGCTATCACACTGCAATGAAAAAAATATAGCCAGAAATAATGGAGGCATTCAGCTATTTTTGTCATTAATCCAAACACTTTAGAAACATTCATTCATTATGTTCTCTCTGCTTTTTCTCTACCTCTTAGAAAAGCAGATCAGGAAGTAACCAAATCCACTGAATTCAAATTTTGACACATAGTTCAACTTCACCAACTCATTCAACATCTATTTATTGAGACCTGTTATGTGCCAGGCAGTTGTAGGCATGAATCCCCTGGTACCTAGTATAGCATTAGGCATGTACAAAGTGGTCATTAAATATCTGTTATAAAAATGGGACTCCAATGAGTTCAGTATTCACTCAAACCACCTCATAAAAACTATAAGGTTTTCATTATGCTTCCTGGACCCATTACTTTTCTTTGTCTGAAAGGAGATGCCAAGAAAAAAAGAGAGAAAAAGCCCAGACCATTGCAAGTTAGCACCTAAAAGGCAGAACATTATGAAAAGCCCAAACAACATTAAAAACGTATTATTTTGCAGAAGATTTAAATCTAAAGCTACAAGAAACCGTATTGGTTAAGAATTACTTCTATTTCCTTTTTTACCTGAGGGTACATCCTGATATATTTTGGGGAAGGTAAATTTTCCAAGCCATTCTAAATTTATTTAACCAGTTTGTTCATTTCTAAGGGAGTCCTCCCCAGTGGGGTGAACCTCCTCCTCACCCCCAGGTATTATCCAGTTTTGTCAACTTCACAACTCAGGCAGTAAAAAATGCATATTTGAAATAAGACTATTTCATTATGTACATTAGCACAGTTATAGAACAAAACAGTCTTTACTCAGCTTAGGCCAGTGAATCCCTCATTTAATTACAAATGGAAAGGTTAGAAACTTTTTATCGTTCACACATTTTCTCTGGGAATTATCTGGCTCTGAAATATAATTAATCATCCTCTGTCATGCTTTCATTATATGCAGGGCCCTCCAGAGCCATTGCTTTCTTCCTTCTTCATTCATAGCCCTCTGACCTTCCTCTTCACTGTTACCAGAGACCTCAGGTGAATTTCATCGGGGGCTCAGAAATGACTGGGTATTGTTAAACCCATTTGTCAACCACATTATCAGCTCACAAACACGAGATCTCTGCATATGTTTAGCCTTTTCCGTATATAGTAGCCCAAGTATTAACATGGAAGGCATCTGTCAATGTTGACAAAAATTAAATTTCAAAACTACTGTAAATAATAAAGCAGTAATATGAAGATTTCTTCTCTGGAGCATAAGCTACTAGTAAACACAATTTGCATATTGTGCTTACAGCTGTTTCAACATGAGATGTTTGCTGTGGTTCATTAAAATGATTTGATTTTTCAGATTCTTGGATAGTCAAAAATTTGTATGTAGAACTACATAAGTGACACTTCTGATTTTTAGAGCTAGGCACATATGGCATAGGAGGAATAAAATGAACTGAGTAATGCACGTTTAGGAGAATTATTAAAATGTGAAGGTGGAGAAATTCTTCATTTGCTCAATTACAAAACAATGTCCCTGTCCTAGCAAAGCCATTAACACTTTCCATACACAACTTAGTGGAAGTAGAATGGTTCCTTATACCATTCCCAATGCAAGCTGAGAGGACCTAATGTCCTTCCATACCAACAACTGAACATGACAAAATCAAGCATGTTCTTGGTAATTAAGCATGTCTTGGAGAAGTTTTCTGTGGAATTGATTTAATTGGAAAATTCTATAACTTTTCTCTTTTGTCCATCTCCAGTCAGAAAGCATAAAATCTAATTGCTCGGTGGAAATGGAAAAAGGCATGTGGGTTGACACTCTCTCTTCCAGGAAAAGCAGAGTTAACCTTTCTTAGAAAAATGGTTGGGGCCTCTGTTTCTTCATGATTTCCATAGAAGACTATTCCATGAATCTTTATTTATTACAGTTCTCTTTAACAGAGAAGAAAGTCTTTATTTTGCATGTAACTGATGATGTTCTTAATATACACTTTTTCTATTATTCAATGACATATAGTGATATGTATTAATATTTATATTATATATCAATATATATTTATAAGAATATATCAATATCTGTAAAAACATCTTGTGACCCAAGAATAAATAAAGTCAATATTCAGCTAACTGTTTCAAACTATGGAACTGAGAATTCCTTTAAACATTATTTAGGATCTTTTTAGTCCTGAAGCTTCTCCTGTTTCATTAAGATGGGGGAGCTGGGCTGAGCTTCTCTCATCACAGGTTATATATTTTAAAATAATGTTTAAGATTTCAAACATAAAAGTACTTGCTAAGTGCATTTACAAATGAAGCACTAGTATCAGTGATAAGATGACTTATTCATTGACTAGTAGCCATCACAAATCATGATCTTGTGTGTGGATGTGCAGACACACATATGTGTGTACTATACAGTGATAATTCCTCCGTCAAAAAGCAATCCCATCAAAAGAAAAATTTGTCAATCATTTTCATTTTATCTAATGATGTATATTTGACAACAATCTGTGGAACATTAATAGCAGGAGAATCGGTGTGTAGGGAATTAAGGAAGTGACAGGAATGATTATGTGTTGGTGGCATGACTTTGCTGTAACTCTGCAGCAAAGCAGCAGATATTAATTCCTTTTATAAATAAGTCTCCAAATAAAGCTCAGTTCTGAACATATGATTAACTCTCTGGACAAAAACAGGTGTTCTTATTTGGATTTTATTTTTGAAAAATACACTTGCCTACTCATTCCCAGGTCAACTATTGCTACTTAATTGGACCAGGTGTTCAACACAAAGGATAGTTTCCTCCTAAAGATTTTTCATAGACTACCATAGGAAAAACAACAACCAAATACCAACTTAACAAAATCCTAAAGCCTAGGCAAATAAATCAGAATGATGGGAGTCATCTTAATCCTATTGAAGGGTATAATTAGATATTTACCTTTAGGCAGAATAATGGAATGAATATTGTTGCTTGGATTAATTTTGAAAAAAAAATTCATTTAACAGTTCTACTTATTTTTATAATCAAACATGTAAGGGATATTTGTTATCTGTGGGCTAATATTCATACCCACTTCTTAAAATAAAATAAAAAAAACAACAACACATTCCTCCACTTCTAGCTTCTATGGAAATCGACTTTAACTCCAGGGCCTAAGTGTGAGGAAAGGGCCATCAGAATAATTCATGTTCCAGTCATAGTGATTTATTTAGATAAACAACACAAGTCCATCCAGTTAGGGCCAAAGAGGGTGAAAATTAGGGTTTTTTTTTTTTTTTTTTTTTTTTTACTCATTTCAGGAGAGGTGTGTATCATTGTCGAGGTGTACACTGCAGAAGGACAATACATCTGAGGGGATACAATTCATATTAATAGATCTTCATTATTTTGACTTTTTTCTTATTTTATCAGAACTTTGTCACTCCAGCATATTTATTTGAACAATTTTTATGGTAGATGATGCTAAGATGTCTTGTTCTAAGAAAATCAGCACATTTGAACAATTTTCAAACAGATAAAAGTAAAGACTGTTCTTCTACAAGGTATATGCAGATCATTATGCTTGGACATAGGATAGACAAGTTTAAGAATCAGGACTGCACCTATCTAACATCTAGCATAACAAAAAGTAGCCCATGATTCTAAGGAAGGAGTTTATGTAGATAGGTTTTGGAATGGAAGACAATGCCAAAACGATTTGCTTTTAAATGTAATTGTTTACTGTTAATTTGGTATAATGTTTTAAGCAACATTAATGTTATAAGCAACATGATGAAGGATATGGTTTGGCTCTGTGTCCCCACCAAAATCTCACCTTGTATCTCCCATATTTCCCACATGTTATGGGAGGGACCCAGTGGGACATGATTGAATCATGGGACCAGGTCTTTCCCATTCTG
This sequence comes from Cebus imitator, assembly GCF_001604975.1. Taxonomy (NCBI): domain Eukaryota; kingdom Metazoa; phylum Chordata; class Mammalia; order Primates; family Cebidae; genus Cebus; species Cebus imitator. The sequence goes on along the minus strand of NW_016107462.1, from coordinate 1,982,209 downwards.
TTCTCATGACAGAGTATAGGTCTCATGAGATCTAATGATTTTAAAAACAGGAGTCTTCCTGCATAAGCTCTCTTTTTGCCTGCTGCCATCCATGTAAGATGTGACTTGCTCCTCCTTGCCTTCCACCATGATTGTGAGGTCTCCCCAGCCATGTGGAACTGTAAGTCCAATTAAACCTCTTCTTTTTAAATTGCCCAGTCTTGAGTATGTCTTTATCAGCAGCATGAAAACAGACTAATACATAAAGGACTTGATGGCACTAAAAAAGAAAATTATCTGAATAGAAATGAAGCAATGTTTTAAAACCATACAATAGAAGCTAAATAAATTTTACCATCATTTAGAATTAACTTTGGCTTCTCCAGAATAGAAAATATTAGACTCATTTCAAATATAAAGAGCATGATTATATTGGTCAGAGAAATGATCCAGAACTAAATTTCAAAATAAATTTCTTTTTTCACTATATCTATCATTAACATATATCACCTTTAAAATTCAAGTTTATGATAGTTTATGATAGCATTTAGAATAAATGTAATTTGAAAAGTTACAGTGAATATGAATATGAACTATATATATGAACTATTTCAACAATATAAACTATAAACTGGAAATTTACCAAGGAATACAGTCATGTGATACTGGGTGAACATCAGGAACATGAGGAACTAAAACAAATACATAGTTTTCTTACATTTAGAACACCTCTTGTTGAAGTACTGAAATATTCATGATAATAATTCATCAGAAAAAATTCCAAACAGTTTTATTTACAAATATTTAGGGTATACTTGATTTAGTTGATACTGGTAATTAGTCAAAACCTTGGCTTCTCAAAATTAAAACAAAAACTACTTAAGATCTCCATTCCCACTAGAAAAAATGGTGAAGTCTGTGGTTTGATTATTGGTACAAGTAAGCTTTGAAAGTATCATAGTTTGTTTTCCTAAAAAAAAGACATGTAATTGTTATATAACACCTAAAATATGAGTGTACTTGAATCTTAAAACTTTATATATTCGACTGTATTACTTTTGACAGTATAATTTGTATAATTTTATAGAGTATCTTATGTATGTTTCAATAATTATAGATAAATTAGTCATACACTAACTTTGGAAATTTCCTCAAGAAAGAGGTGCCTTTTTCTAATTTGCACAAAAGTGCCATGTGATCTGACAATAGTCTTGACTACTGGGGAAGCAAACTTCCTTCTTCCCACTGACATAAAAGAATATATAATCCCTGGAGCTGTTAGAACTACCTTCCTGCCATGTTAATACCAAGGAAGTGGAGTATAAAAATCAAGAGATAAACTGGGTTCTGGTGACGTGATTTGAGGACTATGTTGAGTCCCCTTTGAAGCCATCCCTCTCATCTGTTCAACTCTGTGGGCCAATACATGTATTTACTTTATATTTTTGCTCAAGCAGATGTAGGTAGCAGTTTCTGCCACTGTCAGCAATATCCTAAATGATACAAATCCCGAGAAAACTATTCATTCACAAATAACATCCAAATGAAAGAGTGCTAGTCAGGTAAATCTGTATTTGGGCCTCTCGTTGTAAATATACTGGGCTTCTTCCTATATTTGTGCCCAATGGCTAATTACATGACTTTTTTTATAGGATATGGATTAAATTTTCTCTTGGTTATTTATTAATGCTGTGGGACAAAGTTCATGTGAATATTAAATAAGGTGAGAGGTATAATACCTTGGTTATGGTAGGTGTTCAGTAAGTGAAAATAATTACTATAGCTTATTTCTTCCTTTTCCCTTCAAGGTACTAGATATCTTTGGGCATATTATAATTCATTATTATTTCACATTTGTATTTTATAATTTATTATTGTATTCAGAAAATATGACTCGGACACCTATTGTATGCTTTTTATGTTATAGACTAAGGATCCAGTGGTAAACAGAATAGAAAGTTCTTCACTTTTACAGAGCTTTCTAGTTTGTGGGATTCAGAGTGCCAGGGGTAAGGTAAACCTTGAATTGGGAAGACTTTTGAGCTCAGATATAAGCGATGAGGAAGAATTAGCCATGTGCAGATCTGTGATGAGAGCATTCCAGATCAAGGGTAAAGGTTCTGAAGAAGGAAGTGGCTTGGCTTCTAGGGATATGAAGCAACTGGTATGACAGTAACATACTAGAAAAGCGAGGTGATAAAGATTGAAGCAGTAGGAAAGAAGAAGATCATTCAAGCCGTGAAGCCTAGAATATTAAATTAAGATACTATTCTAGTGCAACCAAAGCTTTTCAATCGCCTGCTACTCTTAGGTATGTATGTAGGTGAGTGAGTGTGTGTGTGCATTTGTGTGTATGAGATGGGATAAGCTTTTCACTACTTTGCAATAGCATCTCTTTCTCTGTGTCATTGAGAAGCATAAGATTAAAATAAATGAGCATTATCTTCCTGATGAAATCATTGATGAGAATGATAATTCCATGCCAATGTAGGGTAGGAGGATAATGAAAATGACCTTACTATGGCTGACTATAAAGTGCATCATATAGTTTTATATGAACAAACTAGTAATTAAGAAGCCCTTATTTTTGTAGCTTCAGTGGTGCAATTGGTTAGCATGTGGTACTTATAAGAAGCTGTTGTCCCTCTGGATTGTTTGTTATAAAGGCATCAACTTACTAAGCCATCTATTCTGGTTAACAGATCTGGTACAGGAGACAAATTCACTAAGACAGGTAGAAGGAGTATAGGGAAACAGTAGTAGCAAAAGTATTTCTAATTTGCTATAAAATGAAGACAAATAACTCTTTAATAAAACTAAAATAAAAGAGCAATAACTTACAGTATGACCACTCCAGGGGTAATAGCATTTTAATGAAGGCAGAATGCAACAGATAAAGTGAAATTTTGGATGTCAAGCAGTGTATGCAAGACAATTACCTTCAGTATAAAATCTTCTGGGGGCCTTTGAATTCATACAATATTATTGGTTTATAAATCATTGGTTTTTAGCACCTTAATGCTCCATTGTTTTGAGGCTCCTTTTAAAATTAGGAAGTAAAATTTTCATGATGTCACTCGATTTATTACTATGCTTGGTATTTTGGGGAGTAGTTGCACATATTTATTCAACACTTGGCAATAGTAAAAATGAGCATTTTTTTCTTTAAAACATATAATGATTTCAGAACACTTAAGAAGGATAAAATAGTCATATTAGAAACCACTGAAGTGACAAGGACAATTATGAGTCTCTTGCACACTGATTAGCCATTTCTTACGCATTTTTACATATTACTAACCCTGACCTCAGCTCACCTTCTCACATGGAGCTCACCCCTGATTATGTCTTTCTGGTTCTTGGAAGCGACCTTCTCATGAATACTTAAACTCTCCAGATGAAACAAATATGCTAGATCAAGAAAGGAGTCTGAAGTACTCTAAATCTCCAGTTCTTTCAAGTGCCTTGTCCTGTGCAGCTAAACGAAAGTAACAATTACATAACAAAGATAAAATACAAACATTGTTTCAGAAAAAAAGTGGAGGCAAATTTCCAATAAAAACCACAAATAAGAATTGGACAAACCCATATACCCAGTAAGCTTGAAAAAATTAATATGTCATATTACTCATATATGTAGTTAAGGGTTACTGCTGAATGTAGATGTTACTGATCCAAATATCAGATTGCTGGATGTGTGGAATTTGGATCTAGTCTGTATCTATATACTTGGTGATTACTTTACCTGTAAGACCACTCTAGACTGCAATGGGATACTATAAAAAATATATTTGAACTAATTTATTTCTCACTTTGTATCCCAAGATTGAGCAAATGATTCTTATTTAAGCTAACCAAATAATTCCCAACTTTTGAAAAATGAGGTACAAATAAACATTCTAAGTGACTTTTTCCATCATTGTATTATAAAATGGACTTTGGTCTTAGAAAATGTGGAATGAGAAATAATAGCTAAATTTAGTGATGCTGATTAGGCATACTGCTATGTGCTAGGGCAATGTATGAAATTCTTAACATACATTATCCCAATAATACTATCATTATTCACACCTTCTTGATGAAGAAACAGAAGCTCATGGTAGTTGCATGGATTTCCAGAGTCACATGGTGGATGTGATATTTGACTAGTCCTTGCTGGAGCCAAAGACAATGTTCAAAGCCACTACAGGATAATGTTTTGAAATATTAGTAAAAGTTTATAGAAAAGAAATGTAGGTATTTGTCCGAAAGTCATTAGAAATATGAGAATTAAGCTATAATTGGTCTCAGAGGAAGCATGGGATGAGGCTGGTTCAGGAATGTGGACACTCTAGAGAAAGATTCACCCCTGTTCCTGTGTAGGGGAGATTCAGCACCAAGGATAGTAACTTAGGTGACTTGCCCACAGGAGACCACAACTTAGTACAAAGACCCACAGACAAATGACTCTGTGATTGGGACAGATTTTTTTTTTTT
>NW_016107462.1:1922765-1973514 GCF_001604975.1 Cebus imitator | reverse complement strand
GTTGGGGAAGTTTTCCTGGATAATATCCTGAAGAGTATTTTCCAGCTTGGATTCATTCTCTTCGTCGCATTCGGGTACGCCTATCAAACGTAGATTAGGTCTTTTCACATAGTGATTGGGACAGATTTTTACGTAATGTAGTTCCAGAGACCTGCTTTAGCTCCTTCGAAATCTAGATCCATCCAGTGGGTGGAGAGGGAGGGGGCACTCCACAAATTTGTATCAGACCAAATTGAAACTGTTCAGTCAAAATCTATTTTTGACCACATGTAAATTTAAACACATATACAAACACACAAACACAACTGCATGAATGAGTTTAAAAAGAATGTTTCTGCATAAGTGAAAACTAAACTCAGGTATAACCTCTAGGGTGGCATGCAAGTGTTAGATGTTTCAAAGTTAATAACAGCCTGATAATTACTGTCACTTAATTAAATTTTGCAAGGTCAAATCTAAAGAGAGACCTATTATTTCCCCTTAGGACTAATCCCACTGGAAAAAAAGTCTCACCCAGTAAGGAGGAGGTACAAAGCTATAATGTAATAAAAGTTTAAAGAAATACAACTACCTAGGTACAGACCATGAAGGTCACACACTAGACAATTATCAGGTAGCATTTAACTAACTCTAGTATTCTCCTAACACCTGGCTTTCTGTTTGGAATCTGAAACTCCCTAGTTCATATTTTCTCTACAATAACAATTTCAAATATCTAGCCCTTACATGAAGTCACAGTTTTGTATTTTTTTTTCTCCTTTCTCTTTTCAGTCACCAAAGGGTTTTCATTAGTAACTCACTCCAATTCATTGTTTTAAAACATTTTAAATGTATGCCTTACCATGCAAGATATTGTTCTAGGTGCTGTATTTACTCACTTAATACTTACAAGTGTCTTGTAGTGTTACTATTTCCATTTTACATGAAGAAAATGACGTATGGCGCCATCATCACATAATGTGCCACAGTTCGCTCAGCTAGTGAGTGGTGGAGCAGGGTGTGAACCAGCTTTTAGGCTCCTGAGTTTTTGTCCTTAACACTTCACTGATGGCTCTCAATGTTCATATTACATATGCTCTTCCCTTGGTGATACTTGAAAATCTGCTAGAGGTATAAGGCACTTTCTTTCCATCCCCTCACCCCCATCCCCACTTGAGAATCTTTAAATTATTTACTCTAGCTAGGAAATTTATTAGTGTATCCCTATAATTCCCAGAGATCTTAAGTGCCTCCTACTCTAGAAAATTATATTTCAAGGAATTTTTCCTTACCCTAAATCTTTATAGGTTGAATTCTGTCTCCACCCAAAAGATACATTGAAGTCCTCACCCCTAGTACCTGTATATATGACTTTACTTGGAAATAGTGTATTTAAAGATATAATCAAATTAAGATTAGGTCATTAGGGTGAGCTGTAATTCAATATGACTGGTGGCTTTATACAAAGAAAACAACAGAAGAAAAAGCAGACATACAGGAAAAACACCATGCATCAACAGAGTCAGAAACTAGAGTTATGCACTTGAAAGCCTAGGAATAATGAAGATTGGTGAAGCTAGAAAGAGACAAGGAAGGATGCTATCCAGAGATACTACAGACACACTGATTTTAGACTTCTAGCTTCTAGAACTTAAGGAGAGTAGGCTTTTTGCTGTTCTAAGCTGCCCAATCTATGGTACTTAATTTTGGCCATCCTAGGGAACTAATACATTATTTCACATTCTATTTTTACTGCAGTTTGCAGGAGGAGAGGTAAAACGGAGATATCTTGATAAAAACAGAAACTGTGTGGTCTACTTGAATGATTTTTTGCCTGGCCCATGAAAACGCATACCAAACATGAAAACACTCAACTAAACAACCATGTAAACCTTGTTTGGACAACATTTTTCTTGACAACTTCACTTTTACTTCTTCTTACCCAACTGACCAAATAAATAGCATCGAAAAGAATTTTATTTGCTTATTTCTCCATTTTAAAACTCTGACCTTGCCAAATCTCTCTTTATCTTCTCTAAGGAATTAAGTATTTTTCTATTCTATTTCAGTGGTTGTTTGAAAATAATAATCTGGAACAATGGTAAAGAATTTACCTCACTTCCTGGGTACCATAGGAATGGCTATCACTTATAAGTACAAATCTTGGGAATAAAATAATACCTGAAAACTATATGGGCATCTCAAAATCCCACAATGAGATATGAGGTGGGCATAGAACACGATATAGATCCAAATCACACCCCTCATTCAGATTATTTAGAAAAAACTCCCATACTGAAAAACATAGCCATACTAGAAAGATAAAATGATAGCCAGAAAGACCTTTTGCTTGGTTCAAATATAAAGAAAGCTTTATGAAGAAGGTTTCTAATTGTGGTTAGAAATTTGCTTGTATTAACCCGGGCTTAACAAATAAAACCCTGTAGTAGTTTGAATTTGGGATACTTCTGTATGCAACCTTCTCCTTTACATTTGTTCATATCAGGCATATACCATTTAAATCACACAGCTATTGTGTATTTTCTACTTTAGTATGCAACAGGGTGAAAATATGGTCAGAGTACTTCCACATACTTCTAGACGCCTTCATTTTCCCATATTTAAATATCCAATTTCAGATTTCTATCATTTTGAATAGCTCTGCCTTACTTTTTGTGGGTAAAACTATTACTGTACGTTTCAATTTCCACTAACGTAATGTCTACCTTTGTTAAGCAAGCTCTGTATTGTGGGTGCAGATATTATTTCAAATGATATTTGAAATTCTGGTGAGTATATTTCCAGTGTAACACAAGTAAATAAAAAGCTTTTATTTTTCTCTTAAACTTTTTTTGGATAAGGGAAAGGGCTGTGGTTTCCCAACTGCTTTTCAAATGCATGTCAGCTAACCAGTGGCTTCCTTTAATAAATTTATCTCTTCATGACGTATTTTTAACTCTTCTAAAGAATTTTCACAACGAGGACAATTGGACCAAAAATCGTTGTTTGTTTCCTCTTTAGACAGAGTAAATGGCTAATTTTGAAGCGTTATGTTAGGTCAATAAAAAGTTCCTCCTTTCTGAAATCTCTCTGTATTAGTATGCCATCATGCGTAAGGATCTTTATTATATCTATAAATTCTGTTAAAAGCAATGTGGCTCTAGAAGGATCCTGCTAGAAGACAAATGTTTGTCGTTGACAGAGTAACACGGAAATCTGGAAATATTTATCTATGTAGCTTTTTATACAGTAAAAGTACTTTCATTCATTGCATCTCATTGATTTCTCACAATAATGCTGATAATAGAAGTGGGTAATTTATATTAAGCATTTTTTTTTTTTATGTACTGGGCACCTTGACATATACTTCTTAGAAAAAAATATGTAGTCATCACAACAATTCTATAAAGTAGATTACTAATGTTTTCCCCATTTTAAAAATGAGAAAACTGAGACACGAGGTTTAAGTAGCTTGGCTAAGATCACACATGGAGAATTCCTAGTAGAACTTGGATAGAACTTAGGGTGTTTTTGTCCTAGAACCCTTATTTTGAACTTCATTTTATAATCTGCCTCATTTATCAATGCATAGACTGTGGCTTAGGGAAAATTATCTCCTTGCTGGTTTTTACAGTTATCAAATAACCAAGTGGGGATAAGCATTCTGGTCTCCCACACTTCTAGCCAGGTGGTCTTTCCTGTAGGAGAGACTGCTTCCTGTGTCTCAGTCCTCCAAAGGTATTTAGTTAGTACCTTCTACACCAGACACTGTCCTAGATGCTGAGGATAAAACAATGGAACAGACAAGGACTCTGTTCTCTTGGAACTTATATGAATAAGAGAGCAAAGATTCAGAAAACAAAAACAAAGAAAGGTTAACAAGAAAAGGACAATGGATAAGTAGCTGGGAGAGTTCATTGCCATTACCAGCTATTAGCATATGAACTGTTTATTTTTCACAGTACTTTAGCTGTCTTTTGGAAATGCTCTGTATGAAGAGGTCATAATAAATTCTGATGAGAGAGACAAAAGGCTTTCTCTGAGTGGGAAGTGCCATCCTGGACCTGTGTATGGTGTTTAATACATAACAGATGATCAGTAAATAGTCACTGAATGTAATTGCCTTTCTATGGAACTCTTGGAATCTTTAAAGCAGTTAGAGATCACTGGATTGGCCTGGAAATAAGCACCTCTGTATCTCTAGTACTTTTATTTAATGAATTAAGATTTAACGTAATTATTACTTTGGCTTTTCAAATGTCAACTACAGATATTTCTCTCTTACTAAATTAGGGTAAAAGAAAACATCTGATCTTTTGTAGTGGTCATTTTATCAAATATTTCATCATTGTATCAAAAGATGAAATAACATAATATAAAAATTAGTATTAATAAAAAAGAACTAGGATAAACTGAACTAAGACTAAAAACTTGAACAAATCTACCAATGAACTAAGAATACAAATATAAATAAACTAAGATCATAAAACTGAATAAACTTAAAACAAAATATATTTTCAAAATATGTACCTTCAATCGATGTTATCATTCTGAAACACAATCTTTCAACTCGGTTTAGAGATGAAAATGGTGTTCTTTTTTGCTTTCTCACATAAGCACCAGTTGTCCGTCCTCTGATAGACTTCTGACAGTTTTCAGAGTAAACTTCTGACAGTTTTCAGAGTATTAACTGACTCTCCAATGCTAGTTTTTAACTCATTTATGACCCCATTATCTTAAATAGTTCAGATGCTCTTTTCTTTGACTTAAAAAAAAATCCATCTTTTCAGTGCAGAGAGATACGCTTCCTGCTTTTAGCTCTGCTTTACTTTTCCCAGTTCCAGCCAGGGGGCCACTTTACGCCTCACCATCTGATAAACTTGCCAGAGTTTACTGTTCATATTTGGACACCTTCTCTTGAGCTTTACTGAGACCTGTTTTGTGAGACATATTGTATTTTGAGTTTTTAACTTTAAAAAACCAGTCAAAGATTGTGCAAGTAAATTAAAGATACAGGGTTTATATGATAGGATACTATGCACCTATAAAAAGAATGAAGAAGCTTATTGTGTGAGAATATAAAATGATCTCAAACAAGATAAATGAAGGTAGTTAGGTGCAGAAAAATTTATACAGTGAGATAACTTTTACATAAGGAGGATCAAAATTATAATACATGTTAATTTTGCTTTGTATTTTCAAGTAGAGTTAATGGAAGGAAAACCCAAGAAAACAGCAAAAGTAACAATGGGACAGGGAATAGGATGAATGGGGATGGAGTTAGGATTGAAATATTTCATTAAATATTTTTTAAATATTGTTTTTTAAAACCATGAGAATGTATTACCTTTAGAAAAGGTGCTAAAGATTTTGTTTAGTGCTTACATGATTCTGTACATGTGATAAAAATTCCATAGACCTATTGTATTAGTCTGTTCTCATATTGCTATAAAAAACTACCCAAGACTTGGTTATTTATAAAGGAAAAAGGTTTAATTGTCTCACAATTCAGCATGGCTGGGGAGACCTCAAGAAACTTACAATCATGGTGGAAGGGGAAGCAAGGCAGCTTCTTCTCAAGGTGGCAGGAAGGGAAATGAATGCAGGAGGAACTAGAAAACACTTATAAAACCAGATCTTATGAGAACTCACTCACTATCTCAGGAACAGAATGGAGGAAACTGCACTCATGATTCAATTACCTCCACCTGGTCTCTCCCTCGACACATGGGGATTATGGGGATTACAATTCAAGATGAGATTTTGTCAGGGCGATACAGCCAAATCATATAATTCTGTCCTTGGCCCCTCCCAAATCTCATGTCTTCACATTTCAAAACTAATCATGCCTTCCCAATAGTCCCCCAAATTCTTACTTCATTCCAGCATTAACCCAAAAGTCCAAGTCCAAAGTCTCATCTGTGGCAAGGCAAGTCTTCCTTCTACCTAAGAGACTGTAAAATCAAAAGCAGTTTAGTTACTTCCAAGATACAATGTGGGTAGAGACATTGGGTAAATGGTCTCATTCCATTTGTTCTCACATTTGGCTAATGTGAGAAATCAGCCAGACCAAAAGGGCTACAGGTTCCATGCCAGTCTGAAATCCAGCTGGGCAGTCATTAAATATTAAAGTTCTAAAATGATCTCCTTTGACTCTGTGTCTCACACCCAGGTCATGCTTATAAAACAGGTGGGCTCCTACAGCCTTGGGGAGCTCTGTCCCATGGCTTTGTAGGTAAAGCCCCCCTCCTGGCTGCTTTCATGGGCTGACATTGAGTGTCTATGGCTTTCCCAGGTGCATGGTGCAAGCTGTCAGTGGCTATTCCATTCTGGAGTGTGAAGGACGGTGGCCCTCTTCTCACAGCTATACTAGGCAGTGTCCCAGTGGAGACTCTGTGTGGGGGCTCCCACCCCACATTTCCCTTCCATACTGCCCTAGCAGAAGTTCTCTGTGGGGGTTGTGCCCCGGCAAAACTTCTCCAGAACATTTAGGCAGTGCCATATATCCTCTGAAATCTAGGCAGAGGTTTCCAAACTTCAATTCTTGACTTTGTGCATCTACAGGCCCAACAACACATACAAGCCACCAAGGCTTGTGGCTTGCACCCTCAGAAGCAGTGGCCTGAGCTGTATATTGCTTCCTTTTAGCCACAGCTGAGATACAGGGCACCAAGTCCCAAGACCACACAATGCAGCAAAGCCCTGGACCTGGTCCACGAAACTATTTTTTCCTCCTCAGCCTCCAGGCCTGTGATAGGAGGGACTACCACAAAGATCATGGACATGGCCTGGAGACATTTTCCCCATTGTTTTGGTGATTAACATTTGGCTCCTTGTTACTTATGCAAATATCTCTAGCCAGCTTGAATTTCTCCTCAGAAAATGGCTTTTTCTTTTCTATTGCATCACAGGTTGCAAATTTTCCAAGCTTTTATGCTCTGCTTCCTTTTAAACATTAGTTCCAATTCCAAACCATCTCTTTGTGAATACATAAAACTGAGTGGTTTTAAGAGCACCCAAGTCATGTCTTGGACTTTTTGCTGCTTAGAAAATTCTTCTGCTAGATAACTTAAGTCACCTCTCTCAAGTTCTAAGTTTCACAGATCTCTAGGGCAGGGACAAAATGCTGCCAGTCTCTTTGCTAAAGCATAGCAAGAGTCACCTTGGCTTCATTTCCCAAGAAGTTCTTCATCTCTATCTGAGACCACCTCAGCTTGGACTTCATTGATCATATCACTATCAGCATTTTGGTCAAAACCACTCAACGAGTCTCTAGGAAGTTCCAAACTTTCCCACATCTTCCCATATTTTGTGTCCTCCAAACTGTTCTAACTTTTCTACCTATTACCAGTTCCAAAGCTGCATCCACATTTTCTGGTATCTTTCTAGCAGTGCCCTACTACTTAGGTACCAATTTACTGTATTAGTTCATTGTCACACTGCTATAAGAAATACCCGAGACTGGGTAATTTATAAAGGAAGGAGCTTTAACTGACTCACAGTTCAGAATGGCTGAGGATGCCTCAGGAAACTGACAATAATGGTAGAAGACAAAAGAGAAGCAAGGCACCTTCTTCACAAAGTGCCAGGAAAGAGAATGGATACAAGAGAAACTACCAAACACTTGTAAAACCATCAGATCTTGTTCAAACTCACTATCACAAGAACAGCATGGGGGAAAACACCCCTGTGATTCAATTACCTCCACCTGGTCTCTCCCTTGACATGTGGGGATTATGAGGATTGTGATTCAAGATGAGATTGTGGGTAGGGACACAGCTAAACCATATCAGTGTTTTTGTCCCTCCTTTTATTCATTCCACTCCCTCAGTTACAAGATTTTTTCATCACTGCTATAATTCCTTTCAATGTCCTCCTTTTTCTGTCCCTTTCATTTCATTTCATCCTTTTAATGTCCCCTCCCTAAATGGCTTTTCAGCATGACATATGCATTCACTTGTCCATGATTGTTTATAGTCCCTTCAGCTCTCTACATCACCCTCACTTCCATAGTCCAAATCAACTAATTCAATATGTTGGATTCCTAGTTCAAACTCCTGCAAAGAAATATCTACATGGCCCCACTAGAAGTAGTGTCCATCTCTTGCTGCTACCAAGATGAATTGTCATTAGCTTGCCCTGTCTGTGTTGATCAGGGACTGAGGGCACAGACTCACTCGGGAACATGAAAGGAAGTACAGACATTTCCTCTTCTAATGGATGAAAAAGGACTAATGCACATGGAAAATATCTCCAAGTTCAATGAAATAATTTTATCTGAGAGAAAACATTTTTATATTTCTTCTGACGTATTCAGAAAGTATAAATTATGTTGATTGTAAGGAAGCATTAGAATCACAGTAAGTTCTTATTGAGTGAAAAACAAGATAAAAGTAGCCCTATTGGAAAATGCTAGACCTACTGAGCTTGTTGTAATAATTGATCTAATTAAGTTTCAAAATGAATAGAAATATTAACTTACAAAGAATCAAAATTTTACAAGAAGGAAAGCAAAAGAAAGGATATGAACATATAGAAATGTTCTTAATACAGAAAACCCCCAAAAGGTAAAAACAAATAAAATTATGAGAAATCCCACTGATATCAAGAGAGGAAGACCTTGCTGTAAACTTTCAGCTTCATTAAATACTTTTCAAAATTGACCAATAATATTACCTATTTCACTGAGATTGATAATACCTACCATTAAAAGAGAAACACACAAAACTGAATTTTGAATGCAATAGTTCCCAGACTTTATTGCCTATCAGAATCATTAGTAGAATGTTTAAAAGATAAAGATGGCTATGCCCCACCCTAGATCTGTGGAATCAGAATCTCTAGGAGTTGGGGTTGGAGGTAGTAGTGTTGTCTCCATCATCAAAATTATTGTAAATCTTCCCAGGGATTCAGGGTGAAGACCCAGAATTGAGAATGATTATTCTGAAGATTTAGGAAGATTCCATGCCAACGATTGGCTTGTGTACAAGATTAAAGATTTTCTAGTGATGCTTAAGTAGTTCCAACAACCTTAGTCAAGGAAGAGAAATACTCTAATCAAATGGGTACTTACTTTAGTTTCACTTAGAATAAAGATCATCATTAGTGACAGAGTGTACAGTGTCTTGCAAGGTCTAATATCCTACTACTCCTTCAGTGTCATCCTGTGTTATATACCTGCTTATTTTCTATGCTCCAGGTATATAGGCTTGCTCTGACCTCCTTGAATGTCCTATTTTACCTTCTACCTCTGAGTTTCAGAACATGCTGTCCCATCTACCTGGAAGATCCACCCTTCTTCTGTCCTGTGGGCTGGTTAACACTCTTTGATGTTTTGGGTTTCAGTTCAATTATAGAAGCCTTTGTGACATTTCCAATTAGGCCACTTACCCCCAAACCCTCCAATATCATCATTTTTCCCACCTTTATGTGCTACTTACTACTGTTAATTTTCCCATTAGGTTATTTGATGAACAGGTCTTCTCAAGGATAGCAAGCTCCCTGAGGGTAGCAGCCATCTCTGTATCTTTTCATCACTGTATCCCAAGCACTAAGCACAGTGTCTGCACATGGTACAATTTCAAATAATTATTGTTTCAATAATTATTGTTTCAATAATTATTACATACATTAATATAAGGGCACACAAGTGGGCAACTTGTATGTTGAAACAGGAAGTGTATCCATAGAGATAAGTCAGTTCAACAGAGACCTAAAAGCCAGTTCATTAAAAACCTACACAGGAGATATTTTTGAATAAATTTTTTTTTTTTGGTATCTTTTTGATCCCCTAAAAATCACTTGATTTTAGTTTGTGATACCTTGTATTCGTTTTAAGGATAATCCAAATACATTAAGTTGATTCTATCTTTCTGTGGCTGCTTAGCATGAAAACATCTAGATGAATTTGTATCATATTCCAAGGGTATGTTTAGGATTACGTGATCTAAATAGAGATTTCAGGGGATATGTGACAGAATTTCATTTAGGGGGGCTCTTGAGAACAACTCAACCAAACAGGTAATAATTCTCCTGAGAGGCTAAAACTGAAATTCAGCAGGATACCACGTGGAGGGACAAGTCACATGCCTTAAAAGACTATAGGTAAGAACAACAAACATGGATGTCAAATATGAACCCAAAGAAAAAGTCACGAGGTAGGTGGTCCAGATTGCTGGTGTTGACTTTCTAGGGTTGTAGCTCTCATGGGTGACTCTAGAACTGGGATCTCTGATGAGAAGTAGCTGTGATTTAATGGTTTATCTATGTTAATTCTCATATGCAATAATGGTGCTCATTTTCCAAAGAAGATTAAACTTTATCTGTTATCGATGGAGAATCAAAGCTCTTTATCTTTTATAACATGATTTTTTTCATCTATAATGATTTTTATTTCAAAAATAATACATGTATTCTCTGTTTAAAACTGAAACATAGCTGGGCTTGGTGACTTATTCTTGTAATGACAGGAATACAGGAGGCCAAGGAGGGAGGATCACTTGAGGCCAGGAGTTAGAGACTATCCTGGGCAACATAGGCCCTGTCTCTACAAAAAAGAAAATGAAAAGAAAACAAAAGTGAAACACCAGGAAGTCAATGAAGCAAAACAAGTCTCTCTCGTTTCCTTCCTTCTCTGTGGGAGTAAACAGGCTTGACAATTTTGTGTGTTTCTTTTCCAAACACACATACACACATGACTTAAGACTGTGTTGTCAATTAAACTTTTTTAAAATACTTAAAAAGTCCTGTTTTTAACTGGAAAATATATATCTTAGAACTTATAGTCAAGATAAAAGCACTGATCTTCCTAACAAAGTATGAAAAAGAATTGCTTTAAAAAGCTGCCAACCCACCGCATCCTAACTTTAGGATTTATAACCATCATTGGCAATACTTAAAGGAGATAATTTCCTTCTGCCTCCACAACTGTTGGTGAATCTGATTCAAAATCCCTAAATAATTAACTCTCTCCATATTATTAAATTTGAAATACCTTATGTTTACATTTCATTTTACAATCACTGGGCCCTTTCCTTTTACATTATCTTGTTCAACTGTCAGAGCAAATATATGGGATCAGGGGGTTGAGTAAAGGGGACAAAACTGAGGCTTACAGAACATAGTGAGTTGTGCAAAGACAGAGAGCAACAGGAGAAGCAAGTTCAAACCTAGAGCTTCTGATTTTAAATCCAGATTCTTCCCTGTGAACCAGTGCTGCCTAATATAACCATTAGCCATTCATGGCTACAGTACGCACGAAATGTGGCTGTGTGACTCAAGAACTAAATTTTTAATTCTTTTAATTGAGACAGGATCCCTGTCTGTTGCCCAGGCTGGAGTGCAGTGATATGATCATGGCTTACTGCAGCATCAACCTCCCAGGCTCAAACGATCCTCCCACCTCAGCATCCCGAGTAGCTGAGACCACAGGTGCATGCCACCATGCCCAGCTAACTTTTTTGTAGAGATAGGGTTTCACCATGCTGCCCAGGCTGGTCTTGAACTCCTGAGCTCAAGTCATCTGCCTATCTCAGCCTCACAAAGTGCTGATATTATAGGTGTGAGCCACCATGCCTGGACCAGGAACTGAATTTTTAAACTTATTTAAATGTAAATTGAAAAACTGAAATAATATAAAACATTTTTTCTCTATATTACTTAATTCTTTTGGCAGAACTGCATTTTACTTTTACTGTTGAAAATTTATTGTCAGAATATAGATACACTGAAAGTGTCATAGATACATTGAATTTAAAGAGTTGGTATAAAATTAAAAATACAAAATTTCCCTTTAATAAATTTTTACAGCAATTACATGTTAAAATGATATTGGGGATATATTGAGTTCTATAAAATATACTACTACAAGTAATTTCACTTTTTTTTAAACTTCTCAAAATGTAGCTACGTGAAAATTTAAAATAATGTATGTGGCTTGCATTTTACTTACATTGGGCAATGTTGTTTGGAATTACACTGTCCTTTCAATTCCTTGACCAGTGGAAGAATTGTGCATAGAAAATTAAATTTTAAATTATTGTTGTTATGTATTGCATAATTTGACAATTCAGAATATTATAAAATATTTTCCAAAATAAAGAAGAACTCAAGAAAGCATCAAATCAGAGGCAATTTTAACTGCTGAGAGCATGTTTTAGTAATGTTCCTCTGAGTGCATTTCGCAGCAAATGAACAAAAAAATCCTAAATCTTAATCGATAGCTTTGCAGAGAGATTCTCTGTGCTTTGATCAAGTTCTGCTTCTTTGTGTTTTTTGACAAGGTTCTCTTTTCTCCGTGACCTCGTTCATAAAAGGGCTAGAGGAAGCAGTCCCTCAGTGGGCCTTAAAATGAAATAAAAAGGGCCTTTCCCACCATAGTTCTCGACCTGGAAATCGCTCTTCAATTTCCCCCAAAGGTCTCTAAAGACCAACTTCTTTGCCCTGACTTTCATTTCTGCTGAAAAACCTAAGATATTAAATACAAGTGCTCTATGAAGAGAGTAATAGCTCACATTGGTCAAGTGCATGTGACAGGTACCATGCTAAGTCCTGATCTATGCAATATCTCATTAATCCATACAGAGATCCAAGGATGCAGATGCTACTATTAATCACAGGACTGGTTATACAGTTTGCCTATGACCACCTATCTAGAAAGAAGTGACAATAGGGTTTGAGTCCTTGTCTATTTGATCCTCAGTACACACCTAATTAACCATTACACTCAAGTCAGTCCGCGAGATAACTGATGGGGGTGATCTACAAAAGGGATTCTTTTTACTTTATTTTATTTTATTTTACTTTAAGTTCTGGGATACATGTGCAGAACATGCATATTTGTTACATAGGTATACATGTGTCATGGTGGTTTGCTGCACCTACCAACCCATTATCTAGAGGGATTATTAATCTGAGGTCCATGGGTGAATGTCAGGAAGTATGTGAAGATCCTGATGCTATTTCAACATGCAGTCAGCATATGATTATTTTTCCCTGCGGAGAGGATCTATACTTTCATTATACTATTAAAGCATCTCATCAACTATGAAAGGTTAAGCACCTTTGGTTTACAGAGGTGAATCTCCCAGTGAACTTTTTCAGCTAGAAGGTTGTATCTGTTAGTACAAACCTAAGGCAATTTTTTTTAATAAAAAAGTTTTCCTTTTATACTAACAGTTAAAAGGAAGTATAGGATTGAATATGTAGTTTCTGGGAATTCATGAGAGAATAGAAGGGAAGCAATCAGTGAAATATCTCTTAATCTAACCTGTATACAAGTATAAGGAAGTTACTGCTTTTTCTAGTAACTCTCACAGGATCAAAAAGAAAAGAGGCCAGGTACAGTGGCTCACACCTGTAATCCCGGCACGTTGGGAAGCCAAGGCAGGAGGATCCCTGGAGGCCAGAATTTCTAAACCAGCCTGAGCAACATAGCGAGACCCTGTCTCTACAAAATAGTTAAAACAAAACAAGACAATTAGCCAGGTGTGGTGGCATAGCACCTGAAGTCCCAGCTACTTGTGAGGCTGAGGCATGAGGAACACTTGAGCCCAGGAATTTGAGGCTGCAGTGAGTTATGTTCATACCATTGCACTCCAGCCTGGGTGATAGAGTGAGACTTTGTCTTTTAAAAAGAAAAAGGAAGGAAAGAGGCAAATGCTTATGAAAACACTTACGTGAAACCTAAAGCATATGTAAATGAAAATCTTAAAAGGTGTTTTTGTTTTTGTTTTTTGGAGAGAATCTCAATCTATCACCCAGGCTGGAGTGCTGTGATGCAATCATAGCTCTCTGCAGCCTCAATCTGCTGGGCTCAAGCAATGGGAGTATGTATGGTAAATAAGCAAAAGAAGACTGGGTAGAGAAGCCATAAAGAAGATAGTTTGGGAAAGGAGGACAGATGCTTTGTTCTTCCTTAAATCTCTAAGTAGATAAGACACATAGCTACTAAGAATTATATATACCCAGGTAAACTAAATGTTCTAAATATGCTTAATGGTATAGTTAGAGTAGATAATATTTAATGCAATATGTGAGGGGAAAAGCATAACTAATGGCTAGGCTGATTTTGGCTAGGAGGAAAGATGGTGATGAGAAAGCAAATGACATGAATGAAAACTGAAACCATATTTGCTAACCCTGTGGTTATATATATTTTACTCCACTGGTGTAAAATTATCTTATTCTTGCAGCCTCCTCCTGGATATTTATAGAGAAAATATCAGATGTCTTGCACTGTATTATCTCCCCACTAGTTGATTAGCTTTTTAAAGGCAGGACAATGCATTTCATTTCTGTTATCCCTGTATGGAAGCTTACCCAGGATTCTCCCAGTAAGCATGCATTTATTTGAAAGGGAGTATTCAGTCTAGCATGATCTGTGGTTTTAGGAACATATGTAACATTTTGGTTCAAAATACTTTGAAAATTCTTTTAACATGATCCAGATGTTTTTGTGGGAAATGGACATTCTATGTTACAGTAATTCTGCACTACCTTAATGTGTGGATCCTTTTCTGCCTCCACTCCTTTTTTTATACAATGACTTGTTTTCACAGGATTCTGTCTACAGTAGTACATAGAGTAGTTCAGAGTATGAGCTCTGGATGTAGATAGTCTTAGGTCAAAATCTCCCTCCACCACTTAATAGGTCTTTGTCTTGTGTAAGTCTAACCTAATATATTGTTGTAAATGGGATCTACAATACTATCCACCTTGTTTTGGAGATTAACTGAGATCATTCCTGTAAAAGGTTTAGCAAAGCACTAGGAATTTAAAAATACATAAATGCTATAATATTATTTTCAAAAGGGCCTTCTAGATTCATCAAGTGTTCATGGTTGCATTGTCAATTATGTCTGGGCCTAGACAACATCTTATGGTCCAAGATTCTAGCTCTAAATATCTCTTATTCTATCAATGTAATAGAGAAACTTTGATGTGGGCTGAAATTATTTCAATTCAGCACCTATATGTTGAGCCCATATTGCTGTAAGATCCAGAAATCTTCATAACTGACATGGAGAGAACTAACATTTCCTGAATATTTTCTATGGGTCAGATCCTGTTCTAATCCTTTTACATGCATTATTTTTATTTGATGTTCACAGTGACACTAAGGCTGTTATTTTCTCCCATTCTACAGCTGAAAAACAATACTTAGTAGGGTAAAATAAAGCATGCAAGGATTTATAGCTGTTAAATAGAAATGAGTCAGATCTATAGGGAAAAATAGCTTTTTTTTTTTTGTAGAATTAAACCCATTTTGAGCTGAGGCTTTCAGATTTATCTATTTACAGTTGACAACGAGTAATTTCTTTTTAAAATTATTTCCCACATTCAGATCAAAGGTTACAAATTAATAGTTAAACCTATTGGAGGAGTGCATTCTTTTTAAAGCAGCAATATAGATATCAATTAAGAAGCAAATTAGATATATCTTTTGACTTATGTGAAAAGAAGAGAATTGCTATAGTATTAAAGGGTTTTTAACTACTGGATAGTCAGGTAATTAGGAAGCTGTCAAAGCTTGTTATGTTATCTTGTAGCAGTTGGTGTTCAGAATATTTCTTGTTACTCCTGGTCTAAATGGGATGTGGTTAATATGCAGCTTCAGTCAACAAAGGTTCAAAGAGGACAATTTAATTATGACTGTAACTTCTTAATTTTCAATTATTATGACATGGGGGAACTGCCCTTGATAAAGGGTAGTTAAAAGACATTCACCACTCATACAAGATTGCAAAAATAGTCAGACGTGAACAAGAATAATGATTACTGTTTGTGTATTTTAAGAGTTCTGCACAACATATACATTTTATTTTACATGTTGCCATGGTAGTAGATTGAAGAACAGTTTTTCCTAAATATTATTCCATAGAATATTAATACTTTGTTGTGTGATATTTTTCAGGTCTTCCTTTAACACTTTAATACTTTTATGGAAAAATAAATTTGAGAAATACTGGGTTAATTAAAGCTAAAGAAGTATGTTTTTCCTGCAGAATTTTTCGGAAACCTAAATAATATTTACAATAAATTATCAAGAGAGTTGTTACATCAAATATGCCAAATTATTTGACCAGGGAATCTTAATTTTTCCATAATACTTTGAAACTGGAGTTCAACAGAATATTCTCTGGATTATGTTGGTATAATGGATAAAAGTCTTAATTTTAAGCATAAGAGTCAAGACATCTGTTTGCCTCATTCTACCACTGACTTGCTTATTTATTAGACAAGTCCACTGGTTTACTCATTCATTCATTCATATATTTCCACTTAAATGATTCATCTCAAATTAACCTGGGGAAAACAGAATTACTCAGTTTGCTCCACAAATCTCTTGTCTGCTCAATCTTAGTTAACAGTACCATTACTCAACTAGTTGCTGAAATTAAGAACCAAGGAGACACCCTTAATTTCTCCTCTACCCTCATCCCACATTCTATTCATGTGCAAAATTTGAAGGCTCAATTTCTAAAACATATCTCATATCCAACTACTCTTTGCTATTTTCACTCAAATCCTAGCCATAATCATTTCTCACCAGGATCACTGCAGCAGAACATTCTAAATGTTCTCCCTGCTTCAACCTTTGTCCACAAAGCAGTCAGAAAGGTAGGTTTTTATCATATAACAACTAGCCCATATCAAGCCTCTCCTAAGAATATTCCAGTGTCTTTCTCACACTAACACCAAAATATGTTTCTGGGCAGATGTAGCTGTAATTATGAATGTCGTAATGCATCTACAAAATAATAGCAGAGACTATCTTTACGACCTTGGGATAAGGAGAGATTTTCAAATAGGACACAGAAAACATGAACCACAGAGGAAAGATTCGTAAGTTGGACCACATTAAAACAGGGAGCTTCTATTCAACAAAAGACACCATTAAAAGAGGAAACTGCAACCTATATGGTGGGCTTTTACTAATACAAATAATGAACAGAAAATTCATATGCAACATATGTAAAGAATGTATATAAACAATACTTATCTATTAAAAAGCAGAAACAATCCAATAAATACAGGCTAGAGACATAAACTGGCTCCTTAAAAAAAATACTATTTCTTCACCAGGCAGTGGTTACATACTTTGTGAAAATTCATTGAGCTGTACATTTATGATATGTGGTTTTCACTTCAATAAACGTTACAAAAATACATGTACCCAAATACTTCAAGACATGAGCTAACCTCCTTGGAGACTGAAGTAAGTTGGCCTAGTTTCAATACTTAGTTATTTCTACAGTGATCTTCACAAAGCTAGTCATTTTTATCTTTGAAAAGATAGGCATATTTCATTTTTTCTCCCTACAGGGTAGTACTAGCAGAGCATTTTTGAATAAGAATTGCATGATTATATAAAGCCCTAGCTCTCCCATATCATGAAACAGTCATTAATAAGTCATCGAATCTGCCCATACAGTGGCATTTAATACAGATGGAGTTTGTGCTGTTGCGTTTTGCATAAGATGAATAAACAAAGAATCAAAGAACAAGGGGTATTCATATTTTAAGTATGATATTTAATTTGAAAACAGGACAGGGAGACATTAGCATTGAAAGCAGATAGGCAAAAATGTCTGGATGAGAAATAGAGGATAGACATCATTAAAAATGTGGACAAGGTAAGAATACAAATAAAGGGAGTCTAGCCTTGCTTGACAAACACCTGCACCAACTCAGTGCAAATGGTGACATAATCTTTCATGGGCAAATTCTCCAGGAAGATGAGCCAATGAATTGGAAGTTTCCCAGAGTCATTCTGCATTTTATTTGGCTCATTTCTGCTTTCACCGACTTCTTGGAATTGAACACAAATACAAGCCCAAGGATAGCTTTACCTTAGCAAAGCTGCTTAAAAAACTAAATGTTCTTTTTGCGCCTATGGCAATGTTAGGGATCCACCTGGGCCTGGAATCATGCTCTGGTTTGCACTGTGGAGTGAACAGCAGCATATGCAGGAGAGTTATTACCACAAGGAGCCGATTTTTCTACTTCTGCTAATTATAGATTAGAAACAGCCATGAACTCTCAGCCCTGCAAAGAGAGGTGAGATCACCCATGACCAGAGAGCAAAGTAATGAGAATTGAGAGTAAAGGAGGCTTCCGAACCCAAGGAAAGGACTTTGCTAACAGGATCTGCCATGGCTCCTGGACAGTGGCCTGTGAAAATCGATACTGAAGAAAAATTAAACAAAATGGTTTCTGATCATTTTAAGGTACTCAGAAATTTTTTTTTTTAAAAAAGCCCCCCCTCAACAAAAACAAAAAGCAAAATCCTCCAGGCCTTAGAAATAGGCCTGTTGAAAGATCTAAAAATGTCCTCAATCCAGGCAAATCAGGAGGTATAATTAGATTTCACAAATGGACCTTGCTTCAGGGGATCATGGAGGGAGGGATAAATAGCCCTAATTGGAAGTTTATATAGTGTGCAATGCAAGCCAGGAAATACCCACAGCTAAAATAATTTCCTCGGATGTATTTTTAAAACACTTAAAATGCATACGGAAGCAACAGGAGGTGCCTCTAAAGCCATTGGGAGGAGAAATGATGTAAAACTGAGGTCCGTAGGACTGAAGAGTATGGTGAGATGGTTCTTGCAGGGTGCCCAGATGCACAGTTCTTGACTTCAAGGGACAGAGAGCACTGCTTAACGCTCTCTGTCCTGTGAAGGCAAAGAAAAAAATCTCATTGCCCTCTATGGTGATTTTCATGCACAACAACTTCAACCCTAAATGGAACTCATCTGTTCTCTCAAGGAGGAGGGTGGGAGAGCAGCAAAGGTCAGAGCAGAACAGCTGCCATTAAAACAAAGCGGCTGGATTAGGCTTTCATAGTTAGCAAGAGATGAATGAAGGGCAAAGAGCAGCCTGTTCCTCATGTAATAGGGCGATAATGGGAGTCACATTTGGGTTGCTATATTCTACTTTGGCTTGTGTCAGCTTTTCCATTACACACGCGGTTTTTCAGGAAGGCGATAATTCAATTCAGGAGTAAGGGAAAAAAAAGGAAAGTAAATTAACTGTGGGCCAAGACTTGGCAAATAGGGTCTCCACTTGGGCATGCAGAGCCCCAGGAAATATGAAAGGTGGTCACTTTTAATTCTAGGCCTGAGAACTGACCGTTCTCTGGCATTTATCTTTGTACTGTGGTTGACCACGGGGCCCCGCAACTGCTGTGTTTCCCTTGCTGGAAATGTGATGAGCCTCTGTTCCAATTGTGCAGCACCAAGGATGGCCCTGTTAAAAGCTTGATGCTAGGGTGCCTGGCTCTCCTGTTGAGGTGGCCTCCTTTTCTTATACCAGTACAAGGAATAGTGCGTTCTTCTCTCAAATTTCCAGTATAGGTTTTCTCTCTTACCCTTCTAGTTAGAGTGATACTCCATATCTTGATTATTCTCTATTACTGCAACCTTGTGCTTGACCCCTCCTATTCCTCTGGGACAGCCCCGGAAAGGTGTGAGCCACAACCTCTCCAGAACTCAATTCCAGTGCCTACATAGCAGGTGCTTAGAAAATACCTGCTGAAGGAAATTCAAGAGATGGTTTTTGCAATTCCTTTCTTGGGTGTTTTTCCTCCTCCAAATTCTTCCTTATTAATTCTTCTTAGCATACTCTGGGGTCTCTAGTTCCTTTGTCTACTCTCTGAGTATTGAGGGTCTTCAGGTTCTGTTAGCTCTTTTGCTCATGCCAAATATTTTCCTGATCTGATTTCTTTCAAACTCAGAGCTACCACTTCAGAGAGAGCCTGACATCTTTCTCTCCGGGCCAGACTTCAGTGAGCAGCCCCGTCTCACACAGTCAGTAGTTTTCTCTTGGATAGCCCAATGGACTAACACAGCCTCATTTACTCACCCCTCATGTCCCCTAAAACTGGTCTATTATTTTTGTGCTGCATGTTTCAGTCTCCTAACTTATAAATCTGGGGCTGTACATTCAGTAATTGGCTGTTCTTGCATCATCTCTTTGTTCTCACGTTGATTGAAATATTTAATGCAAATCTCAGACAATTTTATCATTTCACCCTTAGTGATTATTCCATAATCACATCAAAAAATCTTTTTACATTTTTAAAAAATCAGGACCCAAACAAAATCCACATAAACTGCATTTGATTGATGTGTCTCAAATCACTTTTAATCTGTAACAGTTACCTCTCACTCTCCTTTCTCATGCCACATATTTACTGAAGAAACTGGGTATTTAGGTTTTTTATATGAAGTCATTAATTTTCTCTGATACATCTTACTTTATATTAATAAATCTCTTCTAGTATAGTACATATATACGTTGTTTGAAATTTTTGAGGTGTATATGCACATACAGTAAAATCTACAAATCTCAAAAGCACATCTTCATGAATTTTTACATATGTATATATAAGCACCATCCAGATAAATATTTACAATACTTACAACACTTTATCCTCCCAGAAAGTTCCTTTGTGCCCTTGCAAGTCATCAGCTACTCTCATATGTAAATACCATTCTAACTTCTACCAACATAGATTGGTTTGCCTATTCTTGCAATTCATGTTAATGGAATTATATAGCATAACTCTTTTTGCCTTGCTTCTTTCATTCATAGTGAATTGAGTTTCATCCATGATGTTGAATGCATTTGTAATTTGTTTGTTTGTTTGTTTGTTTTTAGCTGCAGGATCTGGCTGTATCACCCAGGCTGGAGTGCAGTGGTACAATCATAGCTCACTGCAGCCTTTAATTTCTGGGCTCAAGTGATCCCCCCACCTCAGACTCCCCAGTAGCTAGGATTACAGGCATGTGCCATGTTGGCTGGCTATTTAAAAAAAAATTGTAGAGGCGGGGTCTCACTATGTTTTCCAGGCTGACGTCAGACCGCACTCAAGAAATCCTCCTACTTCAGCCTCCCCAGGAGCTAGAACTACAGCAGCATACTATAGGCATACAACGCCCAGCTAATTTAAAACAAAATTTTGGCCAGGTGCAGTGGCTCATGTCTGTAATCCCAGCACCATGGGAGGCCTAGGCAGGTGCATCACAAGGTCAAGAGATCTAGACCATCCTGGCCTACATGGTGAAACCCCGTCTCTACTAAAAATAAGAAAATTAGCTAGGTGTAATGGCGCATGCCTGTAGTCCCAGCTACTTGGGAGCCTGAGGGAGGAGAACTGCTTGAACCCCGGAGGCATGACTTGCAGTGAGCTGAGATTGCACCACTGCACTCCAGCCTGGAGACAGAGCAAGACTCTGTCTCAAAAAAAGCTTACGTTAGAGATGGGGGTCTCACTATGTTGCCCAGGATGGTCTTGAGCTCCTGTCATCAAATGGTCCTCTTGCCTTAGCTTCCCAAAGCAATGAATTTAAAGGTGTGAATCACCATGACTGGCCTACTATTTTTTGTTTCTGGGCATTTTTCTATTGTATGAACACAGCACAATTCATTTCTACCCATTCTCCTATTGATGGAGACTTAGGTAGTTTCCAATTTTAGCTACTGTTAATAAGGCTGCTAAAAGCATGATTGGGCAATCTTTTTGAAGACCTATGCTTAGTGAAAGAATTTCTGGGTCAGAGGAGAGACATATATTTTATTACAAGTTGCCAAAAAGTTTTCTAACATTGTAACATTTGACATTCTCATAANAAAAAAACAAGAGTTCCATTTGTTCCATATTCTCATCAACACTTAATATTATCATTCTTTTATATTTTCACCATTCTGATGGATTTGCAGTGCTAGTATTTATTTTTAATTCCCAATTCCATGCAAGAAAATTAAGAATAACCCAACAAATTTCAGAAGCATTGAAACATTCGTAGGAGCCTACTATTTAAACTGTTATCTTCTGACATCAATAAGTTCAATTAAGGATAGTAGGGATGAAAAACACAGACAGAGAAAGATTCCAATTTCATTTAATTCTTCCCTCTTTCAAAATTCTTTGGCCAAGGTGGGCATCTATGCAGATTCAATATCAAAATCCTAATGACAACCTGGTCAGTTGCAGATAACATTATATGGAGCAACAGGCTTTCTCCATAGCAGGAAATATCAGCTCTTGGCCTCTGGTTAAAGCTGTTGTATCCTTTCACTTATAACATTTACTTAACCTGACACGATGTGCAAAATTCCACAACAATTTATCCAGGAGGATTCAACTAATCAATGAAAGTTTTGCAAATTGTGCAGCCATGCAATGTATAAAAGGAAGTTGAGGGATGATAAAAACAGCCACATGCTCTTAAAGCCAGGAATGATTACCCAACCCTGCTTTGTGCTGTGGGATGTGTTGTGGGGTAGGATGAGCTAGGAAGGGAAGTAACGTTTGCTAGATACTTATAATATGCCAGGCATATGCTAAGACCTTTCATGTAGGTATAATTTTGAATCTAATTAGGTCCTCAGTCAAATACTTCAAGGTGGGTTTTATTACTCCATTTTACTGAAAAGGAAATTTATGCTTAGAGGCATTTAGGAGTGCTCATTGCAAATGTCCAGGGCCAGGATGCACCCAGGGATGTAGCAATGCCATGGAATTTTATCTTACAAGAATGATGAGGAATATATTAGATTTAGAGATATAAAAATTACACATAAATTGCTTTAAAAATCCTTTTAATTGCCCTCAAACTAGGACATACCTGACTTGATGTGTATAATCCTAAACAGAATACATATGCATGCTGAAGCCCGAGAACCAGTTAGTTAGTTAGACTATAAGAAAAAGTTATGTGCAGATTCAGGGCCCTTGCCCTCTTTGCATTTTAAGATAGTTATCAAATCTCTAGGGTGGGGAAGCATAGCAGAATGGCCTCAAGCATTCCTGCTTGTGTGCAGGGTTTACTTATTTAGTTTAAGTATTAATTCTCTATTATCATAAAGCATATTACATTTCTTTATTGTTCTGAGAGTTTAAAAATATAGTAGATTCACAGCTTCAATTAGGAAGGTGACCTTCTAAAATCAGCCATAAAGTAAAAGATGTATGCAACAGGATTCCTTTGGATTCCTATTGTATTATGAATAAAACTGAGTTTCAGAGAGATTTAAGATATGTGCCAAAACCGTAGTATAATTCAGGACCAGAAAATAATCTCAGCTCATCTGATTGCAAGCTCCAAGGCCCCTTTCATGAATCAGCTGACCAACAGTTTAGCAAGAACAGATCTGGAATCAATTAACCTGGAATTTGATATACTTCAGATCATCTTATTGAAATAAAAGGTTGGGAGACTTACCCATAAAATTACTGCATACATCAGGAAAATGCTTGATTCACCTGAGAATGAAAGCCAATAATTCCCCTCTTCACAGGCAAGATGCTTTAAGATAGCCCTTCCCAGCCTTGATTTTTCTATGATACTCATAACAGATGATGTTCTTCAGGGAGCAGAACATACTCCCTGGGTTGTACTCCCAGAGCAGTACATGGTGAGGACTCCATGAGTTTGCTCTAACTGTGCTTCTTTATCTCACATTCAAGGGAATGCATCAGAATGCAAGGTAATTAAAATGACTTTACCTGGGGAACCCTGAAAGCTCTTAATTTTGCATTAAGAAGTAAGACATACACAAATGACTATCTTGTAACTGTTATTTAGAGATTATTTTTTGTGTCATATTTATTGTCACTACTCAACAAGGTCATTGTGAAGGTTATTCACAAGGATGGAGAAAGTACTTGGAAAAGTGCCTGATCCATGTAAGTGTGCCATGACTGTTCTCCATGATCATCGTCATCAGGAATGAAAAGAGAGAAAAGTGATTGATATGTTTGGGCTGTGTCCCCAACCAAATCTCATCTTGAATTATAGTTCCCATAATCCCCATGTGTGATGGGAGGGACCCAATGGCAGGTAATTGAATTATAGGGGCAGTTACCCCCATGCTGCTCTTCTTGTGATAGTGAGTGAGTTCTCATGAGATCTGAAGGTTTTATGAGGGGTTTTTCCCCTTTTTGCTTGGCACTACCTCTTGCTGCCACCAGGTGAAGAAGTACATGTTTGCTTCCCCCTCTGCCATGATTGTAAGTTTCCTGAGCCCTCCGCAGTCATGCTGAACTATGAATCAATTAAACTTCTTTCCTTTTTAAATTACCCAGTCTTGGGTATGTCTTTATTAGCAGTATGAGAATGGACTAAAACAGTGAATCCACTCTCTTCTATGGATCAGAAATTATATGAATCCTTTATTATAAGGAAATCAAATAAATGAATAATGGTGCCACAAATGCTTCCACTCTTTTAAGTATCCCAAGCAATATAAAAAGTTCCCATGGAACCAAGTTTGGTGGCTCATTCCTGTAACTCCAGCACTTTGGGAGGCTGAGGCAGGT
Organism: Cebus imitator; assembly: GCF_001604975.1. Lineage (NCBI taxonomy): Eukaryota > Metazoa > Chordata > Mammalia > Primates > Cebidae > Cebus > Cebus imitator. The sequence goes on along the minus strand of NW_016107462.1, from coordinate 1,949,208 downwards.
GAATCACTTGAGGTCAAGAGTTCAAGAAAAGCCTGGCCAACATGGTGAAATCCTGTCTCTACTAAAAATACAAAAATTAGCTGGGTGTAGTGGGGCACACCTGTAGTCCCAGCTACTTGGGAGGCTGAAGCAGGAGAATCGCTTGAATCCAGGAGGTGGAGGCTGCAGTGAGCTGAGACCATACCACTGCACTCCAGCCTGGGCAACAGAGTGAGACTCCATCTCAAAAAAAAAAAAAAAAAGGTTTATGTTGAAACTTGGGAACTGGTGCCCAGAAAAATCAAAATATCTTAAATAATTAATTCTAGAGCTTGATATCCTACCATGTTTTCAGCATTCCTGATTTTTAAAACACTAAAAAGAAAATATTAACATGGTATAAAGATAATCTCAAGAAAAACATGGTATCGTGCTTTCTTTTTGTGTAATTTTAAGTTGTTTTGTAATGTAGGAGGTTGCCAGTTTATATCCATTCTTCCCTTTAAACTTTTGAGATTTAATTTACTTATCTATAAAACCTCAATTAAAATATGTATCATGCCTATCATATGCGGCTGTTGTAAGAATCAAAAGGAACAATGTAAATAAAAATTTCTAAAGGTAACATATTATAAAATATTTTATTGGTAATTTTATGGATTTCTTATTCTATAAGAATACTCCATAGGTATAAGAAATAAGCTGCATACCATCATAAGAAAAGGATTAATATCATTATAATTACTGTTCATTAAATATTATCTCATTTAATTCTCCAAAATACTTTAAAAAAATACTGTTGTTATAATAATTAAGAAGTAAGGGGATTAGGTGTCAGAGAAGCTAAGCTAAGTGCCTAAGAACATTAAGCTGAGAAGAGCCAAGATCTAAACTTATCTGAAGAAATTGGGTATTATCCTGAAAGTGAATGCAGTTTTATTATTGTCATTTTATTCTTATTTCTGGCACAACGTAGGCAAATTGCACCTCCATCTTTGCAATTCATTCCAATCCCTGAAGTCCCATGACCCAGATTTTTAGATCCATTAGAGTGATATAATTTAGGTCCTTCAAATCAGAATCTTTCTAACCATCCCACTGTGCAGAAGGGGGCAAAAAACCCGAAAGTCCACTCAATGTATGGTCAATTCCTTTAAAAGTGGCGGTAGTACTGTTTTGTAATCATGTGAAGCTGCTGGTTTCTACCATGCTTCCCTTTAATCATATGATATCCTGCCTAAACAGTGGTCTTTATCAACTGAAAATTTTCCTAATTCACTTGCCAGGCTGCATTCACCAAGACACAGAATGTTGAGATTGCCCAACAATGAACAACCCAATAGGGCAGAATGAATGCCACTAACTTTGTAGCTTACAAAGAGTGATTGCCAGCCAGGGTTGTTAAAGGGATCAATGGTATTGAAAGAATGAGTTGTGGTGAGTAGAGTATTGACCATCAAAAAGAGTGATGGACAATTATAGTCTCAGTCCAATATCAGTGTTATAAAGGTCACTGTTGAAAGATGTCTCAGTTCCCTTTTTTAAAAGTCCTTTTATGCTTGATTACAGCTCTTTTTCTTCTCCATTATTCTGTTTTCTCCAGTGTTTCTTTCAGAATCTTAATGACAATGAATAGCACCATTCGGCAGACAGTATATATGTGACTTACATTATTAGCTTTATTAGAATTTTTACATTCTGATTAGAAATAATAATTTGGGAATACAAGTATTTGGGAATTTTGTGTAGGATGAGAATTTGAGAAAATAACACTGGAAGACTCTAATCACCACATTACTTAAAATGCAAAAATCTACAGTTGTATATTATTAAGGCTACAGATGGAAATTTATCCAAAGTCAAGGAATGAAAAAGCTATGTCTCCAGGTGGAATTCATTTCTCCACTGTTATATGTATTGTGTCATACACAACATGTTGTGTTACACTTACAAACCTAGTTAGTAACTGGGAACACAACCCAAGAGCAAAGCCCATATTATAACTTAATGTTATATAGAAAACTATCTCCTTCACATTTCTATGCTTTTATGATATTTCTATTTGAAATGGGAAACTTTCTGTTGAGCAAATGTTTTGAATTTAACTTTCAGGAAGGAGGATACTGAGAAGGAGAGGTAACAGTTTTCATGCTCTGACTTTCCACAGTAGTGACAATGTATTATTATATCAATATCTTTCACCAGATTATGAGGTCTAGAGAAATAGAATCTATGTCTAATCATCTCTGTATGACCCATAGCATCTAATGTAGTCATCTAAAAATTCAGTGCCAACATTTGTATCTTAATAAGATGAATAATTTGGGGAAGGATCAGATGAATCCAAAATGAACACCTGTGCATCTTTCAAGAAGCATAAAATAGTGGCTATCACACTTATCTGTGCTCCAAGGTTGACAAAATAACTGTATAAAGAATCGAATCCTGGACCCCTCCCCAAATTTCTCATGAAGGACAATTTCTCATTGTACAGAGTTGAAATCTAAATTTTAAGAAAAGTTTCTCAGCTGAATAATTTTTAGCCAATCTGTTTCTAGTCTATGTAATAATATTTAGGAAATTTTGAGGTCAAGGAAAGGCTTGGCTCTAGGTCAAACATGGCTGATTAATTTCACTTCATAAGCCAACTCTGCATAGTAGTGGCCATTGAGGGACTGATACTCAAATTTAGTGTATGATCCAGCAGTATCGCCTGGAACTTATTAGAGAAACTAAATATCAGGGTCAGAAGCAGACCTACTAAATGAAAATCTGCATTTGAACACATCTCTAGTGATTCATCTGCACATTAAAATTTTGAAGCACTGGTCTAGAGCAATGCTAACAAAGTATGGTGTGTGGATAGGCAGAATCTGTGTCATCTGGCAACTTGTTAGAAATGTAAAATCTTAGTTCCCATCCCAGACCTACTGAATGAGAATCTATGGGGGTGGTGGGTGTGGGAATGTGTATTTTTTATTGCATTTTAGGTTTTGGGGTACACGTGAAAAACATGTAAGATTGTTGCATAGGTACACACGTGGCAGTGTGATTTGCTGCCTTCCTCCCCTTCACCTATATCTGGCATTTCTCCCCATGCTATCTCTCCCCAACTCCCCACTCCCAGCTGTCTCTCCCTATTTCCCCCCTAAAGACCCCAGTGTGTAGTGCTCCCCTTCCTGTACCCATGTGTTCTCATTGTTCATCACTCACCTATGAGTGAGAACATGCGGTGTTTGATTTTCTGCTCTTGTGTCAGTTTGCTAAGAATAATGGTTTCTGGGTTCATCCATGTCCCCACAAAAGACACGAACTCATCATTTTTGATGGCTGCATAATATTCCATCGTGTATATGTGCCACATTTTCCCTGTCCAGTCTATCACTGATGGGTATTTGGGTTGGTTCCAGGTCTTTGCTATTGTAAACAGTGAACAGTGAACATTTGTGTGCATGTGTCCTTATAGTAGAACGATTCTGCCCACATGAGAAGCAAGGAGAGATCTAAAATCAACACCCTATTGTCAAAATTGAAAGAGCTAGAGGAGCAAGATCAAAAGAACTCAAAGTCTAGCAAGAAGACAATAAATAACTAAGATCAGAGCAGAACCGAAAGAGATAGAGACACAAAAACCCTTCAGAAAATCAATAAATCCAGGAGCTGGTTTTTTGAAAAGATGAACAAAATAGACAGACCACTAGCCAGATTAATAAAAAAGAAAAGAGAGAATAACCAAATTGATGCAATAAAAATGATAAAGGGGATATCACCACAGATTCCACCGAAATTCAAACCATCATCAGAGATTATTACAAACAACTCTATGCACATAAACTAGTAAACCTGGAAGAAATGGATAATTTCCTGGACACTTGCCTCCTCCCAAGCCTAAACCAGAAAGAAGTCGAAACCCTGAATAGACCGATAACAAGGTCTGAAGTTGAGGCAGCAATTAAAAGCCTACCACCCAAAAAAAGCCCAGGTCCAGACGGGTTCACAGCCGAATTCTACCAGGCATACAAAGAGGAGCTGGTACCATTCCTTCTGAAACTATTCCAAATAATCCAAAAAGAGGGAATCCTTCCCAAATCATTTTATGAGACCAACATCACCCTGATACCAAAACCCAGCAGAGACTCAACAAGAAAAGAAAACTTCAGGCCAATATCCATGATGAACATAGATGCAAAAATCTTCAATAAAATACTGGGAATGAGTATTTTAACAAGCTCTCCAGGTGACTTAGGTTTTGCTGAAGTTTGAGAACCATAGGTGTAAAGCACTGTGCTAAGAAAAGGTGCAAGGGGACACCTGAGCTTATAGCAAAAAGATATATTGATCAATTAATGCTATCTACCCAAGTGCAGAAGGGGGAAAGTGATGGCTATCTCTGCATTAGACAGAAAACTTGATGCATGGCTGTGAGCTTTAAGGCAAATACATAGGACTTATGAGGAAATCAAAATTCTTACTAGAACAAGAAGTATGAACAACAATCCACTGCCCTCCAAAAAAGGGATGGTAGCAAAAATAGAAAAATGATTAAATTCCATGCAGATAAGACAAGTGTGGCAATATATCAGCAATTATTGAAGCTCAGTGATGGGTAATGGGACTCTGAGTTTATATTATTTATTCTACTTTTGAGTGTACATAAAATTCTTTATATAAAAAGTTTGGAAATAAATCCATCCAGAGACACATTATTGCCTGAGATGTTAGAAAACATTATCAGTCTTTTAAGAATGATAATATCCATCGTTGGTGAGAGTCAAGAGAAAAAGAAACTCACAGCTACTGTTGGTGAGAATGTAAATAATTACGGCCTTTTTGAAAGGCAATTGAGAGTATCCATTAGAATGTTTAAACAAGCTTCAAACATATTATTGACCTGGCAATTCTATTTCTAGAAAGATTATCTACAGAAAAAGTCACTCATTTGTATAAGGATACTGTATAAACATGTACTGGGCTTTATTTGTAATAACAACAATTTGGGGAGAATCTATGTATCTATTTTGATGGGGCAGTTTTGTAATTGTGATTTACTCATAGCATAGACTACTGTACAATTATTTCTAAATGACTTATGACTAAATGTATTGACCTAAAAAGTTGTCATGATACATTGTTGAGTAGATGAAATGGGGATGGAAAGGCAACCATAGTGCTTTTGTGTGTATCTCTCTACACTTAGACAAGAATCTAGAAGTCTAATACTAAATCATTAGTTGTTACCTTAGAGAAGGAGGGAAGGAGTATGTCTGTTTTGGGGAGGCTGTCCATCACTTTTAAACTAATAAAAGTTTGTACTAGTTTTTCTATCTTTTGCATCTTGGGGTCTGTGTGACATAGTTCCAAACAATAAGATATAAATGGACGTTACCAGGAAAACTCTTAAATTTAGAGAAAGCTCTTTTATAAAAAAAGCACCTGCCTTTTTTTTTTTCATTGCCTTTTCCCCCTTTTCTAGTCTTGAACCTGAACAAATATCTTAAGAAGAAGAAGCTGTTTTGCAAGCTTGGAACCAATGGTTTTATGCTTAGAAGAGGCATAATAGAAAGCCAGAAGGAGGCTGAATACTAGATGGAAGTATAAATTAAGAGCATCAGCCTTGGTTGATTCCCTTTCAAATTTCTTATGCAAATAAGTTAATACCCTTAACATTTAAGTTAATGTTTTTCAGGTTTCTGTCACTCACAGTAAAACAATTGCCAGCCAAAACGTTGCTTAACTATCTAGGTGTCTTGGTATGAATCTGGTATGAATAGAGGTGTAATACACACTCTAACATATGCACAAATATGTATGCAAGTCGGTTTTACATAAGGAGGTATCTTATACATCTTGTTCTCGTGTATTTCCAGCCTTAGCACAGTGCCCGGCACATAATTTCGCAAAGGAATAAATAAATTCATGAAAAAATAATGTACATACTTATCTCTCAATTGTGAAATTATAGATTATTTTAATTTCCTTTTGTATACTTGCCTATATTCTTTGCATATTTAATATCAGAAAAAAGTTATTTTTACAATTATTAAAACAGTATAGGAAAGCTATATGATATAGCTTGATGAAGTAGAACTGTGTTATTTTACAGATTTCAATATATTACATATTGAAACTTTTCCTCCTCCCTCCCTCCACAAACTATTTTAAAAACAGAATAAAGTCATGATAAAACTCAAGGCAGATATTAGTCTGATCCTCCATCAGGATGATAAAGGAGGTTTACTCTACAATTATATTATATATTTATAAAGTAAATATTAGAAGAAACTGGTTTCTTTTAAATTGATGGATGTCTAATCACAAACCATAAGAAATAATAAAATATTAAGCATTTTTGTTTTCTGCTGAGTATGCATGTATGATGTACAGTATTTTGACTCAGGGGACATATTTATCATACCTCTTGGTAAAACTTTGCACACAAATCAACTGAAAACCCTCTGGGTGGCACAACAACTCTGCAACATTTTAGAAAGTGGCATGACATTAATACTTTCATGCCAGTGTTCTCAATAGGGCCATCTGGCAATGTCCACAGACATTTTGGGTTTTCACAACTGGGGTTTGCTGCCAGTAACTAGTGAGCAGCAACTAAGGATACCACTAAACAATGCTCAAGACAGCTCCCATAACCAAAAATTATTCAGCCTAAATGTTAATAGTACTGACGTTGAGAAGCCTTGCTTTAGACATTTTTTTTCCCTTTCCTGTCTTATAAATAGTTTGAATACTTTGCCTTCTGGGTTTTTTGTTGTTGTTGTTGGGTTATTAAATTACCAATTTGCTAACTGTTTTTCAACATTTAAATTGTTTTTTCCTAGTCTTAGAATTCTGACAGTAGATATAGTCACTGTGTCATAGAGATGTCTTCATTCAATGAATATTTACTGAGAGTCTAACAGGTACTAGACAGTGCCCCAGACACTAAGCTTGCAGAAATAAGTGGTAAGACATGGTCCCTATGCTCAGGTACTTACCATGTAGTGAAACAGAAAAAGTACCTAATCCTCAGCAAACAGTAGGATCCGTTAGGTAGTCACACTTTGGGGAGCATAATTAACTTCAAATTTGAACTCAAGTCCCAAGTCCAAATTCCAGTTAACCATTTCTTTCTTTCTGTGTATTAAAGAAACAGGGCAGTCCTGCTTCCTGGTTTTTGCCCGATTTACTCTTCTGCTTGAAATGTCCTTTCTTGAAATCTCTTCTCTACTGGCCCTTTGTTCCATTCAGTTCTCTTCAAATGTCACCACCTCAGAGAGGACATTCCTGATCACCCTGGGTATTGTCTCCTCCATATGTTCTCAATCCCATTGTTCTGTTTCATATTCTTTATCTGAAATTATCTTGCTTACTTGTTTAGTGTTTGTTTCCCCCACAGTGATTTTTTTTATAACTTATGCAAAAAAAAAAAAAAAAATCTTGTAATCTTACAAGGCCTTGGATGACCTGAAGTCTGACAATGCAGATGGTCTTCCCCGCAGCCCTTTTCCCTTCTTTCTCTTTTCCAGCCACACTGGTTTTGCTCTGCTCCTTCAACAGAACACACCCTCTCGGAGCCTTTGGACATCTCTCCTCTCTTCCTATCCCTTGGCAGTTACCTTTAAATATGACATCTTCCACTCCCCACAAAGATGGCCCTTCACACTTCTCCCCAACATCACTTATTACATTTTAATTTCTTGCTTATTTTGCTTGCCTTCTCTTTTAGTCCTGGACCTACAAAGGCAGGGCTCTTGTCTTCCATTTCACTGCTATCAACCCCAGTACCTGCCATAATTTCTTCCTTAGAAGTGCTCAGCAAATACATATTAATTAACTTTCTACTGCAAACCTAAAACTAATTTTTAAAAATAAAGTTTAATACAACATGTAATATAACTTTCATTTTTTTTTTTTTACCTGCCTGTCTCAGGAAATGCTAACTTTGTAGTCCCACACAGACCATCCTTCTGCCTTTACAAATTGTAGATGGCCTACATTAATTTTGCAACAGCAACAAAATGATGAAAATAATGTTCTTTGGTAATGAATCATTTCTAGAGAAAATAGATAAACAAGAAGGAAAGAGAAACAGAGAGAGAGAGAATGCACAAGCAGTCATATCTCATTAAATTAAAGCAGAAGCACATATCAGGCTTCTAAGTAAGGCTAATGTTACACATACAAAACTGCCCCCAGCCCCTGCAACACAGTTACATGTGGAGAAAAAAAAAAAAAAAGCAAATACCAAAAATTCTCACTACTTTTGTGAAATCTTGATGATTTGATTTATGGGTGCTATAACTATCTAGGCTCCAAAGTCCTCCCAGTGGAAAATATCGCTTCCCACAGCAATTCAGGCAAACTGAAGAGTAGCCGAAGCAGGCTGTGTCTTGTCCTTCAGGATATTAGCTGCAGAACGATTTTTGCAAACCACACTGTGAGGCTCACATTGATCTACCAGCAGCGTTTGAATCTGCAGTCAGAAATGAACTTTGGCTCTTCTTGAACATATTGGCATCCCACACTGTTTTGCTCGTCTATTAATTTACCATTTTTCTCCGAACACTAGAAATAAAAATGTTGGAGGAGGTTTGGAGAATTTTCTTTTTAGAGTCCCTTATTTAATAAAACTTTCATCGTAGCTCTTTTCAATCTTTTACACTTCTTCTTTTAATCATCCTAAACACCGTGAAATGAAGCTTAACATTCATAATCTGGGTTTATGAAATTTGTAGTTTGAATTTGGAATTGGAAATTCATTTGTGTACTCAACTGAATGGACCATTTTGAAGCCACCCTAAGTATAAAACACAAAAGATAAGACCGTTTCAAGGCCAGCCAACTCCCACAGTTCTTAATGAGACTTGCACTCATTTCTTATTTCTTGGCAGATAATCTCACATCTCTACCTTAGGGCATGGCCAGAAAGCCGGTCAGAGCAAATCGGTGCATCCCACCAAAGCCATGTGAATTTAACAAAAGGGCTGGGCTGGTTTAGAGATTTTTAGAAATTAGAATAAAATGGTGACATGGGCGTGTCCTTAGAGGTTCTGTTGTACCTGCTCATTTACAGACAGTAAACTGAGTCCTAGGGATTTAAAAGGAAATTTTGAGCCAGTCACACAGCCAGAGATAAGGCTGAAATATTTCTTCCTGTGCGTTGTACTGTTACCACCTAGTTTAGCTCAGGGTTGTCTCTAACAGCTCACCTGGATTTCTCTAACAGAGAAATTCCTAACTGATATTCTGGCTTCCATTCTTATATTCTCCTGTTTATTTACAGCAGCAAGAGTGGTTTTGAATCATAATTTCTATTACTCTAGTCCTTTGCAAGATGCAAAGAGGAGAACGCAAGCTCTGACAACCCATTACCAGGCCACGTGTGATCTGGCCCCTTTTCTTCTCCAACCACATCTGCTATCACTTTCCCTCACTCACTAAACTTTAGCCATGCTTGTCATTCGGTCTTCCAATACGTCTTACCCCAAGGACTTTGCACTTGCTTTCCCTTCTGTTTGGAGTACTTTCCTTCTCCCGCTTTGCATGGTTGAAGGCCTTTACTCTCTGTCTTAGCTTATCACCTCCTTTTAGAATACTTTCTATATGAAAATGAGGCTGCACCATTCGCAGTATTGTTTCCTTTGCTTGCCTTCTTTCTTTCATAGCCTGTGGCATAATTTGCAATTATTTATTTTACATTACATTTTTTATTCCACTCCCCCGCCAAATTAAAATACAACCTCCATGCCTAGCATAGAGATAGGGACAGAGCAGGCCAGGCCCTCAGTTTATTCCTATTGAATAAAAGAAAAAAGAAAGAATGGGACTTAATTCACAGCTTTGACTGTCCAACTCAGTTTCTAACTATATGAAGATACAGGTATTAAGAGAAATGCAATTTTAACATTTTAGCAGTTTCTGCCACTACCTTCTCATTGCTTGGCCTGACTTTAAGGTTAGCTTTGGCTTGAAACCACTTAGCATGTCCTTACAAGGCATGAAAACTAAATCACAGAAATGTTTTCCAGAGACTCCTAGATCCTGTTTGTATCTTTTCTTTCACAAATGAGGAAACTACAGCCCAGGCAGATGAATTACCACAAGTGTCACAAAAACTGCTGATATTCTTAACACCTTTCTTGTAAAAAAGTCCAGTTTCTCAAAAATAGAATAAAAGTGCTATTTTGCCTAATTTGCATTGAATCATTATATTCCATTTACTGTGTCTCATTATGCTCAATAACTATGTACTCATCCATCACCAATTCTTTTTTTTTTTTCTTTAGATGGAGTATCGCTCTGTTGCCAGGCTGAAGTGCAGTGGTATGGTCTTAGCTCACCACAAACTTCACCTCCCAGGTCCAAGCGATTCTCCTCCCTCAGCCTCCCAGGTAGCTGGGAATACAGGTGCACACCACCATGCCCAGCTAATTTTCGTATTTTTAGTATTTTTAGACGGGGTTTCATATTTTTAGGTGGGGTTTCACCTTGTTGGCCAGGATAGTCTGGATCGCTTGACCTCGTGATCCACCTGCCTCAGCCTCTCAAACTGCTGGGATTACAGGTGTGAGCCACCATACCCGACCTTCGCTGATTCTTTTGTGATTTTATGATATGCCAGGCCCCATGTTACATGTTTTATCTTATTTCATCCTCATAACTCTATATGCCTTAGGTAAATTTGTCAAATCATTGAAGAAACAAGGAAGCTAGTGTTTGATAAGCTAAGCAGGTAAGGTCACCAAGGTAAGAAAAGGCCAAGCAAGAGAACCCGAGGGCAGATGGGTGCCTACATTTTAAGCTCTTGCTAACACTCTGCCTCCCTCAATGGAGCTCCAGGAGCACACAGAAGCTAACGTGGTTTTCCAGAGCATTGTGTTTTACTACAAAAGGGGAGCTTTTCACCCAGTGGGAATAAGACTCTTTTTATGTAAAGTGATTTTTATCTTTGGCAGAAAGCAACTGCAATACAAAGTCATATTTCACTTTGCTCAGAGCTTGGATCTCCACATACATTGCCATAAGTCAATAGGACCGGGGAAAGAGAATTTCCCCCGAGCATCTATTTATAGTTACACAGTGCAAATCACTGGATACTTGAAAATCACTTAACCACATTTCAATCATGTTAGTGAAACCTTCCAGCTGGTATCACATCCCTGTTACTGAGGTAAATAAGATCATTGTATATATTTAAACGTGTGTGTGTGTGTGTGTGTGTGTGTGTGTGTGTGAGAGAGAGAGAGAGAGAGAGAGAGAGAGACAGAGACAGAGACAGAGACAGAGAGAGAAAAATCTAATATGGAAGTGGGGAGACAAAATACAGGTGGATGTTATCCAAATGTCTCCCCGGCTCCCATCCTCTGAAATATTAACTCTTTGGAAACTGTAGGGTATTTGGCAAAAACACCTCATTGTGATTGTGACAAATATCAGATAATGTTTCTCAACATCATAACTTTGTTGCGAAACCTGGGACTCTATCTCTTGTCCAAGTTCTTTTAAGGAATGTGTCATGTTACACCCTTTGGGTTCTTAGAAATCTCTGTTTTTCCCATCTAACATTCTTTCTTTCTTCTTCCTGGAATAATGCCCCAGTCTTACTAGGGAAATCATTCCTGTTTCATTCTCAGTTTTGTGGGTTGAGTGGTTCTGATGTGGCCCAGGCCTGGCCAAATAGAGGTAGATAATTCCATTCCCTGGACCATGGTTGGTTACGGCAGGTGAGTAAGACAAACCCAGTCCTGTGAAATGTGATCCTAGGGCTTCTGTGGGTCCAGCTGGGAAGCAGGAGTGCTGTGTTTTGTTGGAATTAATGACCTGGTGGAAAATAGGCCTGGAGGAATGGCTAATGGTCATTCTTGTTCCCTTATGAAGAGGTGTTTTCTGGATTTAAAACCAATCCAGGAGAAAGCAGCACCAAGAGAGGAAGCGGGGAGTGGTAGGGTGAGGTAGAGTTTGATGCTGTTTGGCCCCTGCCTCCTGTCATGTCCCAAATCAGCTACAACCTTGCAAACTTCAGTTAGTTAACCCAATAAATTTTACCTATTTTTTTTTCAGCTTAAGGAGTTTAAATTGGGATAAAGACTCTTGATTAACATAGACTGAAAATCAATATTTTTAAGAAGTCCTCAATAGAAACAAAAATTGTTATCTTTTCATCACTCTGTGAGCTTTCTTTAAAAAAAGAAAAAGCTCATATATGCTAAATGTCCTCCATATGCTTCTCTAATAAATTTTAAATTGAGCGTTGATTTTTCTCTACTGTTTAATCCATAATTCATCCCATAACTGCCAGTGGGAAAGTCAGGCACACCCTCCAGGAAATGAAGTTACATCTGACCTTCCCTCTAGTTCCTTCATCCACAGGATCATCTCTAATTAATGATGGAAGCTCCCACCAAAAGGAAGGATACTTGAGTTTGGAAGAGGCTTTTGGTAATCCCAGGTTATACTTTCATCCTGGGTTCACAGATAACTTGGTCCTCTTCATACATTCTTTACACAAAACAATAAGCAAATCCCAAATGATTGCACTGACAGGGGAATCGATGCTGTGTAAATACATCACTGAGTCTTTACACTGTATATAAGACTTGTCTGGGTTTTGGTTCACAAAAACCAAATATTTTCTAACTTTAAGTGTAGGCGACATAAGAGGTTTGGGAATGTTCTGCCTTCTTCTGGATACAAACACACCAAATGTGACAGGAGTCATCTCAAAATATTAGCGGCTAGCATTTATAAACCCCTGTGTTCTGATAACCAGTCATTGAAGCCCCTCCACAACTCCAGTGGATAACTACCACTTTCAACCTCATTCTAAACAGGGGCCTAGAGAGATTAAGAAAGTGATGAAGCTGGAGCCCCAGTGGTGCAATTGGTTGGCATATGGAACTTGTATAGATAATGATGACACAGACACTGAAATTTACTTCTGCCAAAATCTAGAGTTCTAAGGCACCCCAACTCTGTGGGAAAAAAAGGGAAGAATAAATTTGGATATGGTTTCCTGCAGCCTGCCTTTTAGCCTGAAGAAAGGGGCATAGACTTTCCAAGGTAAGCATAGGAATTACTTCACCAAATGCACTTCTGAGTAACAAGTTCAACCACAGAAAATGCACTCAGGGGAAAAGAAAAGGTAGAACTGAAAAGTTACAACATATATAGAGTCATATAATGCTTGTATCTTTTCCTTCCCCTAAATATTAAAAAAAAAATTCCTTCAAATTGGTTGGTGGCTGTGCATTAAAACTAGTTCTCTCTTTTTAAAAAAAAATTATTTATTTTTAATTCTCTTAAAAAATTAAATAGGGTCTTACTATTTTGCCCAGATTAGTCTCAAACTCCTGGCCTCTGGTGATCCTCCCACCTTGGCCTCCCGAAGTGCTGGGATTATAAGCATGAGTCATCACTATTGGCCAATATTCACTCTCTCTAATCCCACTGAAAATGTGTGGACCATTGTCTTGAAACATCTCAGTGTTTCCCTGGTGTCAGGAACATTAGCATTACCTAGAACACTCAGAAAGGCAAAATCTCAGGTCCCACTTCAGACCTACTGAATCTGATTTTGCATTATTTTTTTAGAGTTGAGGTCTCACACTATCCTCCAGGCTGGAGTACAGTGGTGCAATCATAGCTCACGGTCACCTCATCACTATAACATCAAACTCTTGACTCAAGGGACCCTCTCACCTTACCCTCCAGAGCAGCTGGGACCACAGGCATGTGGTACCATGCCTGGCTTGTTTTTTTCAAAAATAATTTTTTTGTAAAGACAGGGTCTCACTATGTTGCTCAAGCTGGTCTCAAACTCCTGGCCTTAAGCAATCTTCCTGCCATGGCCTCCCAAACCACTAGGATTACAGAAGTAAGCCAATGCACCCAGCCAGAGTCTGCATCTTTAATAAGACCCCCAAATGATTCACATACGCATTGCAATTTGGGAGAGATTAGTCTGAAACAGTTCTGCAAAACTATGTTCTTTGGACAGGCAGCATCAGCATCAATGAGGGTGTTAGAGATGAGAAATAAGGGAAGGAAAGAAGGGAGGAATGAAGGAAGGTAGGGAAGAGGTGTGTAAGGAAATAAAGGAAAGAACTATCCACATTTGTTAGAGATTCTTACATGCCAGAATGTAATGGAGTATTGAAATTAATGTTAGTTCAGTCAGGCAAGACAGCTTAGTGTAATGAGTTAGTGTCAGCCGCTCTGAAAGTTTACATCTCTTTTAATTATCATGATTACCCAACTGACTGCTTTCTTTCTAACAGCAGAAAAGTGCAGGGAGCATGTGAGCTAAGCAGCACTAGCAGCCCTTACAGCACATGCATAAGGCAAGCAGAGTGGAAATGTCAATCAGGCAAGGGATGGATATTTTTAGGTTCCTGGAAGAAAACCAAACGGCTTTGTTTGACCCTGTTTTCCCTGTGTCAGGGTGCCTGGTCTCTACCCACTATTCATCCATTCTTTTCTTTGCTATCCCTTTCACCTTTCATTTCCTTCACCATATTTTCTCCCAGTGGGGAGAAAAAATGATGATAATACCCATCAAAAAGAGGTCAAATATCACAGGAAGAAAATATCTCAAGGACTCTAATATTTGGCTGACAATTGAACTATTGGGCCACCCCCCTCCACTTCTCCACACCCACAGTGAGTTGAGTCACGGGGGCCACACGTTTTTGGCCTCCCGTTTGAATCTGCTAAAACTCAAAATGTCAAAGTTTCAGCAATATCTTAAAATATGTCTTTCCTCCTTTAAACTGAAATGGTGCTCTCTCTCTTCTTATTTTCTTATATCCTGAAGTAGCTGTCCTTTTTTAGAATATTATCTTTCAGAGCCAAAACTTTGGTCAATCCTTTCAGAATTAGGAGGAATCAGAATGGCAGTCAAGTACCTTAGAACTTTATTTTTGGAAGCTGGTGTTATAAAAGAGACTGACAGTATGATTCTGAAAACATGCCTCACCTCTTAACACCTCTTTGAAACAAAATCAGAAATTTTCAACACAAAGAACAAGGAAAATGCATTCTCTGGGCTGCCAATGGCAAGAGACTGTAGCTCTTCTAATGAGTTCATGACTAAGAAAAACTCCAGAACTAAGTTATCTTTGCCAGTTCGTATTTATAGCAGCATCTACCAGCCTTAAAATTATCTGACAATCGTCTAGCAGAGATTTATCATGTGCAAGTAGTCTTCCCATTGTGGAATACTTATTTGAAGAAATAAGAGGAGTCACAGAAAATGTAGTCAGAGGAAAAGAAAAGGTAGAACTGAAATATTATGACATGCATAGAGCCATGTAAGGCTTATATCATTTCCTTCTCTTAAATACTAAAAAAAAAAGAATCCTTCAAACAACATGTGCAGGATAGAACAAAACTTTCAAGACTCAATAGAGAAATCTCAAGATAATCAGTTATCTTTGCATGAAGAAAAGTCTCCAAAAATTCCCTGCACAAATTCACTTGAGTCCAGGTACCACTCAAAAGCACTTTCATCTGCAGAATGGGATAATTCTTGGGATCACTAGGTACACGGGCTTGGTTTCCCACAGCTGCACCTCACATTTCGGCTTCACAACTCATTTTTCATATAACTTATATGAGTTACTAGAACTTCTGGAGCTTGATCTCCTTGTCTGAAATGATGATGATATGACAACCATAGATCCTACATAGAGCTATCCTGTTTGAGTAAAATGATACATGTTCAGAGCTTAATATATATGTATGGGTTCGGTAAGGTTTTTACAAATGTTTTAAAATTGACAAATAATGATTGTATAATTTATGGAGTACAATGTGATGTCTTGATTTATGTTCACAGTGTGAAATGATTAGATGAGGCCAATTAATACAGCAAGTCTTATCTGTGTGTTCCCATAGACGAGTTTACACACATGAGTCGGAATAAACTTGACTTGTTGTGAGGAGAAACACAGCTTTCTCTTGCTGATGCTTCCCCTGGGGAGGAGGATCATTTGCATGCAGGAAGACAGTCAATGGGAAATCTGTTTTTATTGGCACCCAAAGTCCCCTGTACCTTTGGCAATATTCATAGGAGAAACTACAGTCTATTAATCTACAGAGGCTCTTTTGCTTGACTGAGCCCAAGAGTGGATGTGCCTCATTAAAGACTAGTCAGGCAGGACACGTAGCTTCAAATTATGGTAACAAGGCAATTAAAACCACATACTTATCTGAGAGAGTTGGGCGGCATCCTCTAGAGAAGTGGAACACAGAAGACACGTTAACTGCTGAGCCAGAGCTGCCAGATTCTTTGGACTTCCCTTTCCCAACTTCGCTATGTGCCAAGCATCTGGGAACTGTGTCTTTCTCTGCTCTCAACTGAATCCTTTACTATGTGTCTCCTGGAATACCCCATGATCTCAAATGCATATCAAAGAGTTTGCAGCCCTGTGTTCTAGAAATGCAGACTTTCAAATGTGCAACAAGTCTTGGTAAAGAGAGAATAAAAAAACTGTGCCCTCTAGAGAGGTATAAAGATCAAACGAGTTTCTGTTTATGAAAACTCTTATAAACCATAAAAAGCAAACCAAATGTCAGTATTATGATGGACAGTAGTGAAGGGGTGTCAGAGATTTACTCAGGACCACGCTGTTTATATCTACTTTTCTGGGTAAAGATAGTAGTTTTGTTTCTTATAAAACCTTCAACTTCGTAACTCGTGTGATACAGATCTCCTCAATTAAAGATATTTTATATCTCAATCTGATTCTTTTAAGCTGAATATGAAGCTTCACTCCCTACCAACTGCTGGGACACGTTTATTACAGTGTGTAAAATCTTAAATGACCATCCTGGCTATAAATTAAATTGCATTACATGAGAAAGACGACATTCCACTCCTGTCTCAACTCAGCCTGAACATTGACCACTTTCCCTTAATAGTATCCTTACCACGGGTGCTTTCTTTTGCCTATGAAGGAAACACTTTATGTGCTAACATGCAGCAGCCTGGCACAAGTAAGAAGAATAAGAACTTGCTGACTATGTCAGTAGAACCTAATCTAAGAGTGCCATTCAATTTAGAAACTCGACATTAGCATTCCAGTGACTATACATTTTATTTTCTTCTTAATATTCAGAACTTTTACTTTCAGGCATAAACCTTTTAGGACGACACACTAGAGCTGTGAAGTGTCCCAGAGAAACAGCCCAATACCACTAAGGCCTGGCATTTCAATTAGCCGTGTCTGGGTTACACCTGCAGCCCAGATGTAGCAGGCTGACTCAGCTCCTGCAGTACACAAAAGTTCACAGTCAGGGGAATGAAGGGATCTGAATGTCTTGGTCTTGTTCTATAACAAGCATCAGCAAGACAAGCTCCTTCCAATCAGCTGCAAGGCCATGCTTTTCTGGTTCATATCATCTTTCTCAGCCCTGGAGATGAACCCAGTTAGTTCAGGCTTCATATCGCTCTGTGCCCTGGAAAATTTCCAACCCCTAGTGGACTGATCAAAACATCTTTGGAATTCACAGAAATTCCCACCTGGAACGTCAAGTGTGACGTGGACAAATCTTGACAAAAGTCAAAAAGCTGGTCTTGGTAGGATGAGGGGTGAGTGTGCTAAATCATCTTTAATGAATGAGTGAGGTGCCCTTGAAGATGAAGAGTCTTTTTCACACAAAAGGACCTCTCAAACTAGGTTGATGTGGAAAGCAGCCAGACCAGGCCCCTTTGAAATACACAGTGAGCATGCTATGGTTAGACTTCCTAGCAAGGAAGACAAAGAAAATGAAACCAACACCTGATAATGACTGAGGGAAATTAAACAGGAGATCAAGATCTAAGTGATCGGAGCCTCAGAAAAGGTTTTGGATGAAATTCTTTTAAAAAGAGCTTCCAGATTTAACAGAATCATGATGAGGTGAAAATAAAAACTGGGATTATGGAAATGATACTAAATTGAACACCTATCCTGCTGTGCCAGAAAAGTTGCGTATGAGTTTTTAAATTTCCTATATTAATAACCACAATTTTTGCATACATTTTCACATAAATATGAGAATTCTATGGAAAGACATATTATTATGGCAGATCTTCATAGTTATCAATAATACCTTAACATGTCTTTTTATGCATTTTTTTTAAACTGACCATCTCTGTCTTCTCAGATGCAACACTAGATTATTCAAATTGTGAAGGTCTTTAAATAAACAATTGTCTATCACTAAATAGGCTTTAAGCAATTTAAGTAGATTTTTATCCAAAGTTTTCCTCTGTGATGTATAATTTATAAAAAGACTTTCATTGACTGTGTTAAGCTCAAAATAGGTAATGCTAGTTTACTTCTATACTAATAGGAATTCTAAGATTTACTTTAGAATGATAACACTGAAACATTTTTCAGAATGTATTGTGTTCTAACAGTCACTACCTACCCACCTTCCGTCATTGAACTTTTATAAGTTAAGTGGTGTAGTTTTCACACAGTTGCTTCCATTTCCTTGGTGGGAATGACTATAAAAAAAAGCCACGGCCA
Organism: Cebus imitator; assembly: GCF_001604975.1. NCBI lineage: Eukaryota > Metazoa > Chordata > Mammalia > Primates > Cebidae > Cebus > Cebus imitator. Next base: position 1,930,717 of record NW_016107462.1, on the reverse strand, counting down.
GGTGAGTCTTGCAGACACACATAGGGTGATGAAAAGGTAAAAAATCAGGGATGTACGTTGGCAGTCTCCAAACTTCGATAATCTGTGTACCCAATATTTGCCATCTCCACAAATGACCTGAACTACTGTTTATTTTTTCAATCTGCTTTAGGTGTTCATGTATTTATTTATTTATTGAGTCAGAGTCTCCCTTTGTGACCCAGACTAGAGTGCAATGGTGTAATCTTGGCTTACTGTAACCTCTGCCTCCTGGGTTCAAGTGATTCTCAAGATTCAGCCTCCCAAATAGCTGGGATTACAGGTGCCCAACACTATGCCTGGCTAAGTTTTTGTGTTTTCAGTAGGGAAGGGGCTTCACCAGGTTGGCCAGGCTGGTCTCAAACCCCTGACCTCAAGTGACCTGCCCATCTCGGCCTCACAAAGTCTTGGGATTACAGGCATGAGCCACTGTGCCGAGCCTCAAATCTACTTTATTTTGAACTAAATGATTATATTTTTAAAAACTAAAATTCTATTTAGCTGTTATTTGGCAAATCATTCTCATTTGTAAATAGAAGATACACAGATATTGATACATATTAAAATAAATGATTTCAAAATCAATGTTTGCCTAAATATGGTATTCCCCAAATCACCATATGTGCTTGGATACATGAAACATAGGTTTACAGTGTAATAAAAAGATCTAGTCCAAGAACTGAGGATGTTGGGTGCCCAGTGCTGTGCTGGCTTGGGACAGAGAATGGCAGGGGATGGTATCCTGGACTGAGAGGCAAGATAGGTGACTTTGAGTCCTGAACTCCCCAGTCACTTGCTGTAACACTTTGAGCAAGTGACCCAGCCTCCCTCAGCTTCAGTACCTGTCCTGTAAAGCAAGGTTATAGGACTAAATCGCTGTCATCCCTTCCAGAGCCAAATGCCAATAACTTTATGACTATGGGTAAGTCCCTGGGCTTCTGTGTCCCCTTATAAATTGTGTGTGTGTGTGTAGGGGGGGGTGGTCAAACTGTCTGTTCCACTTACTAAGAGGCATTATAGTCAAATTTTGAATATAAAAAATTTGAATTTTTGTATATTTTCCACGAAAAAATGACAAAACATAAGGATGAGACTAGCCTCTATTTAAGAGACTAAACAGCACATTGTATGTCAGGTATTAGCAAATCACAGTAAAATTCCAGGGTATAATATACTGGTTTATGCCACAGAAATACACTTTTACCAATTTTCAGGGGTCAAACTCTATGTGAGCGACATTAGAATCTCTGAATTGAGACTAAGAGTTTGAGTCCAGCTTGGACATCATAGTTGAACATAATCTCTTAAAAAATATCTCTGAATAAAATCAAATTTCCAACCTCGTGAGTAATACTCTAAAAACCTACATTACACTGAGTAATAGAAAATGCTGTGTTCTATCAGAGGTGACTGTCTTTCCACATGGATATAAGAACCTATGACTCAAATAAGCAATGTCAATGTTTTCAATAAAACTACAGAAATTATTAAAACTTTATAAGATCTGAAGATTAAAAATGCCTATAACATTTAATGTCTAACATCATTTGAATAATGACATCTGGCAATAACCACATTCCCAAATGTGTTCAGTTACTATTTAACACAGCAATCCCATTACTGCATATATACATAAAGGAAAATAGATCATTATGCCAAAAAGACACACACACTAATATATTCATCACCAATATTCACAATAGCAAAGACATGGAACCAACCTAGGTACTCATCAATGGTGAATTGGATAAAGAAAATGTGGTACATATATACTACGGAAAACTACACAGCCATAAAAAAAGAATGAAATCATGACCTTTGCAGCAACATGATGGAGCTGGAGGCCATTATTCCAAGCAAATTAACAGAGGAACAGAATACCAAATATTGCATGTTCTCACTTATAAGTGGGGGCTAAACATTGAGCATACATGGACATAAACATCAGAACAATAGATACAATAGACTACTAAAAGGGGCAGGAAAGAGGAAGCATGGGTTGAAAAACTGCCTATTGGCTACTAAGCTCACTGTGTGGCTGGGTTCAATATACCCATGTAACAACCATATATATACATATATATATATATATATATATATATATACACACACACACACACACACACACACACACACACACAGCCATATCTAAAATAAAAACAAAAATTAAAAAAAAAATTTAAACCCAGGACTTAGGGTTTGCATGGTCACTGGTTAGTGAATGATAATAAGAGGAAAAAGCAAGAATATAAACTCTGAGAGGATTATCTAGCAAATAAAAACAGTCCCTAAATTGGAATGTATTTTCATCAAGATGACAAAGCCCTTAGTTCACTTGGAGACTGAGCAGACAGAGTTTCATAGATTTGCTCCACAGATCACAAATGATTCTACATAAAAAAAATCAATCAACTTTAAAAAGTCAGTCTTTTATCAGGTAGGTGAAATTAATTCATTTTTTCTATCAATTTCTTGTGAAGGGACATCTTAGTTAAAACTAAATTCTTTTTCTTCTTTATTTTGCATCCTAACTTGTGGAGTTCCACAAATGTTAAAGTTGTTCAACTAAAGAGATTAAGTTGAAAGGGAAAGTAAAACTCTAGAATAGGCAGTTAAACCCCTAATGGCATAATTTGGTTAGGATGTCATTAAAAATATCGTAGTACCTTTCCATTCAAAATGCAGTCCCAAAGACCCACAGTGGCACCTGGGAGCTTTTTGAAATTAAGAGTGTCAGGCCTTATCCCACACTCACTGAGTCAGCATCTGTAGTTTATCAACATCCCCAGATGATTTGAGAATCCCTGCCCATGCATACTTTTGGGAAGAGCTAGATGTGAGTCCTGGCACCCTGGTCAGATTCTAAGTTACTGTGTGGGCACTGTTGATCAGAATCCGCCAGAACCTGAGATTTCCAAGGGTCCAGAGGTGAGATCTGTAGCAACTTGAAAATGGTGCTCGTTGGCTGTTCCTGACAGAAGATGCAGAAGAGACTGAAACATGCCCTAGCATATTTCTGATAGAGTTCAGTTCCGTGACTTCACAAGGAAAAAAGTGATCCCGGAAAAACATATTCACCCTCTTCTGATACTCCAACATGTTCCAAGTAAGAATGGACTACAAGGTTTCCAATATTGTGCATAAATTGATATATTTGTTATGTAGCTCTGAGAAGCCACACCATTGGCAGCTGGTCTTTCTTGTGCTGTAGCATTAGCATTATCTGGAGTTTTGATTTGAAATTATTCTCTGAACACTTAGATTCACCATGGTAATCACTCAGTTAAATAGAATGACTTAAAGTCACACACGGTTTCTTATTCTTCTGAAAAAATAATTATTAAAAAATAGTTTTGAGTGAATAGAAAATTGATCATGATTTTTAAAAAGAGGACCTAGTTAGTAATTCTCAATACAGTCAATAACATGCCATGCTCAAGTCCTGATCAATTGGAGCCAACACGTTACATGAACTTGAATCATGTCAGCCATAAACAACCAGTGTATGCTGACTAAAGGTCAGCCCTGGTTTCCAAACCAATGTAGCCATTTAAAGGAAAATGTTTTGAAATATTTTAGATTTACAAAAAGTTGCAAAGATACTACAGAAGGCTCTTCTATACCTGTTACCCAACTTCTCCTAATACGAACACCTTATATAACTACAGTACATTGGTCAGAACTAAGAAATTAACATTGGCACTTACTATTAACTAAACTTTATTTGGATTTCACCAGTTTTTTCACTTTAGTCCTTTTTCTGTTCCAGGATAACACGTTACATTTAGCACTCATATCTCTTTAGCTTATTCCTGATCTGTGACACCCTTCTTTCCTTGTACTTCATGATATTGAGAGTTTGGAAGAGGTATTTTATCGAGTATCCATGAAATTGCTTTTTTCTGATGTTTCCTTATAATTAGCAGGGGTTATGAATTTTGGAGAAGAAAATCACAGGGGCGAAATTCCTTTCTTATCACATAATATCAGCGGGTACATGATAACTTATCATTGGGTATATGAACCTTGGTCACTTGGTTAAGGTAATGTCTTCTAGGTTTATCTACTGTGAAGTCACTCTTTTTACCATTTTCTCAGTTTCCATGCTTTATTCCTTGGAAGCAAGTCACTAAGTCCACCTCATACTCTAGGGGAAGGGTGGCCACTTTTTAGAGGATATAACAGTCCTTTCTAAGCTCACTGCATGAAGAAATATTATTTCCTCATTCGTAAATTACATTAATGATAATTAACTCAGAAAGTTATTGTGAGGATTAAATAAAATCATGGCTATTATGCACTTGGCCAGGAGCTTGTCACATACTAGGTTTTCATCTGTTGATGTAATCATTGATTCAACAACTATTAATTGAGCACCACCCACATGTTGTCTGAGGAAGAGTACAGTACTAAAACAAACAACAAAAAACAGACACGGTTCGTGGCTTTATGAAGTTAACTGTCTATTGGGGAAGACAGAGGTTAAACAAGCATATGGAAAACACAACACCACAAATTATAATAAGTTATACAAAGGAAAAGTTCAGTATGCCATGTTGGAAGTTACATTAAGGATGGGGAGAAACTAATTTAAATTCTGGGGTCGGGTTGCTGGACTTTAAAGGAGTGCTGTCCAAGAAAGTTATGTTTAGCTGAGATCTACAGGATGAGCAGGAGTGAGAGATAGAAAGTGTGAATGGCAGATGTCCCGTGTAACAGAACAGCAGGTTGTAAATACCCTGGGGCTGGAAAGAATTCCATGTCTTCAATGGTGAGAAAGAAGCCTGGCATAAGCAGAGCTTTATGAGCAAGGGAAGATAAGAGATGAAGCTGGAAAGGAGGCAAGAGCTTGATGCTTTCTGTTTATCCAAAGTCCAACCAATGAGTGATGCCAAGCACAGGAATAACATGAGGTAGTAGAGAATCGTAAGAAATGATATTGGCTGCCGTGTGGAAAAAAGACTGCAGGGGGCCCAAAGATGTCCCAGGGATGTGACTATTGTGGCTTCTATACAAAGGTTTTGGGGACAGATGGTGGCAGCAGAGAGAGAAAAGCAGGTGCAATCACTTGATAAACACATAAACCCGTATCAAATTTTCTCCAATCTTCTCCCAATTACCCAGATTGATTATTATTATTATTAATCCCCAGACTTATAACCCTAGAATCACATTAGCTGTCCTCATCTTCTAGAGTATCCAAATAACATTCTACACAATGCCAAGGCCATGTACATTAAACTATGTAGAAGACTATGTACATTTAAGAAACACAAAAAATAATTTTACAGATGGAATTATTTTAATGACACCTTCATCTTTTAGAGGGGCACCTGAGAGTAACACCACAGATCAAGCAGTGTTAAGAGTGTGATTTTTTACTACAATGCATGGAGATAGGTACTATTACTATCCCCACTTTGCAGATATTGTAACCAATTGACAAGTATGCTAGGTAGCCTAATCAAGGTCTTGGTCTCCCAGCCAGTCTCTGCTGTGACCACTATGACACACCTCAGAGCTAAGGAAGTCCTTGTTTGAGAGAACACCTCATATTGAAAAAGCAGTGTTTTCCCTGTGGCTTAAGGAAGACTTTTTGAGGCGAGGAAGTGTATTTAGAAACTGGAAACTCCTCAGTAAGTAGGCACTAGGACCTCCTTCCAGAGTCATCCAATACCAAGTGGGAATAAAAGTTCCTTTATTCTACTCATACCTGAAAGGATTGTTATAATGCCTCAATCTAAAGGTACCTGGAGTAGCCATCTGATCTGATGTTAGAATCTAATATTTGGAAAGTATTTTAAAGTCATTTTCTGGCTTTGATAAATAGTATGTACTCTAGCAGAGTTAGTATTCTGAAAGGGAACAATTATTAGTAAATAGATTCATTAACAAATTCATTCACAAATTATCAGTAAATTGATTTATTAGCCTCTCTTCTGTTAATTAAAAATATTTGTTACAACTGAAATATCAGTGTATTACAAACTTAACTGCCAGAGAAATGGACTAGTCCTTCACTTCCTATTCGCCCATCTCCAACCATCCCCACTTTGGACACTTTAGTCAATATCTTCAGAAGAGAGAAAATCCTAAGAAGCCTAGGGTCCCTTAAAAAATAAATCATTATCCTTCACAAAACAAACAGACAAACAAACAAATTTTAAATAAAACCTATAAAGGTCTCAAGAATGGGGTTTGGTTTTCTGTTAGTGATCCTGTGCTGTGGCCATCGACCCTGGTATCACCTGATGGACGTAGAGACAATGTTTAGCGCTAAACACCAGAAATAAAGTGGAATATATAGGTCCCCTCACAATAAATGTCACATTTAAGGAAAAATAGTGGTGATTACTGATTGTACACTAAGATCTTAAAAAAGTTCTCAATTCTCAATACTTCCTTGCTGCTCTGAAGAGTTGGTGAATAGTTTTCATTTTCTAGATTTAATGATTACTCCAATCAGAACCAAACCAATAAATGTAAATGGATTCTGTTCTTCTAAGTTGGACACAAACAAGATTTACAAAATATAGGCTTGTAAGCCGAACCTAATAAAAGAGAAAGAATATTTAATAGAAAGTCATTTGAGAACTAAAGAGTATTCTTTATCCTTCTCTATCTATATACATTTCTCAGATTGAATCACTCCATTTTAACCTAGTTGTTTGGCCAGTAGATGACCTAAGGATGAATAAGTACTCTTCATCTGTTTCACTAGCACTTATTTGATTTATTGTTTCCTTTTAGGCAAAATGGCCACCCCTCAGAATGATTTTTATTTTCTGTTGTAAACCAAATATGTTTTGAGTGACAAGTAATTCATTACAAAATTCATTTTCTCCCCACTTTTTCAATGAGGCCAAATGGATGCTACTTCCAAAGCTAGTTTTTTGGCCAGAGTGTCAAATTATCTTTTTACTTATTATACTGTGTAGGCTGGCACTGTGGGTTTGGCTTACTGAAGTCAGGATTAATTTAGCATTCTCTAAACAATCAAACTATCTTAATACTCTTTTCTGCTTATCTAATAAAATTACCCTTAGTACAATAGAGTCAGAGATGAACATCCTAGAAGGTAACTTTCAGAGAACTGGGACTTAATTGTGGTAGATCTACTGCTAAATCCTGGGATTATTTGTCATATTCCTATATATCTTGAATTTTCCTTCACTTTACCTTTACTTTACTATCTTTTTTTCCACAGAGGAAATAATTGCCCATCAAGCATCGCTTTGGTGTGCATATGGATAGATTCAGTAATATTACTTAGAAAGTGACCTCAATAATTACAGCCTTCCTCCTCACCATGAAGGCATGTGGAAGTGGTTCATTTCAGAGAGATTAATCCAAATGATGCCACAAGTATCTTTCTTCCAGGTTTAAAAAATTCTTCTGAGATTTGACTAAATTTTAGATAGGCATTAACTGGCTTTAATGAAAAGGACTTCTAATTACTTCCACTAACAATCATCTTAGGTGGTTCAATTTTGATGTAATTGATTTTCATATTTTTCTCAGTAATTTATTTCATTGTCTTTATCCCATATTCTAATATTGAATTTTCATGTTCTGCCTTTTATCCATGTTGAAGACCAATGCCCAGCAGGAACTATACTTATTTTTCAACAGATAGACAGATTAGATAGATTAGATTAGATTAAATGGTAGATAGATAGATAGACAGATAGGAAGAAAGAAAGAAAGGGAGAGAGAAAAAAAAGAAAGAGAAAGAAAGGCAGCAGACAGGTAGATAGACAGATAGATGAAAGAAAGAGAAAGAAAGAAAGAAAGAAAGAAAGAAAGAAAGAAAGAAAGAAAGAAAGAAAGAAAGAAAGAAGAAAGAAAGCAAGAAAGAAAAGAAAGCAAGAAAGAAAGAAAGAAAGAAAGAAAGAAAGAAAGAAAGAAAGAAAGAAAGAAAGAAAGAAAGAAAG